>NC_091250.1:84123579-84426610 GCF_042477335.2 Ovis canadensis
CACCTTTGTTTCCAGGTGGTATGGCTGCTTTTTATAGAGGAAATACAAAACTAGTGGTTTGTGGTTTCAGTATCTTAATACTCTATAACATATTTTGGGGGTTTTTGGGTACAAAAACCCAGAATCGCTAATTAGCAGTATATACAGATATCCCTGGTGAAAGTCTTGATCATGAATAAATGCTCACTTCAAAAGAATTATGTGTGATATTATATGTTATGTAAATAAAAGCTGTATTCATAAATGTTCATATATAAATAAGGGATAAAGCTTATAACTTTTCTATTGAAATCACTATTTGTAATGATACTGCTTCTTTTCCCCTCCCCAAGTAGGGAATGTCTGGCTCCTCAGCCCCATGTCGTCATGAGATAAGGGATTCCTGACGAGGGTCACAGCAGTGCAGGAGGAGGCCCTGTGCTTGCTGACTCAGTTGTCCAGCTTACGCACTGGTTCCACATGGGACACGCCAGGAGAAGGGCAGGAGCCAGGATTTCTCTGTATTTCTTTTTCCTGAGGTTCTTTTCCCCTGGAGGCTTGTTCATAATTTGATGTTTCTTTTCATTTGCTTAACAAGTTCCTTGGAGGTCTCTCCTATTGCCAGGTTCTTCATTAGACCGTGGTCTGTGCCCAGCCTGACTCAGAGGACATGGGCATTAGGAGAACTTAATTCAGGAACACAATTGAATTCTAGGGTCTTCAGTTGAAGAAAACACCAGCGACATTTCCTGCTGCATCTCACTATTGTTCTGTAGTTGGTTCTGGCTGGAGAGGTAGAAAGGTGTATATCAGATACTTGTTCTGTTCAGTTTTTACTAGCTATTTGTTCATCAGATAAAAACCTGTATTAAGAGCTTACCATTTAATTCTATACTAGGTATGACTGTGTTTAAAACTATAGTTATTAAAGGTGACGCTTCCAGATGCAAGAAGTGGAACATTCTAAACGTATGTGAAATACCTGTTAACTAGGTATCTGATTGGGTAAAAGAATAAAAACTATTTGTTACTTAAAAAACTCAGTATCTTTAAATAACTTCTGAAACTCCTTTCTCAATTTCTAGCATGTATAGAAAATATGATTCAACTAGAATAAAGACTGAAGAAGAAGCCTTTTCAAGTAAGAGGTGCTTAGAATGGTTCTATGAATATGCAGGTAGGTAATCATATCACCTAAGGCTGAGCCTCATAAAAATACAGAGTACTTTAGAGGAAACTAAAGAATTAAAAAATGAGTACTTTTCGAATTTGGTGTGTGTGTGTCTGTGTGTATGTGTGTCTTCCTGTTTTCAAGAGGGATCGCAGTTGAAACAAATCACCAAAGGTTCTATTTATAGCCAGCAGCTAAGCCAAAGAATTCAGAACACTAGAAGGGAACTGAAAAGATGAAATGTACTTGGGAGAAATACTCGGGATTGCTAGGAAACCTGTTGAAAATGCTGGTAATGGGTGGCTGCTTGGTTCACGCGTCCAAGTTAAAATAGGCTTTGTTGCTTTGAACCTTTATGTAGCGCAGTGGAATTTCTTATATTGTGTCTCTATTTTGAAAGATTATTTGGCAGACAGTGTTGGTTTTGTTGTTTAAAATATCTTAAAACCAATCCCATTTTTGCAGTTTATTATAACTGGTTGAATAATATTGAAATAAAAGGTTTGTTTGTTTTTGTGGCTGTGTATGGTGTAAAAAAAGGGGGGGAAAAAACCTTTCAGACAAGTTTGAACTGAAGGCTATTTTACCCTTCCTCTTCCCCACCAGATTTCTATCATAACGTATCCACTTGACAGTTTCAATGACCTTCAAACCGATTTACTTAATACCAGTCTCTACTCCCAATCAGGGTCTATGGGTTGCCTGTTGTCTAATTTGAAGAAGAAAAAAAAATGTCCAGATCACACATGTCATTCCCTAACAATCCATTACACCCTTAACCCCAACCTGCGGGAGAAAAGACAGCTAACTCACAGTGGTCCCTTTGCCTGGCGTGTTTTTCTCCACTTTTCCATTTGACAAGCAAATGGTACATCTCTTAGCTTCATTAGCTTAATAACCTTCTTTGTACTCTTACAGGAAGGACATTCTGGTAAATCATAACTGGTTTCGATGCCCTTTTCTTGGGTATCAGAATGAGAATTCTTCCGGAGGCCAGTGTTTTGCTCCTACCCCACCCTTTTCTGATAAAAGTCTTGCCCTCTTTGGCCACAAAGATTGTTCCTGGGGCTGGCGGGTAACCCAGATCAGGACCATCAGATAAAATGTCCTGGGGTTTTCAGATTGAAACTGGAAGAAGAGCCTCTTTCTCTTCCGGTGGTAGACTTGAAAGGATGTGATCCTGATTTCCTGTAGTCTTTTGGATTTTTGTGAGCTGCCCCAGTGTCTTTCTAGTGAATTCTCTTTCGTCACTTGAACTAATATGAGCTGGTTTTTATTTGCAGGGATGGACACATAGTGTAAACACTTACATAGTATTAGAATTTATCTGTTTTTCATGTTTACATCTTGAAAGCATGACTCTCTTGAGGACACTTTGTTCCTAGTGAAAGCAGTCGGCAGGTTTCCAGGTGTTCAGTACTTGGGTCTGAGTGATGAGCATTTTCTCGTGTTTCTGTCACTTAGATTATGAAAATCTCTTGCTTTCTTATATTGGTTCACATTTATTGTTATGACATGTATTATAAGAAGGAAAATTTAAACAAAAAAAGTACACTTAATCCTACTACCATCGCACAGCCGTTTTGATACTGTTGTGTCCTCCTTTATAAGCAAATATAAATTTTTCCATAGTAAAAGCCACACTTCTGTTTTCCTTTAAAAGGAAACACAGTACAATTTTTCCTTCTTGATTGCTCTTCTCTGGTTCAAAAAGGTGACATTTGGGATGAAGATTAAGCCGCATTCTTTAGGTTCCTTGAGACCCCTGCCAGGTGGTTCGTTGTGGGGTTCATTACTGCAAGAAGTTTCTGTGGTATGCCTCTCCCTATTTTGATACCCCCCCCCTTTTCTTTTGTATCTCATCAGGAAAAATGGCTTGAAATTGGGAGTAACTAAAAGCCCCACCTGGCACCTTCTTTCATTTCTTAATATCCCAGCCACATGAATAAAAACTGTAGATCAGTATTATTCAGGAAAAGCACGTGGTGAGGGTACCCGGGAGGCTTGACAGGCTGTGCTCCGGGCCAGTCTGGGAGCAGAGGGTGAGGCTGCGGGCCCGGTGCCCGAAGGAGGGCCCTACCCTGTGGGGTTATTGTGTTCCCTGGGAGATAGCCCCCTGCTGTGGAGGCTGAACACCTGAGCAGAGTGGAGTGGAGCGTGGTAGGGGGCCTTGGCAGTGCAGTCCCACGACACAGATGGAACTGCATTCTTCCCAGAGCTCTCAGTTCCACTCTTGCCCTGACCTCTGCCCTCCGCCCTCCCGTAGCCTGAGCCTAGCCCTCCTTTGCACCTCTTAGGATACAACCTCTTGCCTTTTAAAATTCCTGCCAACTCAGTTTCTGATTCTCAGAGATTTGATAAATGAAACTTCCTTGACTGGGGCTCTTGTCCTGTTCTTTGTGGTTATAGGTTTACTGACTTTGGTGCTGTGGTACTCTAGTCCTCTGACTTTAGACAGTGTTGCTGAGGGCAAGATTGGGGGAGTGTCTTGTTTAGACCTCTGTCTGAAGCTGGAATCTCATTAAATAACCAGCTATACATAAATAATTTATCTGATGGCTTTCACCTTCTGAAATATATCTAAGAATAAGAGGTGAGAGCAGGTACTCAAGTGCCAACATTTAAGTCACACTGAAGCTCACACGTGAGTTCTAAAAGTTCTGCAAGTCCTGATTGTAGGCTCTTCATCTCTACTTTGAATTAGATCCTATAGCAGAGCTATGTTTTGGTTTAGCAAAGTGAGGCTAGGGATCAGGAGCAGTGGGCTGTCGGTGAAGGAGACAGAGTGGCCCCTTTCCCCCCAGTGATGCAGCGTGGTGCGATTACGGAAACTGTACCATGATGGTCTTGGGCCCTCATGGAAAAGTTAAATATATTTAATTAGGAGCCCCTGCTTAAAATAGCAGTGAAAGTGGGAGGACTATTGTTTTCTAGATTATTGTCAGTATATCTACCTTCTAAATGGACCTCTAGTATCATATCACCAGGGCATTCCATAGCTTTTAAACCATCTCCCTCAAACCTACTTTTAATCTACTTTGTGTTAGCGAGTGGCCTATTTGTTAGATTGTTGTTTAGTTGCTAAGTCATGTCTGATTCTTTTGTGATCCCACGAACAGTACCCCGCCAGGCTTCTCTGTCCATGGGATTTCCCAGGCAAGAATGCTGGAATGTGTTGCCATTTCCTTCTCCAGGGGATCTTCCCAACCCAGGGACTGAACCTGCATCTCCTGCATTGCAGCAGGATTCTTTACCGCTGAGCCACCTGGGAAGCCCTTTTGTTAGATTAAGATTGCTCAATTCTACCGATAAATGATAAGTCTAGTGTCAGTACACCCATAAGCCCAATGAACAATGTGATTACAAATAGATCTAAATGTGTGCATGGGGATGATAATGAGAAAAAAGGAAAAGTTATTGGAGATAACAGGATTATGGGTAGCCTTTAAGTAATATTGACTGATAAGCTCTGTCTTAATTTTTTTAGGATAAAATATTAAAGTAATATGAATCGTGCCATTGCAAACCATGCTGTTAAAACCTTGCTTTTTATAAAATACACAGATGCATATGGCATTGCATAAAATATGAAAAAAAAAGAAAAAAGCATGGGAAACTTGATGTCACCACTGCCCAGTGTACCTCAGCAAACCTCTGAGGGCCTGCTGCATGCCAGGCTGTGGAGTGTGTGTGGACGGCCGAAGTGCTGTGCTTGGAGCTCATTTTGTTGTGTGGTAAACAGACAAGTGGAGAAGCGCCGTCACTGTGATGAGCACTGACAGGGAGGGCAGGTGGGGTTGGAGGGCGTGTGAGTGGGACAGCCAGCTGGCAGACCCCCAGGCCCTGTGCCCAGGCAGGGGAAGGGCAGGTGGCTTGCCAGGCTCAGGAATCGGTAGCAGAGGGTTTTTTTTAGATCACAAAGTATAGAAACCAAAGACAAAAATTTTTTAAGATTGTGAAATGCCTTTTTTTCCCTCAGCTTTGTGTAACCACCTCCCAATGAGTCCTTTCAGTAGATACTAAAAACTCATCTGTTCCTACAAACGGAACCTCTTAGCAGGCTAGAAATAGATGAATACTTCCATCGTATATCATTGCTCTTTAATCTCATAGCCCAAATACTTTACGGTAGTGGCATGAGGATAAGGACTACGAAACATGGAATTCACACACACAGTGACCTACAGTGGAGCAGTGTACAGAATATCAGCTGGGTGTTTACACAGGAAAATTACCAGATGGTGAAATAAAGCAGGATATGGTCTGAACCATGTGTGCAGATAAACAAGTTCAGAACCACATCTCACTATATATTTGCACATACACAAATACATAGCAAAATGGCCCAAGAGTATGCATGCCTGCCTGGTAAGGAGAAGAGGAAGGCAGGCTTTCTCTTTACTTCACTTGGACTTCTCTGTTTGAACGTTTCACCATATGAATGTATTCATGTGTCATTTGTGTAATATGCACGAGTGTGCACATGTAGGTATATGCACACACGAGTGTGTGCTTAGTCACTCAGTTGTGTCTGACTCTTTGTGACCTCATGGACTGTTGCCCACCAGGCTCCTCTGTCCATGGGATTTTCCAGGCAAAGATACTGGAGTGAGTTGCCATTTCCTCCTCCAGGGGTTCTTCTGCCTTGGCAGGCAGATTCTTTACCACTGAGACACCTGGGAAGCCCATGTGCACACACAGACCCAAATGATAAAATGCTAACTGTATTCCCATTTGAGTCAAGACTGAGACTAGGGTGCCCATTCTCACTCTTTCTTATTTGCCATTGTTTTGGGAGATTATTAGCTAATCCTGTTAGATAAGAAAAAGAAAGAAGGGGCATAAATACAGGAAAGGAGGAGGCAAAAACAATGATTCATTGAAGATGAAATGATTGTTGTACACCTGGAGGCCAAAGAGAATTGCCTGAAAAACTTACAGAAATAAATATATATATATTTACTGTAGCTAAAATTCTATAAAATAGCTTATTTGAGGAAGGATTTTTAAAGAAATTCTTCTGGGGCGTAGGGAAAGGTTAGAAGGACAACTTTTGCTTTTTTAGCACTTTTATTTTCAGTTTTAATTGAAATTTCATATCATTGTATGTATTAATGTTGCCCAAAAAACTAAATTAAAAATTAAGTAAAGTTTTACTTGATTTTCCTGTAATAAGACAAAATGAAGGATACATTGAAAAACATGTAAAATAAAAGGAGAAAAAAACTGAAAGTCCCAAAAAAGGTAACAGATTTGAACTATGTGAAAGGAAATTATTTGTCATGAAATAACACATTTGTGATTAAAAGGCAAATAAAGCAGGCAGAAAAAGTATTTGCTCCGGCTAGGTTATGTGGAAGAGCCTGAGTCTGGATTTTAAGAGAAGCCAAGGACTAGAAGGGAGAAAAGTGACACAGAACTGACCAACAAGCATGCAAGGTGGTTTTAATTGTCACCCTTTGTTGAGACTAACCCCCTTATACTTGGTGATCTAGGTATTACTTTGTATTGAAATGACTCTTGTGCTTTATTTCCAGTCTTGGTGGGCAGGGACCATGTATTATTCCTTGTCAGCTACTTCTACAGTGATTAGCTCCAGGATGTGCCCAGTTGATAATATTTGAATAACAAAGGCATTTAGATGGATTCTGCTGATCTTGGCAGCTTGGTACATCTGAAGGCTGTGGAAGATTGTAGAGTGGTTTTTGTATTCTGATATCCCTCCATTCATTCAATAAAATTTATGGAGCAACTACTTCATGCCAGGGTAGTAAGTTGAGGTTATAAGAAGAATAAATAGACCTTACTCTGTTGGAATTTAGAAGGAAAGGTAGATGAGCTGGGACTTGATGCATATGTGGATACAGTACTCCTAGCATTGCATGGGGACTGCCTGATCCGGCCTCCATTGGTGGGGAAATTGGGAGGACTGCCTGTATGGTTCCCATCTTCAAGATGGAAGGAGCTCACATGAGAAGAGGGGAGAGGGAGATGGACTGAGGCCCCAAGAGCAGTACCACGTGTAATACCATGTATTAGTACCACATGTCAGTGTATGTGTGCAGAGCAAACCATGGATCAGTATTTCTGGATCCTAATTTTTATTCATTCAGCAATATTTATTTGATTCTTTTATTTCTGGGAAACTTGATTTGAAGGTGGAAAGTTACAAGGCTGAAGAGGAAGGGTGGCAATAGATCATAAAGAACCTTATTTGATATGACAGAGACTTTGGACTTCATCCATAGATGGCAGGGAACTTAAAATCAAAGGATTTTAAGGCAGGATGGAGTTTATGTTTGAGGTGGACCCTCCAGGTGGCTGTGTGCAGGGTGAGTCAGAGCAGGGTGAGGCTCTGGAAATAGGGAGACCCTGAGGGTACTGCTATGGTCATCTAAGTAAGAGAATGATGTCTGAATAATAAGTCAGCAGTTAAGAAATATTTGGAAAGTAAAATTGGCAACACACTGGACCATTGATTGACTCTGGAGAATGTAGGAGAAGAGGGAGCTGCGGGATGAGGCCTTCTGTTTCAAGTGGTGACCCGGGTTGAGACACTATGGAAGGATAATCCCAGCTACTCCAGGGAAGCCGCATAAAACAGAGACGGACTGTGTCTATTGGATGTGGTAATTAGAGCTGATTGGTGGCCTTGGCAAGGGGAGTTTCCATGGAGGGAGAGGAACAGAAAACAGTTGCTGTGGTTGAAGAATGAGTGGGGATGCGATAGAGCTGGAATGTGTGGACATTTCTTTCAGGAAGAGAGAGTAACATGGAGTGTGAAGAACGGGCTATTGCCTTGTGTAGAACAAAAAGACTGCTTGATTTTTTTTTTTTCTGTGTAAAAGAAACAATTATATTACTTCCCAGTTAATTTTATAAAGAATATTAGGTGGTTTTTTACTGTGTTTCCAAAATTTATTTTATGTGTTGAAATTATTATCAAAATAAGGATAGAGATTTATAAGCTACTTTAAAGAATAGAAATTGAATACCTATAACCTTATCTTTAGATATCAATTATATGTACATCTATTTGTAGGTTGAAGGACTTGGCCATAAATTGATGTAAATGATTGTACAAAGCAGAATCCTTTAAAGATAGAACTTAAATTCCAGAATATTTTTCAACTTACGCTTGGTAATTTCTTCCTTCAGAAAGGGTTTATGGTCTTTAGGTGTTATTTGATCTTAATAATAAGTATTTTAACAGTATAATGCTACAGTAGTAGTAATAGTGTCTGTACATGGTTAGATTTACTTTATATAAATTGCATTTCATCACAGGTACTGATGATGTTGTAGGTCCTGAGGGCATGGAGAAATTCTGTGAAGACATTGGTGTCGAGCCAGAAAATGTAAGTCTAACTTACTAATTTGGGCAACTCAGTTGATCTGATTTTGTCTCTCAACAAATAATGCAACAGTAAAGAAGTAAGGATATGTTAGTTTTTATGAGGCAATCTAAGAAATAAGTTCCATTCTGAATTGGTTTGTAAAGCAGAACTTTTTTTGCAGTTGATATGGTATAACTACAGTTAGTCTTTTCTTTTTCTCATTTAATTTCTTAATTTCTTTAATTTCACTAATCAAGTAACTAAACTAGACGTTTAAAAAGTGGAGTGTGCGTGTGTACCTCTGATGACAGATAACTAGGGGACTGATGGCATTGTGTATCTTTGTCCTCCTCTGTAGTTGTTCCAGACTAATACAGAGTTTGCCCAGGACTTTGAATAATTAATTATTTATAAGAGTTTTGAATAGGTTGTAATTATCAAGGATTTTTCATAGCTCCTTCACTTCCAGTTGAATTTAGCTTGGAAAGTGATTGATTTTTAGTTTAAAAGTGCTAAGTATTTCCCTTAAAAAGTTCAATTAGAAGTTTTTTACATGCTTAATTATTTTTGCCTAATTCTTATCATCATGTTATTATTGAATATTTCTCCTATTCCCACATCTGTCTTACTGTAAAATAAAAAATTATACAAATGCCCTGGCTCGTTAGCTATACAGTTTAATATTACAGCCCCCAGTTTAACAAATACTTCTTTCATCCTCAGTGAATTTATATGTTGGTAGAGCTCCCAAGGGATCATCCCTTTCATCAGAGTATTGGTGAGATAACCTGGTACCCATGCTGATATGTCATGCGCCTAGAGATTTCACAAAGAAATTTTATTAAAATCTTTTTGTTACCATTTCTATGCCTACATCTTCCCCACTTCCTCCCAGTAACACTTTAAATTTTCTAAAGAGCCTTTGGACTGATTTTTGCCTTGTATTTTTAATTTTAATGTGATCTGGTTCAGGTTGTTGTTGTTCAGTTGCTAAGTCATGACCAACTCTTTGCGACACCATGGACTGCAGCATGGCAGGCTTCCCTGTCCTTCACTATCGCCTGGAGTTTGCTCAGATATATGTGTGTCGGGTCGGTGGTGCTATCTAACCATCACATCCTCTGCTGCCCTCTTCTCCTTTTGCTGTCTTTCCTAGCATCAGGGTCTTTTCCAGTGAGTTGGCTCTTTGCATCAGGTGGCCAGAGTTTTGGAGCTTTAGTCCTTCCAATGAATATTCTGGGTTGATTTCCTTTAAGATTGACTGGTTTGATCTTGTAGTCCAAGGGACTCTCAAGAGTCTTCTCCAGCACCACAATTCGAAGGCATCAATTCTTTGGTGCTCAGCCTTCTTTATGGTCCAGCTCACATCCATACATGACTACTGGGAAAACCATAGCTTTGTCTATTCAGAACTTTGTTAGCAAAGTGATATCTTTGCTTTTTAATATGCTGTCTAGGTTTGTCATAGCTTTCCATCCTGTGAGCAAGTGTCTTAATTTCATGGCTGCAGTCACTGTCCACAGTGGTTTTGGAGCCTAAGGAAGTAAAATCTGTCATTGCTTTCAGTTTCCCCTCACCTGTTTGCCATGGAGTGATGGGACTGGATACCATGATCTTAATTTTTTGAACATTGCGTTTTAAGCCATCTTTCTAGTTCAGATGTCTTGATACATTATTCAGATTGGTGCAGAGGTTTGGGGACAGCTGGGTCAGTAGTGTTTTGCTTAATCTGGTCCTTAGCCAGAAAAGAACATAGCCAGAAAAGAACATTTCACTGTCTTTAAGAAGGAAGTTTCCTGACAGGGAATGGCCTAAGGTTGACAAGTGTTTTCTGGAGGGTAGTGTAAGAGGGGCGAGAGTGAGCTGGCTCTGAGAGGAGTCCCAAGTTTCTACCCAAGGAATGGCAGTCAGCATGTAATCAGGGGGATGGGCAGCAGGGCCTGATGGTGGGGAGATTGGGAGGTGTCAGGCCGCAGGTGTCAGAGGGATTAAGTGGGCATCTGCTCTCAGGGGAGAAAGGCCTGTTGGGTGAGAGGAGTGCTGCAGCTGTTTCTAAGCAAAAAAACTAGCGAGGCCCAGCTCTTTAAAGTTCCTCACCCCCAAATACCAGTGTGTGTGTGTGTGTGTGTGTGTATGTGTGTGTGTGTGTGTGTGTGTGAGTCACTCAGTCATATCCGACTCTTTGTAGCCCCATTGGACTGTAGCCCGCCATGCTTCTATGTCTGTGGAATTTTCCAGGCAAGAACACTGGAGTGGGTTGCCATTTCCTCCTCTAGAGGATCTTCCCAACCCAGGTATCAAACCCTGATCTCCTGCATTAGCAGGTGGATTCTTTTACCAGTGGTACCACCTGGGAAGCCCCCAAATTCCAGTACTCAATAAAAAAATAGTTGCTATTATTATCTTTTCTGGTAATTATGAGTCTTTGGTTCTCCATTTCTGTAGGAATAGAAATAATCTTGAAATGTTGAATCGCATAGAAGACTAAAAGACCCAATTCAGACTATTATTCCCAAGTACTTATTATTGTATTTCAATTTAAGATGCCACTAATAGAAATTTTATTATTTTATTCATCACTTAAAGGGAAAAGTATTAAGTAAATCTGATAAGCCATCAGGTATGGATGCATCCCAGTTTTAGAAATTATTTGAAAAACAAACATTGAAATAGTTTTTTTTAAAGGCTTATCTGTATTGATAAGTGAGCACTTCAAAGTATTTAAAATCTTCCCCTTGCCTGATATTTATAGCTTATGAAATTTAAGCAGGCTTGTAAAATTCAGGTCAGCTTTCATTTACTAAGGTAACGATAAAGTTCTTTAGTTAGCTTCTTATTGGCTGTCTGGGGAAAGGTCTGTTTTGTGTAAAGAAATTCCCGTGTGGTAACTGCTTTGGCTGTTTGGCCACATGACAGGCATACTGTGTGTGTGTGTTCCTTTGCCATAACTGTTTTGTTTTTTTTTTAACTTAACAAGTGTTTATGTGGAATATTTAATTTTTCTAATAGAGGATTGCATATAGATACTGTTTGAGAACATATCAAGTTTGAATTAGAAAGGGTATATGTACCATGTCTTCTTTGTCCATTCCCTTGTCTGTGGACATTCAGGTTGCTTCCATGTCTTGGCTTGCCTCGTTTTTTTATGTTACATCACCCTGATTTCCTCTCACTATCACCATCATCTGACCCGGTTGGGCACCATCTGACCCAGATTGCAGTTTAATGGTGTGGGGCAGTTCTTCTGGTGTAAAGAAATGAGATTACATGCCAAATGCCACGTCTGCTTGTCCCCAGCCAACTGTATTATAGGAACATGTATTTTCTTCCCATTGCCCTTTTTTTTATTACAACAAATAGGCATACAGCCGTTCAGGGTATGTGTGATCTCCAGTTGAGAACTCGAGTTTCCTTCTCTATGAGTGACTGTCCAGAGATTGCCAGCCTTGCAGAGTGGCAGGCTGGTCCTAGGAAGGCCCCGTCCTGCTTCGTCACCTCTCCAGGAATGGCATGCTTTGTTTTTCAGTTACTCCTCATCTTGCCTTGGGTCTTGAGGTAGATGAGGTGGGAGGGCCTCCTCCTCTCTCCCTAATCTAGAAGGCCTCAGCTCTGTCCTTGTGTAAGAACCCCAGAGAGCTTGCAGCTGGAGGCATCTTCAAAATGTAATTTTGTCTTTTATACCTTCAGGTATTTATTAAACTCACCATAACTGTCTTGGTGCCACCCTTTTCTCTAAAACATCTAAATGAAAAAAGTGGTGAGCAGTGCCACAAACCAGTTGCCACAGTTGCTCACATCAGCAGAGTTTCAGAAGATCCACTAAAAGCAAGGATGGTGCCCACTGAGAAGTGACTGAGTGGCAGTCTGTTCAGCCTGTGCTTGTTGCAGGCACAGCGCCATAGACGTGGAATGTTGGGAAAGTGAAAGAAAGTGAAAGTGAAGTCGCTCAGTCTTGTCCGACTCTCTGTGACCCCATGGACTGCAGCTTATCAGGCTCTTCCGTCCATGGGATTTTCCAGGCAAGAATACTGGAGTAGGTTGCCATTTCCTTCTCCAGGGGATCTTCCCGACCCAGGAGTCGAACCCAAGTCTCCCGCATTGCAGGCAGACGCTTTACTGTCTGAGCCACCAGGGAATGTTGGGCTACATTAGAATCATCTACCCCCTTTTAGAGTTAAACTTACAGATACGTCCACTGTCTGTCCCACCACCTACCTTTTGGGTTTTAACACTCTGCTCTGCATGTCTCTCTTCATTTTCACTTAGGTCTTGGAAACTGTTCTGTATTTGTGTTGATGTCCCCACTTCATTTGTCTCAATAGTGACATTGTTTTCCTTTGTATAGAATGTGTTTAGCAAAGGTGTATTAAGTTGTCCCTTACTAGCAGGTATTTGGTTGTTCTCAGTCTCTTACTACTACAGATGGTCCTGTAGTAAGTCTTGATGCCTGTTCAGCTTTGTTTACATGAGTAGGTGTATCTATGAGATAACTTCCATAAGTGGAACTGCTGGTTCCAGTTTTGATACTGCAGAGCCACCCTTTGGAGAGGTTAATCCCTTTATACTTTTCACCATCAGGCATCAGCAGAAGTTATGTTTGCCCAAACCCTTATCAGCAGACTGAATTATCAAACTTCTAGATGTTTGCCAAACTAAAACTCATTTTCAAGTTACCCTGTTCATATTTCAGTGACTAAACTACTGTGAACATTTGGTGTGATGTTAATGTATTTAATTGCTGAGATATATTCTCCTGATTTGATTGGTCTTTCTGCTTTATTTTAAACAGGTAGTTATGCTTGTCCTAGCTTGGAAATTGGATGCACAAAATATGGGTTATTTTACTCTACAGGAATGGTTAAAAGGAATGACTTCTCTACAGTAAGTCCCGAGGCTGCCCTGGGATGGGAGTGGGAGTGGGGGTCCTTGCTCTCCCCTGGGTGATGGCCTCCCTCTGGTACCTCATCTGGGTTGGGTGACTGGAGGAAAGCCTGGGGGTCTGGGCAGGCTTCACCTGTGGTCACAGGTGTGAAGACCAAGCCCCGTTTTCATATGTGGAGGAGGGCTATTATGGATAAATTTTAGCAATTGAAGTTTTTATATAATGTACACTGTTTATTTTAGTATTCTTCAAGAGCAGCTCAATAGGAATGGATCATCCTTTTCTCATATATGTGAGCCACATATATAATTTAAAATTTTCTATAGCCACATTTAAAAAAGGAAAAAGAAACAGATAAAGTTTGTTTTAATGTATTTTACTTAACCCAGAATATCCAAAATACTATCATCCTAATATTAATCAATATTTTAGAAATCACTGAGCTATTTTACTTTTTTTTCATACTGAATCTTTGAAATCTGGTGTATATTTTACATTTATGATACATCTCAGTCTTCATTAGCTACATTTCAGGTGCTCAGTTGCTGTGTATGTTTAGTGGCTACCATGTTCGACAGCATAGGTTTAAAATCACAGTGTTAGCATCTGGTTTATAGTTAGTGAGAACAGTTGAGTGAAGTATAACTTACAAGTGAAGATATTTATCTTTTATTCAATATATTCTCACATTAGCTTTGTGAAAATTTAAAATTTCATTACTCTAGTGATTAAAAATTAGTAATAATACAGGTTCTGTTTATGTTACTTGGTGCAGAGTTGAGGAAAAAATCGGTGGTTTTATGTATTCACTTGGTGCTTACATGCATGTGTTTCTGTGTGTGTGTGTTTATGTGTGTGTGTTTGCTAAGAGTTTCACTCAGGAAAACATAAATTGTCATTCTTTTATCCACTGAAAGATACAAATGAGGTGAATGATGAAACATTTCAAATGGTATTAAAAGAGGAAGTGCTAATTCTTAGGATAGTATTGAATAACTGATCTAAAGTACTTGGAATGGCTTTTTCTTTTTACTTTAAGTAGGAATAATAGACTTGTATTAAAATTGGAATTGAGTGGCTTAATGGTTTTATTTAAATAATTCAGAAATTTGTCAACTTTTAATATCATTGTCCCTTTGTTGTTGGTAACAGTACTTTATTTTCGCTGTGCTTCAGTACACTTATATGAGGCCTTTTCACTGTTCTCTTATTTGATCCTCACACCTACTTTGATAGATCAGACTTCATCCTGCCCATTTTACAAGTGAGGAGACAGAGGCTTCAAAGGGGTATCTGATTTGCGATGGGATTAGGGGTAGGAAGAAAACCTAGGACTTCTGATTCTTCAGTCACATTCTTCCTCTAACAACTATTATCTCATGACACATGCATTTTAGGTAAAAGCCAAATCACCCTTTTGCAAATACACTTTCCTCAGCATGCTCTAGAATTTTGGGGTTACGTCTCTGGGATCTCATAGGATTGTGTTCATCCTGTTGGGAAACATCTTCTCGAGTGATGTTAAGCCTACTAACTCTTGCATCATTTTCCTTGCTGCCTCTCTCTGTTGCTTTCCGGATAGAACACAGGAAGGCTGGTCCTTTTTAAGTACCCTTGTAATGATGAATGCAAGGTTAAATCAAGATTTTATTCAAGGCTTTAGAGGAGGTATCATCAGCATTTTTTCAGGCACATTTTCATTTGTCTTAAGATGGTATAATATCCCATTTTTATATAGTTCTAGGTTCATTTTTACATTTGCCTTTACAGAAGAATATTACCCAGTGCAAGGCCTTGCTCATGTTTTGAGGATCACGTTGTCTGGGAACTGAACTTTGCAGTTTCCTGAAAGAGGCCTTGCATGTATGCTCTCGGGGTAGGGGGTGCTCCACAAGCTCTTTGCTGGGGCTCTGCTTGACACTTTGTGTGACACAAGTGGTGGCAGGTGGATTCCCAGAGAATGCTGCTGCTTGGTCCTTGAGGTTTAATGTGTAGTAACAAACCTGATCCACTGCAAAAAAAAAAAAAAAGAGGAATCTTCTTTCTTTTTGTGATGTGAAACTCGAGAGTAAGTTTCCTCTTCAGTGAGGTGAAGATGATTACTCACAATAACCTCTAAGGTTCTTTGTAGTTCAAAAATAGTGCAATTTCAAGTTTTATGAATTTCCACCCCCCTCTCCCTCCTGCCTCCCTAGATCCGTCATTTGTTCAGCAAATATTTGAGTGGCAGTGATGTGCCAAGCACGGAATTCTAGGTCCTGGGGAAACAAAAGCCAGGAACAAGACAAAGTCCATTTGAGGCAGGAGCTTGGAAGCAATGTTCAGCCAAAACATCCAATAGTAATAAGGTCATTTTTGTTTATGCTACTTGTATTTATAAGGTATTTGCACCCAATAAATAAGAAAACTCAGAGGCCAGTCTTTTATATCTTCTAAAGATGGAAAATAGTCCATCTTTTGAATGATCTATTTTGTCTTCTATTTGGAATTTTTTCCTTTTTTCTCATTTTGGGTTTATTAAACCTGTCAAGTGAACTTTTTTGGACTCAAGTGGAAATTAAAGTAAAAAAAAAAAGACTTTTTTTGTTTGAAGTTACTGTACTGTGGGTGCATGCTAGAAATAGGAAGCCCGGGGGTTTTAGAACCAGGGAGTTTTGAATCTGCCACTTCCTGGATATCTCTGGTAGTGTCCCTAAAACCAAGAAGGTTGACGCAATGGAATATGGGGCACCCAGAAATCAGTCTCCTGGACGCTGTCTGGAGGAGCTGCATGCTTGGCCTCTCCAGGGCTGTGTTTCGTGATTCTTGGAAGAAGCGACAGCAGCTGTTGGGGAAGGGAACATTTATCTCCAGGCTCTTGCGATGGTTCTTAAAGAAGGCACAGCTCTTATTTTATTTTGGCCCTGCCGTGTTACTTGGGCGGTGGGGGGTCTTAGTTCCCTGACCAGGGATTGAACCCATACCCCAGGCAGTGAAAGTACAGAGTACTAACCACTGGACTGCCAGGAAATTCCCAACTCTTGTTTTAATTGACTGTTTTATTTTTTGTCTTGTTCCAGCATGTGGGTTTAAGGTTACCTCTGATGAATTAAGCTTATAGAGCATTTAAGCTAAACAAAACCAAACCAAAAAAGTATGTTAGCCTTGTAGCTAACTGCATAGAACTGATGATGGGCTGGAAAAATACCTCTGGGCTGACTAAGTGAAGGGGTGAAGGCTGTCCCTGAGTAATAGAAGAGAACTACCTTTGAGTTTACAACCTTTGAAGATTATCCTCATTCTTGTTACTTCTGATTATGTTTCAGCAGCACAGTTCAAATAAGCAGTGATTCCACAATATGTGCGTATTATCTTGTGGCATATGATGCCCCTTAGCAGCGCGGCACTATCACTCTGTGACAACCTCATTCTTGTATGTGGTACACAGGAAAGCTGGGGGAAATGGGCTGAATGATGTGGCTGCTCTCCGAAGTCTCAGGCCAAGCCTGTTGCTTCACATCTTTGTTGGAACAGAGCTGTCTGCAGATGACCTTGTTAAGTGGCCACTAGATGGCAATGTATGGTTCAGACAGGGTGACTCAGCGGCCTGGATCCCTGGTGGGGGTTAGTCCACGGGCTCTATGGGACCAGGCCCCTTTTAAAGCAGATTAAACTCTTTATTTGGAGAAGGAAATGGCAACCCACTCCAGTATTCTTGCCTGGAGAATCCCGTAGACAGAGGAACCTGGTGAGCTACAGTCCGTGGGGTCGCAACGAGTTGGACACGACTAAACGACTAATACTGGCACTAAACTCTTTATTGACAGCATCATCTCTAACCTCTCTTTAATAGACACATGAAGTGAAAGTTTACTTTGGGCATTTTACGTGTGACTCTCCAGGCCAGCTCTTGCAGTGTCAGGACATCTTTGCCAGTGCTGGCTGGACTTACTCCCCAGCTTGCTGTAGAACTCCACGTTCACCTTGCAGCTGCCTAATATTCTTTCAGCTATGCAGTGGTTCCTGCTCTAGAATCTGCTGAAACAAGCAGCTACTCTTCTTCCTTTCATTGGGCAGAACTAAACTAAACCAACTGGCCCAAATCTGGCCACTTTCCGGTGGTTTTGGTCCTTAACCTTTTTTCCAAATGAAGAGGGGAATTCCAGCCTTAGGTGTTTTGGGGTTAGCTGTTTCCCTTCTCTTTATTCCTCCCCCATATTACTACTTATAAAATATTACTCATGTATCTGTGGTAAGAAAATCAAAACATAGAGCAGAGAGCCCAATACACAGTAAGCTCTGCTCCTACTCCTGCTTCGCAGGTTCCCACGTACTGCCTTCTCATGCATCCTTCTAGCCTCCATGAACCCTATGGATTCTGGCACTAACTGTCTAACTAGCTATCCCTCAGTGTCTCCCCTCCTCCCCCCCATCCCTCACCTTGTTCCACAGAGATTCGGAGTAGGCTTTTCAAGATGGAAGCCTGATCATGGTAACCTCATGATAGGAGGTAGCTTCTGTTGTTCTAGGTATTCAAAAAAAAACCCCAAACAAACAAACAAACCCACTGTGGACCACAAAAACTTTATGGTCTGGCTCTACTTCTCTTTCAGTTTTTTTTTTGGACCATGTTCCCTTTTACCCTACCCAGTCTAGTCACATGGTTTTCTTTTAGTCTTTAGGTTTGGCATGCTGCTAGACCTTTATGCATACTATCCCTTTAATCTCGAAGGTCCTCCTCTCCAAAAACATCTATTTTCCATTTATCTTTCAGCTCTCACCCTACAAGTCAGTTCCTTAAAGAAGCCTTTTCTGACTTCTAAAGTTAGCCTAATTTTAATCTTTTTTTAGTTTTCAAAGAAGTCAAGGATATTCTAAATTCTTGTAAACTCAGAAGTGAAACATTTACTGTAACTTTTGACTTTTAGATATTGTATCATCTCAGTAGATCATGGGAAGCTTTTTGTAGATGGCTACAAAAAATTGCAGAAATTTCACAATTTTAGTGCTGAAAATAAATCAGTGTGTTCTATAATGAACTATATTTTGGTTTAATAAAGTATGTAAAATCATTGCATTGTTAATACTTGTAATATGTATTATCTGTACTTGGTAGGAGGTAAAAGCTCTATAGGGAAACACAAAGAAACACATCCAGCATAGAAAATCTTTAATATTGCCAGTGAAAATGATGACTCTTGGTTCTCAATTTTAAAGGCTAGTATTAGGAACAGAAAGTTAGCTTGTAAAAATAGCCAAATAGTCTACTTAGGAAAAAGACTGTGATGCTACTTAAGAAAAAGACCCTGATGCTAGGAAAGATTGAAGGCAGGAGGAGAAGGGGATGACAGAGGCCGAGGTGGTTGGATGGCATCACTGACTCAATGGACACGAGTTTGAGCGAGCTCCGGGAGGTGGTGAAGGATAGGGAAGCCTGGTGTGCTGCAGTCCATGGGGTTGCAAAGAGTCGAACACAACAGAGTGACTGAATGAGGAAAATAAAGTGTGTCATCTGTGAAAACAGGTTGTCATCACCAGGGCTTCCTGGAGAAATAACTGATTTCAAGTCTAGGGTTTAGAGAGTAGTACAAGGTGAACTAGAATATCTTGTGTCAGAAAGCAAGGATGAGCTCAGAGACTGATGGTGGGGACGTGTCAGAATGACACTGGAGGGACAGTTGTGCACCATAAAGAATGAGGACAGTAACAGATTATAACCCTGAGTAAAAGGCAAAAGTCCTTTAGTCCAAAACTAAGAAAGGTGGTGAGTGGAACTTTATAGAAAAGTTCTGGCCTGTAAGTGTAAAAGCATCATAGAATTAGAAAAATCACTATTTTGCATCCTCAAATGTAAAACTGATTTAGGCAGGGATCATAGCAGATGCTGAACCCACCTGGTGATAGGTTGTTGAGGGACAGGATTGTCAGTCTCAAGGTATCATCCTCGAGGTTACACACCATTTAGGGGGGCCAAGAGTACCTTTAAGTAGAGATGGGCAGGTACTACCTTCACCAAATGAGTCATCTTAGTATCGCCAGTAATGGAACGGACTGTCCTCGTGGGAGGAGAAGCACATAGCATGGAGTGTTCTTACCATGAGTGCTTAATCTAAGTGTAATCATAGGGAAATTATCTGACAAACTGAGATTCTGCAAAACAACTCTCTGGTCCCTTCAAAAATGAGATTGTCAAGAAAGACAGAAAAAAGGCAGGATACCTGCTAGAGACTAAGGAGATAGACACCTGGGAGCAGTGCATAAGCCGTGATTGGATCTCTGATGGCAGATAGGAGCTGGGGGAAAATTGGGACATCTGCACGTGAGTCATATGTGAGCTAAGAAAGCTAACATTTCTGGGATATTAAGAGTGATGATGGCATTGAGGCATTTAGGAGTAAAGTGGCATTATGTTGGCAACTTACTTTGAAAAGGCACAGAAAAAAGTGCTTGTGTGAGAGAGCACAGATGGGACAGTGTTCATGGTGGACCCAGGGAATGGGCACGTGGGTGCTTATTTACAGGACCTTCAGCTTTTCCGTACATTCAAAATTTCTTGAAAAGCATAGGAAAAAAAGCTCATCGTGGACGTGTTCCAACTCCAGCGTTTTTATTGTCTTTTGGGATTGTGTTTTATATTACTGCCCCACGTCAGAAAAAACTCCGGTTATAATTTGCCTTTATTCTGTTTTTCTAGATGTGATACAACAGAAAAACTCAGAAATACTTTGGATTACTTAAGATCATTATTAAATGATTCTACAAACTTTAAACTTATTTACAGATATGCATTTGACTTTGCACGGGTGAGTCCTCTGGATCCTATCCAGATGTTTCTCTCTCTCCCCCCTCCCCCCTTTCACTGCCTTTTGAGGTTTGTTTTACATGCTACAGCAAGGAAGTTGAGTAAGCTACTCCCAGGATGCTAGTTAGACTTTCTCTCTACACATAGACTTTCTACCCGAGCTGAGTCTGGGCAAGAATGTAGTATGTCAACAAAAAGCTCTAGTGACAGGCCTTTAATAGCCATGTGATTGGCTTAGAAGTAATTGTAAATGGGTATATCATAGACATTGTTCTAAACAGCTCTTAGGTAAGCTTGGAAAAGCTTTTCCTTCTCACGAAACAGCAAACCTTCGCCCATTGAGTTTTCTGGAATAAGGTAGTCAGGTCGAAGCCGGTTTCACTTGGGGTGCTGGATCAAACCTGAAAATCATTTGAATTGCAAATGTAAGCTAATTTCAATGGACAGGATTCAAATGTAGTTTCTAGTCATCATTTTGAAAAATGATCATCTTGTTTGTCACACAGTGAACCAGGCCAAGTTTGGGACGGTGGTTCTACTAGAGTGAAACAGAGCTGTATTTTTCAGCCTGGTCACCACAGGTAGTGAGTAAATCCTGAGGCACCAGTTGGCATTGTGTTCATTCACTGTCCATGGCCCGAACATAACGATTATGCTCTATTGCAGGATGGTAATTTTCTGTTCTGTTTGTGTGTTTGGTGGGTTCAGGTGATTAGGCTTTCTTGACTGATGATTTTTTTTAATGATTTCTTTTTTTTAAGCAGAGAACTCAGTTAACAGTTCTTTTTTTTTCTTACCACCATGTGGATCTTTTCACTTTTTCTTCGCTTTGGCTCTGTTAGTTTAGCCAAAAATTTATTTGCTGTCGAGATCTGGTGCACCTATAGCACAGCAGTAAGTTCAGTGTGGTGTCCTCACGTGTGAATTTTTGCAGCCTCAGATAAAATTAGGACACGCATGAAAATGTATAGATGTTAGAAGTGATACGGTCAAACTCAGATGCAGTGTTTCACTCAATCGCATTTGTATAATTATATCTAGAAGCTGTTGATCAGATGCTTTTAGAGTAGATGCATAGTTTCCAGGATTAAATGTTTTCCTTCTCAAGATTTTTTTCCTCGCTGAGTCAGCGGTGTCCTATCATATGGGTGAAATTTTGTTTACAAGCATCTTGCCTTTTCACCAGAACAACTGTATTTTCTAACTTCCTTGTTTGGAAGTGAAATTTCCCCACATATCCACTACTTTATAACTGGGTCCAGTTTTCCTCCAACCCGGTTGTCTGTCCCTTCTCGGTCGGGCACAGAGGCTCCTTCCGTTGCCTCTCTCTTGTGCCTCTGCTACGTCCTGGGGGTTGAGGCCGTGCTCGTTGCCGGCACTGCCCCCGTGGCCTCTTGTCCACGCCCTCTCCCTTCTCACCAGGCACTCACACCAGCAGGGCTTGGTCCGTCTTCCTGCAGCCTTGGGCCACTTGTCCACCTTCAGCCATGAGCACCACCGCCTCCATGTGAATATAGCGCTTCAATCACCATGTGGACATCACAGTTGAGTGATGAATGGGATGGTTTCGTTCTCCTTCACCAAGGAGTAGTGTGAACTGGGGGCCCCTTGTTGCGCAGCAGTAGGTCCAGGACCACACTCGGGTTCTGGCTCCGGGTCCCATCTCCGGGTTCCCCCAGGCCGTTGCAGTCCAGTCCCATCCAGGCTTCCCCTTCCGCAAGATGCCTGTGCTCAGCTGTTTGCTGAACCTGCCGCCTGCCCCTGCCTTGTGCTGTGCCAAGCGCTGTCTGAGCCTTGTCTGTATCCCTGCTGCTCGCTCCATCACCAGCTTCTAGGCCAAGCTGCCTGGCTCCACCGTCACATAGGATCATCACTTACATGGCCCTCGTGTCCCGCTAGCTTGGCCTGGGAGTTTGGGTTCAGGCCTGCATTTTTTCTGACAGTTTAAGGGCTGCGTGTTTTCTTTCTTCCTATGTCTGGTAGCAGCCTGCAAAAATCTTTGCCTTTTAAGGAGAGTATCAATAAATATCAGTGAATTAAGCCCCATTATGTAAAGCCGCATTATGTAAAGCCCCATTATGTAATGCTGAATAACAGCCACATCATTACCAAATAGATTCAGTTCAGCTAAAATATGCCCTAAGATGAATTTGTTACTGAATTTGTTTTATTTAGCTGTATCCCACAAGTTTTGAGGTGTTAAATATTCATTTGCATTCAGTTCAAAATATTTTCCTGTTTCCCTTGTGATTGTTTTGGGACCCATTGATTATGTAGAAGTGTGTTGTGTTATTTGCCAACTACTAGGATTTTTCCAAATAATCTATCATTAATTCTGCCATGGTCAGAGAACATGCTTTGTATAGTCTCAGTCCACTAACAGGTATGGAGGTTTGATTTATGGTCTGAAATGCGACCAAATGGGTCTGCTATGATGAATATTTTATGTGTGCCTGCAAAGAATGACTATTCTGTTGCTGTTCAGTAGAATGTTTTATAAATGTCAATTAGGTCAAGTGGTTGGTAGGATTGGTCAGGTCTTCTGTATCCTAATTGATTTCTGCCTACTGTTCTATTATTTGCTGAGAGACAAATATTGGACTCTGACTGTAATTACTTCTGTTGTTTGTGTCTTTTCTCGTTTCACCGTATTTCAAGGCTTCAGACTAGATTTAGATACATGTAGTATTGTTATGTCCTCTTGAAGAATTGACCTTTTAGCATTATGAAATGTTTCTCTTTATCTCTGATAATATTCTTTGTTCTGAAGTCTACCTTGTCTGATAGAAATATAGCCGTTTCTGCTTTTAAGTAAAGTCTATGTGATATGTCTTTTTTCATCCTCTATAAACCTATTTGTGTCTTTATATTTAAAGTGGGTTTCTTTTAGGTAGCATAGGCATAGTTGGGGCTGCCAGTATATGTCCTGAGATGCTTAAACCATTTGCATTTAATGTGTTTATTGATATGGTTAAGTTTACACCTCCTGTATTGCTGTTCGTTTCCCTTTTTGTTCCATCTATGTTTATTTCTTTTTTCCTCTTTTCATGACTCGTTTTGGATTTTTTTAGACTCCATTTTTATCATTCCATTTCACCATTGTCTTATTATCTGTATCTCTGTGTTATTTTTTGTGATTAATCAGGCTTTACAGCACACATCTTTAAATTCTGTCTGTCTTCCACTAATTATACCACTTCGCGTATAACGTTAGAGCCTTTGTGACAGGACACTTTCATTTTGCCCTTCCGTGCTTGTGGCTGCTGTGTCACACGTTTTACTTACACATGTGTGCACATCTCACGATATGTTGCTTTAGTCTCTTCAGGCTGCTTAGCAAAGTCCCAGAGACTCAGAAGCTTATAAATAACAGAAATTTGTTTCTCACAGTTTAGGAGGCTGCAAAGTCCAAGCTCATAGTGCTAGCAGGGTAGGTGTGTCTCTGCTGTAACCTCACATGGTGGAAGGGAGGAGGGAGCTCCCTGCAGTCTTTGTTTTAGGGGAGTTCCTCCACAGTCATGCGGGCCCTGCCTCTTATTACCATCACTTGGAAGGGGGGAACACAAACATTCAGTTCATAGCATATATTGATATAGTTTTTGCTTTAAATAAGCAAAAAAAAAATTTTTTTTTTAAAGCAACTTTATAAAAGTTTATTTATTTGACTTCACTGGGTGTTAGTCGCAGCATGCAGGACCTTTAGTTGCGGCATATGGGCTTTTAGCTGTAGCATATGGGATCTGGTTCTCTGACCAGGGGTTGGACCCGGGCCCCTACATTGAGGAGCACAGAGTCTTAGCCGCTGGACCACCAGGGAAAAATGTCTTTTATATTCACCCAGAGATATACCACTTGTCTGTGCTTCCTTCCCTTTGTGTGGATCCAGATTCCTATCTGGTATCATTTATCTTCTGCCTAAAGAATTTCCTTCAGCATTGCTCATAGTACAGATTTTCTGGTGATGAGTTTCTAAGCTTTTATTTTGCCTTCAATTTAGAAGGTACTTATCTAGATAAAAGATTTCTAGATTGACCATTTTTTTCTTTTAGTGCTTTAATGCTAGCTCTCATTGTCTTCTGTCTTGTGCAGTTCCTGATGATACGTCTGATGTCATTCATAATTCCTTTGAACATAGTGTCTTGTTTTGTTCTCTCTGGTTGCTTTTATTCTCTTTTCACTGATTTTCAGCAAGTTGACTATGGTGTGCCTCAATATAATTTCCTTATGTTTACTCTGATTAGGATTTGTTGAGTTTTTAGGCCTTTGAACTTAAACAGTTTGTATTAAATTGGGAAATTTCTCAGCTGTTATTTCTTCAAATAGCTCTCCTGTTCTCCCTCTCTCTTCCTTGGGGGACTACAGTTATACTTGTGTTAGATGCTGGATCCTGTCACACAAGCTGCTGATGCTGTGTTATGGTTTTTTTTTTGTTTTTGTTTTCTCTTTTTGTTTCCCTTTGGGTAATATTTATTACTGTATCTTCTAATACTAATCTTTTCTTCTGCTCACCACAGCTGGTATATTTTCATTTCAGATGCTGTATTTTTCATCTCTAGAAATTCTGTTTGTGACTTTTTATATCCATTTCTCTCATCATGATAATATTTTCTTATACCATCTTAAACTTCTCAGATGTGTTTATGACAGGTGTTTTAACAGCATTGTGTTGTGGTTCTGTCATATCCGTCATGCCTTTATCTCTTTCTCTGGTTAAAATTTTTATCTTAGTTATGGGTCATATTTTACTGCTTCTCTGCATTCCTGATAGGGTTTTTTTTTTTCTGTTTTTTAATTGGATGCTGATTGTTTTTTGTTGTTGTTTGCTTGAGTTTGTTGTATTCCTTTAACTAAAATTTTTTTCCTGGTGTGTATTTAAGTTACTTGGAATCATGTTGTTCCTCTGAAAGGACTGGTCCAGAGCAGTCTCAGTCTAGGGATGACGTAGCCCTACCAGGAAGACAACACCCTCCTGAGGATTCCACCCAAGGCCCTGTGTATTTTGAGAATTCCCGACTGTGCCTGGTGGGAATTCAGGCTGTTCCCAGCCATGTGTGGGCTCTGGGAATTTCTGCAAGTTCTTCTGCAATGTTTCTTTCCCTAGACTCAGGCGGTTTCCTCTCACATGTGCACAGACAAGTCCTCAGCCAGCAACTGGGGGACAGTGTGGGTCCCCAGGCCTCTCTGTGCAGTTCTACCTCGCTGGTATTTTGTCCCACAAATTATATGCCTCCTCGAAATCCACAAACTGTCTTTTCCAGCCTAGTGAGTTGGGGTCCCAGTGGGCTGGGTTTGGGTTCCCCCTTCTCTTGCTGTAGCCTGGAAACCACCTCCACACAGTATGCTGATGTCACTGGGGGGCTCATTTCTTTTTCTCAAAGGCCACACAATAGCATTTGCTAAATTTTCTGAATTACCCTTTAACCCACTCCAGTATTTTTGGGGCTTCCCTGGTGGCTCTGCCTGCAATGCAGGAGACCCTGGTACAATCCTTGGGTTGGGAAGATCCCCTGGTGGGGAGGCTATGGCAACCCACTCCAGTATTCTTGCTTGGAGAATCCCCATGGACAAAGGAGCCTGGTGGGCTACAATCCATGGGGTCACAAAGAGTCAGACACAACTGAGCAACTTACACTTTGACTTCACCTTTTAATATACCTGGGAAGAAACTATAGTATAATACCAGGAAAAGATAAAATGCCCATGTTTAACATCTCTCCACCAAAATTATAGTCCTAAGGATATGCTTGTTTTCCCCCTCACCTTAGAACCTTGTAACCAATTAAAAATAGCACTTGATTGTAAAGTTATATTATTTTTCTCCTAAGTTTACTTTGACTTGAGCTTACATATAGTCTTACAGATGTCAGAGAATCATGACACTTTAGAGTTGAAAGAAACTATGGAGGACCTGGGTTCAGTCTTGTCACTGTGCGGATGGTGAGACTGAGGGCCAGAGAGGAGGGGACAGCATGAGGGCCTGAGCTCTGTCCCCAGGCCACACCACCTTCCTGACTCAAACTGCCACCCCGTCCTGTGGTGTCTTGTTCCAGGAAGGTGGGGGGATAGAGACTTGGGCTGAAATGGCCATTTCTTCTGCAAGTGGAATTTTGCCTTGAATATTTTTATGCTTAGTGTTTTTTCCCCTAATATAAATTTTATTATATAAACACATGTTGTATGGATTCCTATAAGTAAAACAGTCATTTTTGTCTTGATTCCTTTAAAAGGACCTAGTGAGAATAAGATGGGACAAAGAAATGAGATAAAAGACTAAATAGAGTGGTTTTTTTGGTTGCTCTGATGCTAGTTCTTATATATCAGTTAAATTTGCTTTTTCTGTATCCTCTGGGGCAAAGACAAGGTACTGTGCTGAAAGCCATAGAGGGAGTTGCCTCTTGGGGTTCTGAGAAGGGTGAATGTTGGGCTGAGTGAGGCGCTGAGAAGAACAGCATCTTAGCCTGGCTGAGAATTGACACCATGAATTGATGACCCACTGAGGAGGTCTTCCAGCAGCACATCCCACAGCCTAGGTGCAGGAAGGCGAGAATGACAGGGAGGACTGAGTGAAGTTTCTAGGCTCGGTGGAGAGATGGGAGCTGAGTGGAGCCCTTCTGAGTGACTGAGGCAGAGAGGCTTCTGGATGGGTAGAAGGGGGGTTTTGGCGGGGTAAAAGAGAAGAAGGGCAGTGAGCAAGAGAAGGACGGGAGATTTCTTTAGGGGTGAGTCCTGGCTTTTCAGCCCTTGCAGTGAAGCTTTAAGAAGTTGTATCACAGGGTTTTGTGGAGGCAGAAGGTACTAGTGGGAATCCGGCCTTCTTGAGAGGTGATCTTGCGATGGTTGATCTGTTGTTATAAATTAGTCCTCACAGCCTGTCCTGTGATGCACCCAACTTTTCCAACTGCCTGTGGTTTTATTTAGTTTTTGAGGTGTTTCAGGAAGGTGCTAAGAGGTCACATGTTAGAGCTAATGTCTAAGTCACTTCCATTTAGTGGAATGGTTGTGGATGTTACTCATAGAATTTGCTGAGGAAGATTTTGTTGGGTCTTAATGTTCAACACCCTGTTACCAGAGAACTCTGTCTAACTTTAACCTGAGATCTGCTGTGACCATTTGATTCATTTCCTCTTCTAACTTGAGTCAGTTCTTATTTCTTAACCAATGTGTTTGTCTGATTTCCCTCTCCACACAACCTGCAACACACCAGACATACACGGACACACACTCCTCGCGACTTCTTATACTTTAATTGTAAATTATGAGGAAAACAGAAGGCGGACATGGGTGAGGACAGAAGTAGAAGAAAATATGGTCATTTAATCCCAGGTTCGTTACTGTGAACATCTTGTTGGCTTTACCTTTAAGGTTACCCTTTGGTTATTGCCTGAATTTGCTCAGCAGTTGTTTGTAAAGTAAATTGAACTCTGAAGAGCTGAGAAGGAGGCAAGTGGGTACAAGATGAAATGTTCAGGTCTGAAATCAGACTCTTGGTTCAAGACCCAGCTCTTATCGACAGTCATTTAACTCTTGTGCCTCAGTTTCCTTATTGATAAATTGGGGATTATAATAATGCCTCGTAATAGGCATATGATAATAGCCTCTCTTATTATTTTAATATTGAGTATAAGGCACTTAAAACTGTTGCTGGTTCAGTTCTCAATACAAGTTAGCCATAAAATTAGAAATAGTGGTTGAATTTTTCTTCATTGACATTACTTAGGTGCTTGTAACCCCCTAGTGGCTCAGACAGTAAAGAATCTGCCTGCAACACAGGAGACATGGGTTCAATCCCTGGGTCGGGAAGATCCCCTGG
The DNA here is from genome assembly GCF_042477335.2 of Ovis canadensis. NCBI lineage: Eukaryota > Metazoa > Chordata > Mammalia > Artiodactyla > Bovidae > Ovis > Ovis canadensis. The sequence continues at coordinate 84,151,540 of NC_091250.1, forward strand.
AGAAGGAAATGGCGACCCACTCCAGTATTCTTGCCTGGAGAATTCCATGGACAGAGGACCCTGGCAGACTACAGTCCGTGGGGTCACAGAGTTGGACACGACTAAGCGACTAACAAAAAGCAGAAGATATTAAGAAGAGGTGGTAAGAATACACAGAAGAACTGTATAAAAAACATCTTTATGACCAAGATAATCACGATGGTGTGATCACTCACCTAGAGCCAGACATCCTGGAATGTGAAGTCAAGTGGCCTTTAGGAAGCATCACTACGAACAAAGCTAGTGGAGGCGATGGAATTCCAGTTGAGCTATTTCAAATGCTGAAAGATGATGCTATGAAAGTGCTGCACTCAATATGCCAGCAAATTTGGAAAACTCAGCAGTGGCCACAGGACTGGAAAAGGTCAGTTTTCATTCCAATCCCAAAGAAAGGCAATGCCAAAGAATGCTCAAACTACCACACAATTGCACTCATCTCACACGCTAGTAAAGTAATGCTCAAAATTCTCCAAGCCAGGCTTCAGCAGTATGTGAACTTCCAGATGTTCAAGCTCGTTTTAGAAAAGGCAGAGGAGCCAGAGATGAAATTGCCAACATCTGCTGGATCATGGAAAAAGCAAGAGAGTTCCAGAAAAACATCTATTTCTGCTTTATTGACTGTGCCAAAGCCTTTGACTATGTGGATCACAATAAACTGTGGAAAATTCTGAAAGAGATGGGAATACCAGACCACCTGACCTGCCTTTTGAGAAACCTGTATGCAGGTCAGGAAGCAACAGTTAGAACTGGACATGGAACAACAGATTGGTTCCAAATAGGAAAAGGAGTACATCAAGGCTGTATACTGTCACCCTGCTTATTTAACTTCTATGCAGAGTACATCATGAGAAACACTGGGCTGGAAGAAGCACAAGCTGGAATCAAGATTGCCGGGAGAAATCTCAATAACCTCAGATATGCAGATGACACCACCCTTATGGCAGAAAGTGAAGAGGAGCTAAAGAGCCTCTTGATGAAAGTGAAAGAGGAGAGTGAAAAAGTTGGCCTAAAGCTCAACATTCAGGAAACAAAGATCATGGCATCTGGTCCCATCACTTCATGGCAAATAGATGGGGAAACAGTGGAAACAGTGTCAGACTTTATTTTTCTGGGCTCCAAAATCACTGGAGATGTTGATTGCAGCCATGAAATTAAAAGATGCTTACTCCTTGGAAGAAAAGTTATGACCAACCTAGATAGCGTATTAAAAAGGAAAGACATTACTTTGCCAACAAAGGTCCATCTAATCAAGGCTATGGTTTTTCCAGTGGTCATGTATGGATTGTGAGAGTTGGACTGTAAAGAAAGCAGAGTGCCGAAGAATTGATGCTTTTGAAGTGTGGTGTTGGAGAAGACTCTTGAGAGTTCCTTGAACTACAAGGAGATCCAACCAGTCCATTCTAAAGGAGATCAGTCCTGAGTGTTCTTTGGAAGGAATGATGCTAAAGCTGAAACTCCAGTACTTTGGCCACCTCATGCGAAGAGTTGACTCATTGGAAAAGACTCTGATGCTGGGAGGGATTGGGGGCAAGAAGAGAAGGGGATGACAGAGGATGAGATGGCTGGATGGCATCACTGACTCGATGGGCATGAGTCTGAGTGAACTCCGGGAGTTGGTGATGGACAGGGAGGCCTGGCGTGCTGCGATTCGTGGGGTCGCAAAGAGTCGGACACGACTGAGCGAATGAACTGAACTGAACTGAGCCGAAGCGACTAACACGCACACACCTCAGGTTTCAAATAATATCTTGTCTTCCAAGAGTACAGTAATAGAAGCTATACCAAATAAAACGACTGTGGAAAAGCTGTGCCAGTTGAAAGATCTTTTTTGTTTCTCTTTACGTTTTAAAGAAAGTGTCAGTAGTTGAGCTTAATTAAGTAATTGCCTTGCAAACGTTGTTTTTTGAGAACTGTCCTGGGTGAATTCTCTAAGCATCTTGTTTTAGTTTTACTCTTTCCAGTGAGAGGGCACTCATGAGTCTTAAGACCTTTTCCTTGTTTCTAATGTGTAATTAAAAAAAAAAAAACAACTCCCATTCAAAAAACTGATTTGCTGTGTTTTCAGCTTTGTAGACAACCACATTGATTCAAGTTCTTTAGCACTCTGTTTTTGCCTTATGTTTGTTGAATTGTGATAAGGAAGACTGCTTTGTCTCTTTATGTTTTGTAATCCCCATGGTTTCAAATAAAAATTCTGTGAATTGTATTACAGATCTTCAGTGACAGTCTTTTGATTTCACGTAAATTGTCACCAATTTCTTGGTTGTCACCGTTTAATATGTTTATGATCATGGGCACTTATATGTTGTTTCTTATATATTCTAGCCTCTCTCGAAATCTTATGGATGTCTTTTTTAACATTAAAGATATTTTTCTTTATAATTTTAGTAATTATGCATTCCCCTTTTTCAAATGCAAGTTTTTAAGCTATTAAAACTTTGGGAAAATTGGAAATTGGTCATCTGATAGAGATCTGTGACATAGCGTATCTGAATACCTAGATGTTTGGAGAATCATTTTTGTAATATTTATATTTACATATTTACAATTGATTAATTATTTTGTTTTAGTTTGTGTCACTTGTGCCATTTAAGAAAAAAAAAAGCTCAACTTTCACATCTTACAGGAAGACCTCTATTTGAACAGTCTTACATAAACAAAAACACTATTTGTTTTCAAAGTTGAACGTCAAATCAGAACTTGATAAAACTTCATTATTCACTACATTAGTGGTTAGTAGTCTTTAGCTTGAGGAGTGCATTCTCATTCCATATACGAAACATAGCTTTTTAGAATATTCTGAGTAGGATCCTTTGGTTTTACAGCTGCAAATAACATTTGTAACTGCTTTTAAAAATGTGTGTTTAAGGAAGACCACAAAGCAGACTCTAGTGGTGTATTGTAGGGGGTTAATAGATCTTTGGTGTGTGTGTGTGAAACCTGCTTGGTTCCTATTAGTATTTGATAGATACAATGAAAGTTGTTTGTTTTGTTGTCTTAGAAAAATGAAACTTCATGAAATCCATACCTGCACATTGTGGGTCAAGAGGTGGCAGGGAGAGCGGTTCTGCTGCTTTCCCCTTAGCCTTGATGGGCCTTTGTGGGTTCTGGTTGACACTGGACAGTCTGTCTCAAGGTACTTGCTGCTTAGATTCTGACCTTGAGATGCCGAAGTCTGCCTATTGCACCCTGATGCTCCACAAGCAGAATCACAGGGTCAGTGTTGACAGCATATTATTTGAATTTCCTTTGAAGGGCTTCTAGATGTTTTTAGCTGTATTCCTTGGATTTGTTAAGGTGACTTAAAAAAAAAAAAAACAACACTCAGTGTTGATGGCTGCTTCATAGCATCCTGGGAGATTCAGTTCACTTAGTTGGGAACATCTTTGAGAATGCCATTAGGATCACTGTCAGAGAACCCCCGGGCGTGTCTCCATTTTGCTGTTTCGTGGATGTTTGCTCTGGGATCTCTCAGTTGTGCTGTCCCCAGGAATCTGCAGTGTTTGCAGTCATAGTCATTTGCACGTAGCCTCACCTCCCCCCACAGGCAACATTGGTGATCAGCGAGATGCCACTGTTCAGATTGCGAGTGCCTCCATAATATCTCTCTCTTGTTTGCTAGGCAGAAGATGGTGTTAGTGATTGCGAGCTGCTGGCTGGCACCCTGGCAGAGCAGGAGTGAGTGAGTGCTGTTCAGCTTTCCGGCCCTGTGAGTCTGATGCCTTCCCTCCATGTTTTGGCATCGCTGCCAAACACATGCATTGAAATCCTTCATGATCACCAGTTTGTCAGATGGTTGCACTGTTTCCAAGAGTCTGTCCAGGTCCTCTGTATCTTCTTTTCTGTCACCTTAGTGTATGTCCATTGTGATGGGGACGTGGATGGTATTGGAAGAAGGCACAGTGTGTATCAGGGCAAGACTGGCGACTTTAGGTCTAGTGAGTGACTGCAGGCTCCTCAGAGGGAGAGCATTTCCAGAGCGTCCATGCCCTCAGCCCAGCGTTGCCTGAGCTGTTGTTCAACTGGTGCCCGGTCCCGTGGTGCCGCGTGCGTTTCCAGCAGGTCCCTGGGTTTCTTCCATGGGACTGTGGAGGGTGCTTCATAGCGGGGAATGCTGCTGCTGCTGCACCCATGTGACAGGACAAGAGGAAGTCTGCTGTTTCCTTGCACAGTGCATTGCGGAAGCACGAGCCATGCAGTGCAACACCCCATGAGGCTCGGGGGCAGAAGCGGGGCCCCCACAGGGCGCCCTTCCCACTGTTGTCCTCTCCTCGGAGTGAGCCCTGCACCCCTGAGCAGGGCCATGCACGTGGCCAGGGGAGGGCAGGACAGGCTGCGGAGGGCAGGCCCCTCCTTGCCCTGAACTGTGGAGCCCGCCTCAGACTTCAGCTGTGTGGCCAGGACAGGGCCGGGTGACTGAGAGCCATCTGACCCGGCCTGTGGTTGCGTGGTCATCGTGCCGCACAACTGGGGCCAAAAGGCAGACCCGTCGCACATCTCCATTCTTGGCTATTGAGTGAGGCGCTTACGTTTGCTGTATTGTTTTAAGTCCTTTACTTTAAAATCAATGTCAGGGCCAGAAATTCTCCTTGTACTCAAGAGCACTTCACTGTTAGAATCCTTGAGGTAACAGTTTTATCAGGAGGTATGTGTGGCTGCATATGTGGCTGCCACGGGGTCATGCATCCTCCTTTAATCTGGTGAACATTGAGATTCCACTCCACATGAAACAGCCAGGCACTTTCTCCCTTTGTAGAAAGATACTTTTGCAAACTTTCTTTGAAACTAAGATACCATGACGAGGCTAGCTAGCATTTGATGTCTAAGGTTACCACTCAGGGTCCCAGGTCCTCTGTCCTTTTACATAGAAACTGCCCACTTTTTAGTTCCCAAATGGAATCTTGTAAGAAAGATCAGTGAGAAATTAGCATTCTTAATTGTAAATATCCGTAGAAGGAGCTTAATCTGCCCACATTCAGGTTTATGTAAATGTCTTTTCTGGATTCCTCATGCAATGTCGTCTTTCACTTGGCTGTTAGTTAGGGGTGTTCTGCTAGGAGATGTCGCATGCAGCAGATCTAAGGTAAGAAGCACTGTGGCTGGTAGACAGGTGGATATACTGCTTTCCCCCAGGGTGGGGGATGGAAGATTCTCCAGTGCCCCAGTGTTCATTATGAGCTCCACTGAACTCCATCATTTTTAGGTACAAAAAAAACATTTACCAGTGAAATAAAATTGGTGGAAGAAAGATTTTTTTTCAAGGAAACCTGATTCCTAAGCATGAAATTTGAAACCTTTAAACTCTGTTAAGTTAAAGGTTTTGGGGATCAGTAATTATGATGTCGATAATAATCATAAATGTCAAACAGCTAGTGACTGAGTTATGGATTTTTATTTATCCCAAGAAATAATCACAGGTAACAATCATATCCCATGAAATAATCATAGATTAGGGTAATCATTTAATTGATATGAATCTTTCTCACAGTAAAACTCTATAGTACAAAACTGTTTAATCCTTCCATTATGTCTGACCACCTCCCCTCCCCCCTACCCTAGTCTTGATTCAGGGTTTTATGGTGTATGATACAGGAGCTGTTTACTGATTCCTCACTGAAGTGAAATAGGAATTTGGATTGTTGAAACAGATTATTTGGGGGCACTTGGCTCATCCTTGTTTTTGTTTGTTAAACAGGAAAAGGACCAGCGAAGCCTAGACATAAACACTGCCAAGTGCATGTTGGGACTGTTACTAGGAAAAATCTGGCCCCTTTTTCCAGTTTTTCACCAGTTCTTAGAGGTACTAAATTGTTATTTTATGGAATGTATGTTTGCTTGCTTAGAACTACCAAGTGTGCTTTACTTGGTCCTTTTCTGTACTTTTCTGTTTGTCGTACTTCTCTGCCTGTAGGAACTGTGGCGACACACTTGCTGCCACTGAGCACATTCCCGAGTCCCGAGCGTCCCCACGTGTGCACTGCACACGCCCCCGGCCCCCCTGCAAATGCTCCAGACAGCGCAGCTCTGGCCTTTCCTCTCTCTTCCCCCTTTTGTTTGTGTTTAGATTTCCTGCTTTTTATAACGAGAGTGGGACAAGCTTTACCTTATTTTGTGGCTTTAGATGAAGCTCCACTTTGATGAAGTGAAGGTTAGAGAACAGCCATCCACTCTCTCACTAAGTTCAGTCTGTAACAAGTCCTTACCCACTCTCATCTCCAAGCAGCTTCAGTCTCAGTGGCCAGTTCCTTCATTTGGTATCTCCTGCAGTTTAAATTTTCTTCATGTTTGTGTTTGAAAGAACCCAGCACTTCCCTCCATTGTTATCGTTTGTTTGCTCTAAGTATTAATGAGAGAAATTCTGAGCTGCTGGTTATTAGGAACTGGCTCTGATGCCAATGTAATAATACTGTTAAGACCTGGAAGAACTTGAGCTGAAAGTCTGAGTTACTTGGGTTGTCATATATAGCCTCCTTCTTGCCCTCCAGTCCCCAAACCCCTTTAAAAATTGCTTTTTGCTTGAAAGGAAGAGGGTGTTGGATCTTGGAGAAATTCCTGGACTTTACCCTGACTCCAGCTTCACTCTTGAAATAATTTTCCTCACAACTTGTTGGTGTAATGGTCCAGAAAAACTTCTAACTGACAGGCTCCTTGGAGAACTGTTATTGAAATTTGCTTTTAACATTATTAACTGGGATTCCTGAAGAAAGGTATGAAAACAAGTTTTTAATATAAGAAGCACTTGTTTACATGACAGCCCATGTATACCAGTGATCTCTTCCAGCTTCTCTGACAATCCTCAAAAATGTTAGCTTTATTTGGAAAGTGAGTAGCAATGGGCTCCTGATCTCAGGAGGCTGGGAAGAATTTAAGGCTGGGTGTGAAGGTCCTTCTATAGCTAAAAGACTACAGCAGATTTGACTTCACACAGTTCCAGGAGCACCATCAACAGTGACTGGGTTTTGCTTTTAGTTGCTTAGAAAGTTACACTTATAGTCTGTGCTTTGTTCTCTCTCTCACACCAGTTTGCATTTTTCTTTTAAAAGGACCCAGTAATCCTTTCATTTGAGCTTTTCCTGTGTTTGCATCCTCCAAACCATTGGCTCAACTCTCTTTGCTTTTTATGTACTTGTTTTCCAGTGTTCCCAGTTTCAGTGGCAAAGATTTAAGAATTATCAGACTGGGTTTTATTTTTAGATTTTTATACAGGAATACTGTATTTTGAAATATGCATGTGTCCTTTTTCCTGTCTGGGAGGAAGAGAAAAACTATTTCATGGCTGTTCTTAGTCCTTTTATGATCAGACTCAAGTTTTTAATTATTAGAACAATAACTCTTCAGTGGCTGGACCACCTAGTCCTGAGACTGCTTGCAGCTCTTAGCAAGGTCTCGTTGAGTAAACCCACAGTGGCATGTGCCGTTAGCTGACAGCTTGACAGGAAGCATGATGTTCATGTCAGGGCCTGTTAATGGGAGCAACTCTTTATTTAGCACTTACTGTGTGCCACACACTCAATAAGGTGCTTTTCATAAATTATAGAAATTATCTGCCTTAAGCCTTACCACATCTCTGTGAAATGGATATTATCCCTCTTTTACATAAAAGGGCTTTTGCCATCTAGCAGTTGCACTTCTAGGGATGTAAAGATGTGTTTCTTTGATGCATTTGTTGTTTTATGTTGAGCCCCCATAATATTTTTGTAATTAAAATTGTCATCCAAAGTTCCCTTCTCGCCATCACTCACCCTTCTCCTAGCATGGTGCCTAACACCCCTCAAATGGACCTTTGTGAGCTGTTATCAAGTTGATTGTCACAGCAGTTGAAACTGTCTGATTTGTTGTGTTAGTAATTCATATTATTTTTCCTCCACCAGCAATCAAAATATAAAGTTATTAATAAAGACCAGTGGTGCAATGTGCTAGAGTTTAGCAGAACAATTAACCTTGACCTCAGCAACTATGATGAAGATGGAGCGTGTAAGTACTGGGCGGGTGTTGTTTTCCCCCTGTCTCCCGCGCATTTGCTCCTCAGCCTCTGAGAAGTCTCATAGCTGTGTTGTTCCCTCCCTCTCTTCTCTCTCTCTTCAGGGCCAGTTTTGTTGGACGAGTTTGTGGAGTGGTATAAAGACAAACAGATGTCCTAGGACTTTATGCATAGCAGCGAGAGAGTCACTGTTACCACAGTTATGTCAACCATTAGCCATAAATTGCTGTTTGTATCCAAGCCGCATGCTGCTTTTCTTGCACTGTCTCCCTTTGGCAGGGACGTGTTGGTGTTTGCTATTGAATGGGCCAGCTCTGCTTGCTGTGTAGCATTGTTCTCTTGGAAGGCTGCTTTGCAGTTTGTATTTACACTACAGATTGGTGAATTTGCCAACGTCCTCACTGTGATTATGTGTATATTGCTGTTTAAATTTTGTATATGTGTATAAAAAGACAAAGCTTCACCTAGAGATTATTTCTGCAAAAATGTATTGTAAAATAATTTTTGTGGCATATTTCTAGTCCCTTTTTTCAAATGACCCAATTACACTTTTCTTTGGTCTCAAAATGTAGCATTTCAGAACACAAGACAGAACAGCTATTACCATATGCAAATGTTGCCAGAATTAACCTTATTATTTAAGAGGCCAACTTTGGAAGGAGGTGGGAGTCGTAACTTTTCAGAGGCGCTATGCCAAATCTAATTTGGTTTACTTAAATATTAGCATTTTGAAATGATGAAAGTTAGAATAATTGAACATATAGACCCATACCATGCCACAAATCATTTCCACCATGCAGTATATAGGTTTTGATTTTCTAATGTTAAAGCTGTCATAGTTTGAATATAGGTACAGATGAACAAATTACAATTGCACCTTTTTTCCCATTGGTTTTAAACCCTTGTACACTTTTTTAGTGCTTCCCCCCCCCCCCTTTTGCATTCTTCTAGTCAGTGTTTGGTCTGCTGATGCTTTCTATGCCATTCTAAGTAAAATTTATTTTGCCGCCTCCATGAAAACCTAATGGTTTGCTGGCAATTTATAACTGCAGAGCACTTTTAGTTGTGGCTTGAATTTTTAGTTAAGCTTTCATGGTGTCTGATTTTCTAGTTTTGCGGGGGCGGGTGGGGGGAAGAACTATACTATAAGTGAGAGGTGTTTTGTTTTGTTTTCCTTTTTTTGTTTCTTTCATGCTAGGCTTTTCCTGGCAGAATGTCCATTGCAGGCAGTGGACACGACACCACCAGCATTGAGCTAAAAACTCTATTACACGGTAGGACCTTTCCTGGAGGGGCCGCTCGTCATTACCTGAGTAATATGTACAGAGAGGTGATAGCCATTATTTATGTGGGTAAGGAAACAGAAGTAAACGGGACGGTATTTTTAGGTTTGTATTTTATGTTTTTGTTTTTTTCTTTTCTTGTCTTAGCCCTTCTCAAGGAAATGTATAAAAAACATGCTTCTCCCTCAACTCTCTGGTGCTATTGAATGACTTAATTTAGTCCCTAAAGTTTTGTGAGAACACAGTAGTCTAATGACTTAGACCGTCATTAGACAGTCTAATGACTTAGAACCAAGTAAAAGCTACTGGTGCATTTGAGCAAGTAAATGCATAGTTGTGAGCAGAATCCATGACTGAACATGTGACAGTTGGAAGAGGTTCAGATTATTTCAAAACCTGGCCCCAAAACCTTTTGGGTCAAATGTGAACCTTTAAATGGCATTATATGAGTAAAGCACACAGACAATGCTACTGTTTGACCACGACTTCATAGTTTCTTTGCAAACAGTGTTCAGATTTTCATATTTTGTTTTTCCCTAACTGAACCGCCAAAGACAGGAATTTTGTATGTATATACAGTGTGTGTGCATATACAAAATCATGATCTGGTAGAATGAAATTCACCTCCTTTTTCTACCAAATAGAAAGGTTTGGTTTGCTGTGAAATAAACCAGAAGTTTGAAAAACTCTGTAGTGATTAAGCATACTTAATCATTCCTTGTTTAGAAGCTGTAGACTCCCCTTCTACTTTACACATTCACACCAGTTTGCACAAATTCATCCCTGAAAAGAACAGAAGACGTTGACAGCAAGCACAGCTCCTGAGACCAGCGTGTTGAAAGGGCTTCCATTCCGACGGGTGCCTGTTAACTCCGTTGGCAATTGGCTATAGGCAGGTTCCAGCCTGTAAAGAACTTGATTCATTTTCAAAAGGATCCCATGAAGTTAACAAATCACACTTTAAAGGCAGCAGTTCTTAAATTCGATCAACTCTAGTTTTGTTTAAAGCAAATAGAAATCATCAATGAAATTATTTTCAAAGGTACTGTAAGAAACTGGAAAATTTTTTAACAGTAAGCACAGTTAATCCCAAAATAAGAGGGTGGCTACAGGGAAAATGTTACATTTTAACACACATTGAACATTTTGATGACAGGGGTTTTGGAAAAGCTAAGCAAAAATTATTTCATGATGTGTAACATGGAAGTAAGTATTCCAAAAGGATGATCTTGCCTATTTAGAAAAGGCCAAATAATCTCTGAATTCCCTTGAAAAATAAATGTGACTGCAGCGTGCTTGCCCTTGGTTTCTGTGATTTTATGCAGTTATTTTTAAGGGGAGGAAGAGCCAGAAGTAATAAGATATTTTTTCATAAAAATCTCCCTAAGTTACATAAGTTGAGCAGTCACCAAGCACTTATTTATGGGCAAATGCTAAGTAAATGAGGGTGCCTTTTTCTGGTTTTTCTTTATCACCTACATCTCCACCCTTTCTCTCTTTCTGTCGTGTTTTGGCCTCCACGTTGCAATACTCTGTGATAATGGAATCCAACTTTTAGATGTTTACTGTTGCGGTAGGTCAGAAATTGCATTATTTTATTTGCCATAATCACCCTCTATAACGTTACGTGCAGCTTATTTGAAGCATGACCTCTGAACTAAGTTTTTATAAAGCTGACTAGACAGACTTCTAGGATCTGGATTAACAACAGACTTCTGTTGCCTCTCAGTCTCCATCTTAACAGTGCTTTTGAAGTTTATACAGAAAGCTTTAAAAGTTAGTTTGTGCCCTTGGTTTTTACTCTTACAACTGCTAAAATACCTCTGTAAGCCTTATCTTTTATTCTTTCATATGTTGTATAATAAATGTATAGAATCCATTGACCAACTAAATTGTTGGGTGTCTGTAAATGAGACCAAAATGTGGGTTGCTTCTTTTCATGAAGTCATTTCTCTCGGGGGTTACTGTCAGTGAACTGCAGCTAACCTGTAACTGTGAATGCTTCGTGTCGTCAGTATTTGCATCACCTTCATAAACGTGTGCAAGTCTGTGACTCCCAGCTTAACTGAAATATTGTTATGCCACCTAACTTGAGTACAGCAAACTGGTTTTAGGTTTTAATGGAATTGATGTAAAACAATACCCCATAAATAAAAAAGTTATTTGTGTTTGATTTCAGAACTGATCTGTTTATTTTTCTCTTTTCGTGGCTTTCTCTTTAAAAACCCCTTAAGGTAGTTTTAAACTTCCCTGGGTGGCTCAGACAGTAAAGAATCCGCCTGCAGTGCAGGAGACCTGGGTTCTCTCCCTGGGTTGGGGAGATCCCCTGGAGAAGGGCATGGCAAACCCACTTCAGTATTATTGCCTGGAGAATCCCCAGAGGAGCCTGGCGGGCTGCAGCCCATGGGGTCGCAAAGGGTCAGACATGGCCGAGCAACTAAGCACAACACACAAGGTAGTTTTAAAGTATTTCATGTATCATCAAGTCAGCCCCAAGGCTACAAAAGTGAGGTGGGAAACATCTCCTTCTGAACTTTCTTCATTTGTTTGAACCTATAGAAAGGTAGGACCTAGTTCCCATGGTGCTGTGACGTGGTTATATCATACTGAAATGACTCATTTGAATGTTCTTCCCAAATTCTGGTGGGAAGAATAACTTTTAGGCAGAAGCTTAGAGGGAAGCTTTTGTGATTTCTTTAGAAAAGAATTGCCCTTGGAACTTTGTTATAGCTAGAAAGGAAAGAAAAAAGAAACCTATCACGTGAGCAAACAATACATCAGGCTTTCTGGCCCTGTGTACCTAAGCTACGCTTGTGGTGCAGGAGGTATTCCAAAATAAGGCATGTTCACCGCTTCAGGCACATTCAACAGACAATACTTTGGGTTCCCCGCCCCCAACCCCCCACCCCCAGTTGGTTCCTAACATTTATTTTCAGTTGCCTTAACAAAAAATAAAATCATCCCATGTATAGAAGTGTACTTGCTGAGAAATTATGGTAAGTAGCCTGTGCTGAGAATAATAATTGGAAACTGAAAAACAAAAATTGACTGTAGTAATTAAATGGAAATTTTTTTTAAACATCATTTAAAATGTAAATCTCTTTTCCCAAAGAAATGTATTCAGTCCTCTGAAGGAAATTCTTTTGCAGTTGCTCCCTGGAGAGTGGATTATGAAGAACTCTGGCCTTGAGAAAGCATGCTGAAGAGGTTTGGTTTTCCCTCTGACACTTTCCAGCAGAGGCATCTCAGAATTGCCTAATCTGAATATCTGAAATTCAAACTAGTGTTCTGTAGAAGTCTTACGATAAATGTATGATGATTAAAGAGAGCTGTAGTTGTACTTGTTACCAGTGAACTAACTCTCCAAAGAGTTTTGGTCTAACTTCTAATAGTATATTGAAAGCCACTGTGTTTTTTTCCCTCTTGATGGCCCATTATTTATTTTGGCTTCATTACTTGTTGGCTCCTACATATCCTACCTCGAGAGTAGGATTTGGACAAGGGTTATCCTATCATGGAGGACTTCCCTGTAGCTCAAAACAGTAAAGAATCTGCCTGCAATGCAGGAGACCCGGGTTTGATCCCTGGGTCAGGAAGATCCTCTGGAAAAGGGAATGGCAATCCACTCCAGTATTCTTGCCTGGAGAATCCCATGGACAGAGAAGCCTAGTAGGTTACAGTCCACGGGATCGCAAAGAGTTGGACACAACTGAGCGACTTCACCTCACCTCACCTCTGGATGGAAGGTCTTATGGTGATTGGGTGTAAGTGGCACCTTATCAGTTATACATGGTAGGCCAGAAAGATACTGACTTAGTTGGAACTGAGTGTCCCTTTTGGAGAGTTGGGCATTGTGGGGACTGATCCAAGAACTGTCCCTAAGGAGGTGCAGCAGTGTACACAAAGATACCAGTGGAGGTGGCAGAATCTTTCTAGTCCATCACGATGATTGTCATTACTTTAGCACACCATTGTTAAGTGTTTATGTGTGGATTTTTGTTTTGAGATCTGGTTATCAGCAGGCTGTAAGGATTCAAGGGATGTAGTCGAGAAGGCCAGTTGTTGACTTGATGACATCATGTAGCTCCTTTTGGAAGAGAAGGCGGCCAGTCAGACCATGTGCTGTATCCTGATCTCCTGGAAATACGTAGAGGAAACAGAAGTTCAGAGCGTTTGAGTGACTGGTCCTAAGTCACATAGCTGGAAGGTAGGGGAGCCGAGGTGTAAACTCAGGTGGATGTGTCTACCCAGAATTTGCTGGGGTGCTCACACAGTGTGGAGAGAGTTGGCCTGGAGGAGGATGAAAGTGTGTAAGCACTCTGTGCGCTGCTGGGTTCTCTGATGAACTTACTGGTGCCCCTCTCCTGCTAATTTTATTAGAGTTTGGGAGAAACTGGAGTTCAGGATTGGCCACTTTTTCAGAAGTGAGCATTTTAGGGATTTGTTGAGCATCAGTCAAGGAATTGAGGTCACTGGAGTAAGGCTATTTGTTGCTAATTAGCCAATTTCAGAAGTTTGTGGCTGGCTTCCAAAGGCATGGTCTGGTGTGTGGGTGTTTTCCAAGAGTACCAAGCAATTCAGTTTTGACATGATCTACAGCTGAAATTCCAGTACTTTGGCCACCTCATGCGAAGAGTTGACTCATTGGAAAAGACTTTGATGCTGGGAGAGATTGGGGGCAGGAGGAGAAGGGGACGACAGAGGATGAGATGACTGGATGGCATCACTGACTCGATGGACCTGAGTCTGAGTGAACTCCCGGAGTTGGTGATGGACAGGGAGGCCTGGCGTGCTGCGATTCATGGGGTCGCGAAGAGTCAGACACGACTGAGAGACTGAACTGAACTGACCCAGAGAGGGTGTTAGATCCCACAGGTTAAGGGCTCAGTCCTGCAAGACTGCACCCCTACTTCGCTTCAGATGCCAATTCCAAGTCCAGGTTGTCACCTGTGCTTCTAACCAACCAGCTATAATTTGCTAAATCTCCCACAACTGTTCATTAGGTTCAATTAATTTGCTATAGTGATTCATAGAACTTAGAGTAATAGTCACTTCCCATGTTGTTGTTTAGTCACTAAGTTGTATCAGACTCTTTTGGGACCCCATGGACTGTATCCCCCTCAGGCTCCTCTGTCCATGGGTTTTCCCAGGCAAAAATACTGGAGTGGGTTGCCATTTTCTTCTCTAGGGGATCCTCTGACCCAGGGATTGAACCTGAGTCTCCTGCATTGGCCGGTGGATTCTTTACCACTGCATCACCTGGGAAACCCCTTCCTTCCATTAGCAGTTTATTATAAAAGAATGTAATTCAGAAACAGCCTAATGGAAGAGACACAAAGGGCAAGGTATGTGGGGCATGGAGCTTCCATGCTTCCTAAGTGTACCACTCTCCCCAAATCTTCATGTGTTCATGAAAGCTCTCTGAAGTCTTTTGAGTTTTTAAAGAGGCTTCATAACAGCCCTGATTGGTTAAATCAATGGCTATTGGTGATTGAATGCAATCTCCAGCTCTTCTCTGGAGATGAGGGGTTTAGACTGGAAATTCCAACCCTCTAATCACAGGGCTGGTTCCCCTGGCAAGCAGCCTCATTAGGGGGTTTCTAAAAGGCATCTCATTGACATAACAAAAGGCACCATAATTTCTATTCACTTAGAGAAATCCCAAGGATTTTAGGAGCTCTGTGTCAGGAACTGGGACAAGGACCAAACATACCGTTAAAACTTTTAAGTCGAAGTACCACATGTGGGTCCCGATAAAAAACTGTCATTGATCAATAGAGATGAGTTTAAAAACGAGTTCTAGCAGTTACATGTTCCTATGATCAGTGAAAAATCCACTTTTCCCTCCTTTTTTGGATTTGAAATACTCTCAAGATGTGAAATGGAGTATTCCCTGCCATATCAGTAAACAAGGATGCCGCAGCCATTGGTGATTTTGGGCCTCCAGATGTGAATTTCTGAGCCCCAAGAGTGCTCAAAAAGGGAGAAGAATGCTTGCAATCCAGCAGCTGTTGACTGTTGATACTCTACAGTGAATGGTGAATGAGGAACTAAGGATGTGAAAAACCAAAAGCAGGATGCTGGCCTCAGATAGCTGAGATGCATATGAAAGGAATGATCTCAGTGTACCCAGACATTTGCATCTTCCCATACAAAGATGAGTGCTATATTCCTTAATTTGAGATACCTGCTTTTCCTTAATTCACAATAATCTTTGACGTTTGTTGCACACTTCTATATAACCTGACTCCTTCCCCTGCCTGCTTGGAACAGTTATTTCAGGGTTAGTTGAGATACTGTCTTCCAGGCTTGAAATCCTAAAAATTCCCACCAGATAAAACATAACCCTCAATTTCTTTGCATTGATTGCTAAGGAAGGCTTTCTTATCTCTCCTTGTTATTCTTTGGAACTCTGCATTCAAATGGGTATATCTTTCCTTTTCTCCTTTGCTTTTCGTTTCTTTTCTTTTCACAGCTATTTATAAGGCCTTCTCAGACAGCCATTTTGCTCTTTTGCTTTTTCTTGGGGATGGTCTTGATTCCTGTCTCCTGTACAATGTCACAAACCTCCGTCCATTGGGAGCATTTCATGCAAAGATGAGCTCAATAAAGGACAGAAATGGTATCGACCTAACAGAAGCAGAAGACATTAAGAAGATGTGGCAAGAATACACAGAAGAACTGTACAAAAAGATCTTCATGACCCAGATAATCACGATGGTGTGATCACTCACACTCACCCAGAGCCAGACATCCTGGAATATGAAGTCAAGTGGGCCTTAGGAAGCATCACTATGAACAAAGCTAGTGGAGGTGATGGAATTCCAGTTGAGCTATTTCAAATCCTAAAAGATGATGCTGTGAAAGTGCTGCACTCAATATGCCAGCAAATATGGAAAACTCGGCAGTGGCCACAGGACTGGAAGAGGTCAGTTTTCATTCCAATCCCAAAGAAAGGCAATGCTAAAGAATGTTCAAACTACCACACAATTGCACTCATCTCACATGCTAGTAAAGTAATGCTCAAAATTCTCCAAGCCAGGCTTCAGCAATACATGAACCGTGAACTTACAGATGTTCAAGCTGGTTTTAGAAAAAGCAGAGGAACAAGAGATCAGATTGCAACATCTGCTGGATCATGGAAAAAGCAAGAGAGTTCCAGAAAAACATCTACTTCTGCTTTATTGACTATGCCAAAGCCTTTGACTGTGTGGATCACAATAAACTGGAAAATTCTGCAGGAGATGGGAATACCAGACCACCTGACCTGCCTCTTGAGAAACCTATAGGCAGGTCAGGAAGCAACAGTTAGAAATAGACATGGAACCACAGACTGGTCCCAAATAGGAAAAGGAGTACGTCAAGGCTGTATATTGTCACCCTGCTTATTTAACTTATATGCAGAGTACATCATGAGAAATGCTGGGCTGGAGGAAGTACAAGCTGGAATCAAGATTGCTGGGAGAAATATCAATAACCTCAGATATGCAGATGACACCACCCTTATGGCAGAAAGTGAAGAGGAACTCAAAAGCCTCTTGATGAAAGTGAAAGAGGAGAGTGAAAAAGTTGGCTTAAAGTTCAACATTCAGAAAACTAAGATCTTGGTATCTGGTCCTATCACTTTGTGGCAAATAGATGTGGAAACAGTATCAGACTTTATTTCTTGGGCTCCAAAATCACTGCAGATGGTGATTGCAGCCATGAAATTAAAAGACGCTTACTCCTTGGAAGGAAAGTTGTAACATGACCAAGCTAGACAGCATATTAAAAAGCAGAGATATTACTTTGTCAACAAAGGTCCATCTAGTCAAGGCTATGGTTTTTCCAGTAGTTATGTATGGATGTGAGAGTTGGACTGTGAAGAAAGCTGAGTGCTGAAGAATTGATGCTTTTGAAGTGTGGTGTTGGAGAAGACTCTTGAGAGTCCCTTGGACTGCAAGGATATCCAATCAGTCCATCCTAAAGGAGTCCTAGGTGTTCATTGGAAGGACTGATGCTGAAGCTGAAACTCCAGTACTTTGGCCACTTGATGCGAAGAGCTGACTCATTTGAAAAGATCCTGATGCTGGGAAAGATTGAAGGCAGGAGGAGAAGGGGATGACAGAGGATGAGGTGGTTGGATGGCATCACTGACTCAATGGACATGGGTTTGGGTGAACTCCAGGAGTTGGGGGTGGACAGGGAAGCCTGGCGTGATGCAGTTCATGGGGTCGCAGAGTCAGACATAACTGAGCAACTGAACTGACTGACTCAATTTCTATGTTGTGACTGTTTTTTAAGATGACAAGATAAAGGAGAGACAAGAGATAATGTTGGAGTAAAAGACTGAAGGAATAAGGAGAAAGGATTCCAAAGCATAGGCGGGAGATTTAGTAGCAGGACAAGTTGGACGAATTTTCCCAAGACAGCAGAAGACAGAAGATTCTTGTAAATGGGTAGGCGGTCGTGAAGGTTTCTCGCCTTTGGTTTTCATTTTCTCTGGGACTGATTCAAAGATTTCTAATGAGAGGAAGAGAAGAGGTAGAGAGATGAAAGTTTGAAAGAGCCCCTGGACAGAGTGAGAACAGATGATTAAAAAATAGGTCTCATTGCCCTGAGAGAAATGAAAAGTAACGAGACTAGGCTGTGTAACCGGAGAAGGCAGTGGCACCCCACTCCAGTACTCTTGCCTGGAAAATCCCACGGACAGAGGAGCCTGGTAGGCTGCAGTCCGTGGGGTTGCTAGGAGTCGGACACAGCTGAGTGACTTCACTTTCATGCATTGGAGAAGGAAATGGCAACCCACTGCAGTATTCTTGCCTGGAGAATCCCAGGGATGGGGGAGCCTGGTGGGCTGCCATCTATGGGGTCGCACAGAGTCGGACATGACTGCAGCGACTCAGCAGCAGCAGCAGCAGGCTGTGTAACTGGCACAGCAAGAAGTGATGGATCTAGGACATTCAGTCTAGGTGATGTGGCTGGCAGGCTCCAGCCCCCGACTGATATGAAAAGCAGTAAGATTTGGAAGTCAGCCTCCTCTGACCTAGGAAACTCCTCTCTCTTTACAGACTGCTGAGACCACCCATCTCTGGACATGCCTTTTGAGAAATAAGGGAGACCCAACGAACCCAGTTCCCCTATCTTGAACTATCGTACATCTCCAAAGGCTTGCATATACGTTGCATTGTTTTCCAGGTGAAGGGATGATAAAAAACAAAGTGGGAAGTTTCCATAGCTGAGCTGAGTTGCCATTCCTACCAGCCTTCAAATCCAGACTAGTCCTGCGGTCAGCCCCATCCCTGTGTAATAGTCACTAGACTGGGGCGGGATGACCTCAAGTATAAGAAGGTTATACTTGAGCTATAAGACTGGTTCTAAATTGGAAAAGGAGTACGTCAAGGCTATATATTGTCACCCAGCTTATTTAACTTTATGCAGAGTACATCATGCAAAGTGCCAGGCTTGAAGCACAAGCTGCAATCAAGATTGCTGGGAGAAATATCAATAACCTCAGATACGCAGATGGCACCACCCTTAGGGCAAAAAGCAAAGACGAACTAAAGAGCCTCTTGATGAAAGTGAAAGAGGAGAATGAAAAAGCTAGCTTAAAACTCAAACATTCAAAAAACTAATATCATGGCATCCAGTCCTATCACTTCATGGCAAATAGATGGAGAAACAATGGAAACAGTGACAGACTTCATTTTCTTGGGCTCCAAAATCACTGCAGATGGTGACTGCAGCCATGAAACTAAAAGACGCTTACTCCTTGGAAGAAAAACTATGACAAACCTAGACAGTGTATTAAAAAGCAGAGACATTACTTTGCCAACAAAGGTCCGTGTAGTCAAAGCTATGGTTTTTCCATAGTCACGTATGGATGTGAGAGTTGGACCATAAGGAAAGCTAAGCACTGAAGAACTGATGCTTTTGAACTGTATTGGAAAAGACTCTTGAGAGTCCCTTGGACTACAAGGAGATCCAACCAGTCAATCCTAAAGGAAATCAGTCCTGAATATTCATTGGAAGGACTGATGCTGAAGCTGAAACTCCAATACTTTGGTCACCTGATGTGAAAAACTGACTCATTGGAAAAGACCTTGATGCTGGGCAAGATTGAAGGCAGGAAGAGAAGGGGATGACAGAGGATGAGGTGGTTGGATGGCATCACCAACTCGATGGACATGAGTTTGAGTAAGCTCTGGGAGTTGGTGATGGACAGGGAGGCCTGTCATGCTGCAGTCCATGGAGTGGCAAAGAATCAGACATGACTGAGCGACTGAACTGACTGATGAGAAGGTGGCAGGGGAAGAGTGAAGCAGGCATGGGAAACTTCGTAAGTTCCTGGAGTGATGTAATAAGCCAGAGCTTTCTATGGCTTTTGAGCTGCAGGCACAATGGAGGATGGCATTTGTGAGATTATTTGGGGGCACTGGAGGGGATCAGCTGGTGGAATAAAAAGGAAAAGTGGGACAAGGGTAGGCTGTGCCTCAGAATCACAATACCAGGAATACTAGATGACTAGTTAAAACAAGCATCAGAGGAGGTCAAATTTTCCAAGGCAGAGAATGAGATATACTAAGGTAGAGGACAATTAGGTAAAGAGGACTCACCCAGAGGTGATCCACTGGTCCAGCTCCAGGGCTAGATTCCTGCCTGGCATACAGGAGATGTTGAAGGAGGTCCTGGAGGAAGGGCATGTAGAAAACCAAGACTCTCGGTAGGAGACAATCACTCCAGAGGGGAAAGATCTAGAAACAGAACTGATGGTGAGTGGAAGGAAATGGAAGAATGGATCTTGTGGCCTGACCCCAGGACTATGACATTGTCATAGGCACAACAACACATTTAAGAAGCATTGTCATCATTATCCCACTTGCCACCCAAGCTGGATGAGGCTTAGATAGCACTGTTCCATATTCACAGGTTGCTCACCCTGAGCTTGAGATCTCTCTTTGAGACAAGGAGCAAGAGCAGAAAATGTGCCATATGGGCTTATATTTTCAGAAAGCTGCTGAGAAAAAGCATCAGGTGAGACAATTAATAAAAAAGTTAGCTATAAGATCTTCCATAGTATGGAGTGACCAAAGATCCCCAGAATAAGACCAATTCTTATTCTAAAATGATAACATTCTTGGGAAGTACATGGATGACATATGCAGTTTGGCTTCCTGTAGTGGTTAAGTTGTCTAGGACAACCTCCTGCAACCTAAGAATAACTAGACAAGTTAGGCAAAATACTAAAAATCTATTTGAAGGAATTGAAAAGCTACTAAGGAAGTGAACATTTGTTAGGCAAAGATCTAGAAGAAAGAAGCCAAGAGAAATGAGCCTGATATTCAAGGCTCATCTTTTTTCCCTCCAGGCAGTTTCCAAGTATGAAAGTGAAAGCTGAAGCTGAGGGGCTCAGACCTTTTGAAGGTCTCATGGGGAGGGGGGTGACAAAATTCCCAGAGTTCAGAGTATGCCAAGAAGGATGGGCCCTGGTCACCAGATCTAAGGTTAGGACCCTGAGAATCTGTGAGAGTGAAGGCTGTCTATGAATAAGGATGATCTAGAAATAGACCAGTACTCACAGAACTAAAACTCAGTTCCAGATCAGTTCAGTCCCTCATGAAGTTAAGGTAATAGCCTCTAACAGCCTGACAGAACCAGAAGTAAATTCTCTTTGGAAAAATATGTCATCCACGAGGGATACATATATGAAGTAAAATTCTATTCACTCATGGAAAAATTAAAATTAAAAGCAGAGATGTAATTTATCTTCAGAAAAGCTAACAGATTAAGTGTGTGCATGCATGCTAAGTCACTTCAGTTGTGTCCAACTCTTTGCCACCCTGTGGACTGTAGCCCGCCAAGCTGCTTTGTCCATAGGATTCTCCAGGCAAGAATACTGGAGTGGATTGCCATGCCCTCCTCCAGGGGACCTTCCTGACCCAGGGCTTGAACCTATATCTCTTATTTCTCCTGCATTGACAGGCGGGTTCACCGCTAGAACCACCTGGGAAGCCCAAATGAAAATGACAAAATCTGGTGATGCTGACATTAATGTTTTCATACTAGATATGAGTATCTTTGGTTTCTACAGAGACTTCTTTTTAAATTTTATTTATTTATTTATTTGGCTGCCTGAGGTCTTGTTTGTGGCATGTGGGCCCTTTTACTGTGGCATGAGGGCACACGGGATTAGTTGCTCCATGGCATGTGGTGTCTTAGTTCCCTGACTGGGGATTGAACCCACATCCCCTGCATTGGAAGGCACATTCTTAACCACTGGACTACCAGGCAAGTCCCTGCTGAGACTTACTTTTAAGCTTGATCTTGCTGCCTTTTTGGAATATGTGAGTTCACACCTCTACACCTATGGTGACTGGACCTGTTCCAGCAGGTGCCAGTCAGCCACAGACTTGGCTAAGTCTTTTATATCCTCTTCCTCAGAAATTTGAACTAAGATATACTGAGTCCGTCAGGAAGATATAAGTGAGTGAAGTGAAGTGAAGTCGCTCAGTCGTGTCCGACTCTGCGACCCCAGGGACTGTAACCCACCAGGCTCCTCAGTCCATGGAATTTTCCAGGCAAGAGTACTGGAGTGGGTTGCCATTTCCTTCTCCAGGGGATATAAGTGAGTGTGAGATCTATAATGTCATGAAGATTTGGGGTAGGTTAACATTTTACGTTGTTTGTATTGGATGGCATTATTGACTCAATGGACATAAGTTTGAGCAAACTCCAGGAGATGGTGAAGGACAGGGAAGCCTGGCATGCTGCAGTCCATGGGGTCACAAAGAGTTGGATTGACTGAGCAACTGAACAACAACAATATGCTAATAAATTAGAGATAAAAGCTGATTAGCAAAGAGCAGGAGCAAGAAGCAGATATGGGACATGCAGTTCCCTGAGATGGGTGGGACAGCTTGGTCCCCAGTTTCAGGTCCATAACCCATTTCCCCAGGCCTTTGCTCAGCTTTTTGATGTCTATTTTTGGATATCTATAAGACTATTGGGAGAAAGCAATGGCAACCCACTCCAGTACTCTTGCCTGGAAAATCCCATGGATGGAGGATCCTGGTAGGCTACTGTCCATGGGGTTGCGAGAGTCGGCCATGACTGAGTGACTTCACTTTCACTTTTCACTTTCATGCATTGGAGAAGGAAATGGTGACCCACTCCAGTATTTTTGCCTGGAGCATCCCAGGGACAGGGGAGCCTGGTGGGCTGCTGTCTATGGGGTCACACAGAGTCAGCCACGACGGAAGCGACGCAGCAGCAGCAGCAGCAGCAGCAGCAGCAGCAGCAGCAGCAGCATAAGACTATTGAAGCCTTGACATAAGCTTTCTTTTATTAAAAAATATCATACAGAACCTCATGTGATGTCTATAATTTCTTGTTCGCAGTGTTAGCAATCATTTAAAAAAAAAAACAAGCCTATAAAAAGAACAAGATTTTTTTAAGGGGGAACATCAGTAGAAAAAAGACCCATAAGAGATTCAGATATTAGGATTATCCGACATGGAATTTAAATTAAATGAATATTTGTAAGACAGGAAATTCAGCAGAGAACTGGAAACTATAAAAAAGATTCAAAATGAAAATTCTGGAACTGGAAAACCCACTTAGATGAAATTAACTCAGTGGATTGGGTTTAACAGAAGATTAAACACTATGTAGACAGAATTAGTGTTGAGAAGATATGTCAGAGAAAAAATCCAGATGAAAGCACAGAAAAACTTTCAAAATGTAGAAAATATGAAGACAAGTCAAGAGATGTGTGGCACAGTGAAAAGCTGTTAAATACACATAATTTGAGTCTTGGGAAAAGAGGAGAGAGAAAGTAGAAGCAGCAGTATTTAAAGAAATGTTTTTGTTTAGTCATTAAATCATGTCTGACTCTTTCATGACCCCCATGGACTGTAATGTTCAGTAATTTCCAAAAAGTAATGAAAGAAGACAAGCCCCAATTAGAGCCCTACAAACACCCAAGCAGGACAAATATAAAAGAACAAGACTTGAGTACATACAAGTAGAACTTCTAGGGAAAAAAAAAAAACACAGAAAGTCTTTAAAAATGGCCAGACCTATAAGTAACAATAGTAAAATATTATCAACAAATTAAAAACAAACATATATATATATATATGACTGAATCATTTTGCTATATACCAGAAATTAACACACATTGTAAATCAACTATACTGCTATTAAAAAAAAAAAAAAGGAAAAATTTGCAAAGTCAGTAAGGGTAAAAATACATTTCTTTGGCAACAACAGCTTCAGTGGCAATAACAATGGCTACAGCCATTTCAAGAACCACCACTTCTCATCAAACATAATGAAGCTGAGAAGATGGACCATACTTTAAATGTGCCAAAGTGAAAAATAAATTTGTTAACCTAGAACATTTACTCCATTGAAAATATCCTTTAAGAATAAAGGGAAAATAAAGACAATTTCAGATAACTGAAAATCAAAAGAATATGTTCCCAGCAGTTCGGCAGTACATTTAGCAGTTCATGCTAGATTGATGGACTGGATATTTTACTACTATGAAATATCTCTTCTTATCTTTAGTAATATCCGTTGCCTTGAAATCTACTTTGATGTTACTGATGTAAGGAGAGATATTTTAAAACAGTAAAATATTCAATCTATCAGTTTGTTATGTCTATCTATTGATATATTCAATCTATTCAATTTGTTTTATCAATCTATTGATACATTCAATTTATTATATCAAGAAAATATAACAAAAAGGGACAGAACCAAAAGGAAAATTAGACCCACATAGTTAGAGATTTTATCACATCTCTCACTGATAGAATAAGCAGATAAATAGACATTAAGGATATTCAACATTTGAGGAGCAAAATTGTCAAACTTCATTGCCTTACATAGCACACAGCTTTCAGCAGCTTCAGAATAGGCATTTTTTTCACGTGTATGTAAAACAATACCAAAAGTAACCATATATTGGTTCAAAATACAAGTCTCAGATTTGCTTAACAGATTCCAATAAGGTACCAACAGCAAAACTAAATAATGGTCTCAGAAGTCAGGTTGGGGATTACTCTTGAGAAGGGGGATAATAACAAGAAGAGGAAAAGAAATGGGCATTTGGGATGCTGATTCATCTGTTTCTTAACAGAAAAACCTTCCTACAAAACAAAATGAGGCAGAACTTCAAGCCTGGAGAACCCCATCAATGAATTCGTCCCAACATTTGAGGAAGAGATAACATTTTGAATCTTGTTTTATAATGTCAGTACAACCTAAGGACTTTACAAGAAAGAATCCTTTAGATCAGTTTCTTTTGTGTCATATAGGCAAAATCTTAAACAAAATATTAAATTGAAGTTGATAATGATGATCAAACTGGATTTATTCCAAGAGTGAAAAGTTAAACTTTTGAAAATCAGTCAGTGCAATCTACTGTATTTACAATCGTATAATCTCAATAGTTGAAAAAATATTTAACAAAAGCATCTGATATTCATTAATTGTCTGATGATCCATACAGTTAATCATCTGGGAAATATAAATTAGAACCCCTAGAGGTGCTACAATGAAAATTAAAATGCCTGACTACCCCCAGTTTAGTGAGGAGATTGAATGACTGAAACTCTTATCTGTGGCTGTTGTGAGTACACTTTGCTATCCATACTATGGAAAATCATTTGTCATTTGAACATACAAACTAAATTTGAACATACATAATCCCTGTGATTCATCATTTTCCACCCTAGGTATAACTCATCAGAAATGCTTGAGTCTGAGTGCCAAATGATATTGAAATGGAAGCAAACCACCCTTATATGCTGTGTGATTATTACAGTTCCACTACCAAATGAAAGAAACAAGATGCAGTTCATTCTCTGTAATTCCCTTTACATAAGAGTCAAAACCAGGAAAACTAATCTGCAGGGTCAGAAGTGAGGAGGTTTCCTCTGAGGAAGAGAAGAATCGTCATTTGGAGCCAGAGTAGGTGGGGGGTGGGGATGAAGTTCTAAGGTTCTGGTAGTGACTTGTTTGTCTTAGGATGATGGTTGTACAGGTTTTTTCACTTTGGAATTGCTCCTGGAGCTCTCCATTATTTGTACCCTTTTTAGTTATATATATTCTACTTCAGTAAAAGAATTTATATTAACATGATAGCATAGGAAATTGTCCACTTTACTGAAGTTGTGAAATTTTTGCACTGCCACACAAGTACTGCCCTGGTTTCTTTTTCTGAAAGGCAGCAATTCATCCTATGAATGTATAAACCCCAACACAACTCACGAATCAGGCAAGTGGGTGCAATGTATGTGGTATGTGTAGAATCCAAATAGATCCCTCGGCTGTCACAGCTGAGCCATGTGGCTGCCAGGAATCTCAAGGATGAGAAGACAATTAAAGAAAATCCTTTATGGGACAAGGGCCTTGAAGAAGCCTCAGATTAACAAATATCCAATGGGAACTCTCCTCCTCTGCTAACAGGCAGTCATGGATCACAAGCAATTGAGGCATGTAAAGAAGTTTGCCACCAAAGTAATTGTACGTGGGGCTTCCCTGGTGGTCCAGTGGTTAAGAATCCACCTTGCAATGCAAGGGACACAGGTTTGATCCCCGGTCTGGAGGATCCCATGTGCCGCAGAGCAACTAAGCCAGTGCACCACAACTAATGAGCCAGTGCTCCCGAGCCTGCGAGCTGCATCTTCTGAGCCCATCCTCTGCAACTACTGAAGCCCTAGAGCCCAGGCTCTGCAACAAGAGAAGTCACCGCAATGAGAAGTCCATGAACCCCAACGAAGAGTAGCCCCTGCTCGCCATGACTAGAGAAAGCCCACATGCAGCAATGAAGACCCAGAGCAGCCAAAAAAATTGAATAAGTAAATAAATCTTTTTTTAAAAAAAATAATTATACATAATACCTGCTGAGCTCTTTTTACGACCCAGCCCCACTTTGCAAGCAATAACTTATTTTATCCTCACGATAACCTTTTTCTCATTACGCAGATGAAAATATCAGAGGCACAGACTGGTGTAGCAATTTCCCACGGTGTGGGAGTAGAGAAGCAAGATGTGAACCCAGGCAATCTGGCCGCAGGGCCCAAACTCCTAACGTCTGTCCACACAGCTGCTCCAGGCTAATTAGCAACTTTACAAACTGGTCTTGCACACATCTCAGTAATGTGATGGAAGGAATACAATTTTTTTTTTTTAATGCTCTGGTAGAATGTTTTTCCCGCCCAAAGAAAATATTTTTGTTTTCTCCATTGCCGTGGTTAGAAACTCATCTGCATGAAAAGCCCTTCTTTTGGCAGCTTTACAATAGATAATTCTTCCTCCTGCCTAGTCGAGGGGGAGGCTTAGAATTAGGGGAGGCTGCTAGAAAGTTCTGACCTTAGGAGAGCTTGGCTGTGACAGCAAGTAACTACCTGTTTCTAGAAACAATAGAAGCTCTCTCTTTAAGCCTGTTCTGCTCAGGACCCCATCTGTTTCCAATCCTAATTCTTCAGGAAAAGGGGGAGATTAGAGATTGTGAAGAATCCGCCTGCAATGAGGGAGAACTGGGTTTGATCTCTGGGTTGGGACGATTCCCCTGGAGAAGAGCATGGCAACTCACTCCAGTATTCTTAACCTGGAGAATCCCCATGGACAGAGAAGCCTGGTGGGCTCTAGTCCATGGGGTCGCAGTGAGTTGGTTGTAACCGAATGACTAAGCACAGCACACATCATTTTGTAACAGTGACTTTCCTCTGGGACACCATTCAGTTTTTTTGTTTGTTTTTTGGTCAGGGTTTCTTGGTTTTTATATATCTCTTTATTTGAAAATACATGAAATTCTATGAATTTGGTTTTTGTCTCTCTGATGAGCAACTGTGGTGTTGGAGAAGACTCTTGAGAGTCTTTTGGTCTGCAAGGAGATCCAGCCAGTCCATCCTAAAGGAGATCAGTCCTGGGTGTTCATTGGAAGGACTGATGCTGAAGCTGAAACTCCAATACTTTGGCCACCTGATACAAAGAGCTGACTCATTTGAAAAGACCCTGATGCTGGGAAAGATTGAAGGCAGGAGGAGAAGGGGACAACAGCGGATGAGATGGTTGGATGGCATCACTGACACAATGGACATGGGTTTGGGTGGACTTCGGGAGTTGGTGATGGACAGGGAGGCCTGGCGTGCTGCGGTTCATGGGGTCGCAAAGAGTCAGCCGCGACTGAACTGAACTGAACTGATGAGCAACTGGGTCAATGTGGGAACCAGAAATCTAGATTTTGACACTCTACCACCTCCTTTAAGCTGTTAAGAACATTCTGCATTTCCAAAGTTTCGCATTTTGGCTTAATCTGACTCAATTTTGTAGTGACTGAAAGCTAGTTCCTTCTTCAGATTAAGTTCTAAGCAACTACGTGTCCAAGGAATATACTACCAGCTAAAATATTACTCGTATGTACTCATGACTCATTTCATTTTGTAAATGTGTTTTTGGAAATGGTTGATTAAAGAAAGTGACTTCAGAGAAGATAAGTCAACCCTGACACGGCTCGGATTGTTTAGGGGTGCCAGCCTGTCTGGGAACTCTGATTCCAGCCCAGGTTAACTGTTGGGTGTCAACAGATGGCAAAGGGTTTGCTGGGATGAAGACTGACTGAAGCCAGTGTGAATGGTAACCGTTGTGGTGTTTCTGCTTGTCCGGGCAGCGATCTCAATGTGTGAGACCTGCTAGCCTGTCTCATCTCATACAGCTTAATTATATGAATACTAATTTTATGGATTCCTTTAAATGCCTACTTGGTGCCACAAACAATTCAAATATTTTTAGTCATCAAATAGGTTAAGAAGAGGCATAGAAAGGCCTAGTTTACAAGGAGCCAGCCCTTCCCAGACTTCTAATTTCTGTTTCTTGGAGAAGAAATGATTCCAGTGTTCTCAATGAGACAGATTTCGATTCCATTGTTTTCACGTTGTGTCCCCAGATCGTAGCAGCAATCAACAACATGTGGCTGGGATGCTTTGCTTATTGCTCATGACTTACTAGCAAAATGTGTTCCTTCTCTAATTTTAAAATATTTTTAAATGGTAAATGAGCATGGTTATAAGTTATATAATGCAGAGAGGATTCTAATGAAAACATCATCCACATCACTCACTTATTCCCAGCTCAATTCAAGCTGAACTGCAAAACTCTGCAGATGCTAGAATTTTCTTAACAGCTTAATATACAAGAGTTAATATGGGTTTTAAGAAAACAAAAACAAGGGCTTTCTCTTGCTGTTTGATGGTTTGTTCTCCAATTTCTCCATTTACTACTGAGTCGTGTTATTCAGTTGGCTTATCATATCTTTTTCTCTAGTGTTTTAGACCTTAATCAAATATATGATGATTGGGCAGATAATCTGCATATTCATTTCTCTTGAATCTGTCAGAGAGTTGAGGTTGTGTTAACCAACTAACTTGAAATCTAAGGAATTCCCTGTGGTCCAGTGATTAGGGCTCCACGCTTCACTGCCGTGGCCTGGGTTCAATACTTAGTTGGGGAACTAAGATCCCACAAGCTGCTTGGCTAAAAGAAAGAGAGAAAAAAAAAAATCTGAGGGGAAACAGGCATCTCCAAGAAGGAATGGGCTGTGAGCCCTTGCTTGACCAGGGCAGATGCTTCTAGATACAAGTTGGTAAGAATTCAACTAAGGTTTTTAATGAATTTCTAAGGGCTGAATGTGACTAGAATAAAAATACAAAACTCCTTGGAGCTACAGAATTTGCACCAATTTGCAGGTTCTTTTGGAGAAGGAAATGCCAACCCACTCCAGTATTCTTGCCTGGAGAATCCCATGGACAGAAGAACCTGGTGGGCTCCTCTCCATGGGGTTGCCCAGAGTGGGACACGACTGAAGCGACTTAGCAGCTGCAGCAGCAGCAGCAGCAGCAGGTTCTTTGGGGCTTTCCAGGTGGTGCTAGTGATAAAGGACCCACCTGACAATTCAGGAGACCTAAGAGATGGTGTTCGATTCTTGGGTTGGGAAGATCATCTGGAGGAGGGCATGGCAACCCACTCTAGTATTTTGGCCTGGAGAATCCCAAGGACAGAAGAGCCTGGCAGGCTACGGTCCATGTAGTCGCAGAGTCGGACGTGGCTGACACAACTTAGCATGCCCACAAGTTCTTCACTGGAGCTTACTAGGTGCTCACGGGAAGGCTGGGGACGGGATGGTGACCGTGATTGGGGTCATGACTAAGGAATGCTGAGCTTCGGGATCACCTGCTCTTTATCTTCAGGGAGAGGCTGCCCTGTTCCTCGGGCTGCTCCTTGCATGCACAGCCCTGAGACATGGCCTGGGAAAGGGGCTGAGAGCTGGGGCTCCTGGCCCTCCCAGTGGGAACGTGCCAGCACCCACATGGTGGATCACCTCTCCCAACAAGGCCAGGAACCAGTCCTGGAGACCCCGCCCAGAGGGTTCTTCCACGGAACCAGGCCTAGGCCACAGGCCTGCTGTTGAGCAGGAGGATGTGAAATAGTGGAACTGAAAGGTCAGAATTGCCCCTCTGGCCCTGAGGGATTGTAGGCGGTGATAAGAGAGGAAACAGGAGGGGAAGAATGAGATGAGGAAGGAGGAACTTAGGGAAAAGACCAGGGAATGCTGAGGGCATCAGCGAGGACTCTGGGAGGGGGTCCCTCAGATCCTACCCCCTCCCACACACCTGGGGCTGCCAGAGCCCAGGCGCCTCAGCCATGCAGCAAGTCCAGGAGGTTGGGGCTGGAAGCAAGCTGCTATCTGTAGGCTGTGGTGTGGCTCAGACCAGGCAGTACCACAAGGGCCCAGAAGGGGGTGCACTGGACCCAACCTATGTGCCTCCCTGCACTGCCTTGGCCACCCACCCCTGGGCCCAGTCACAGGGCTGCGGCCAGCCGTGCTGGACCCTGTCCACCCTCTGCAGCTCTTCTCTCATGGTAGCCAGCCTGGGCCAGCAATGTGCAGCCCGAGCGAGCGACTGCCCTGGGCCTGCTATGGACCTCACCCTCTAATGGTGAAATGTGGGTCCCATGGAAGCCATTACAGCTGAAGCCAGAGCCCCACAATTTTCAAGTTCAGGCACAGCACACTTTCACAGGGGTTTGGCTTCTCTGAGTGCTGCACAGCGGGTCTGGGGAATGCAACCCAGACGTGCAGGAAAGTTTTGATTTGTGGGGTAAAGTTGGAACAGGGAGACAGGAAATGGAAGGAGCCCACAAATGCATTCCTTGCCCTTCCTCCTCTCCCCTTCCTCCCCCATTCTTGACTATTTAATTACTCCAAGATCTGGGCAGCCATTCTAGAGACATCCACGACCCTGGGCAGCCAGCTATGTTTCCTCGAACATCGTCTTGTATTTGCACCCCCTTGTCCTTGTTCAGTGACCTTTTCCTCTCACTGTGGCTTCCCAGGGATTGTTCCCCATCTGCAGACCCCCCTAGGCTTCCCAGCTGGCTAGTGGTAAAGAACTTGCCTGTCAATGCAGGAGACAAAAGATGCAGGTTCAATCTCTGGGTTGGGAAGATCCCCTGGAGGAGGGCATGACAACTCACTCCAGTATTCATGCCTGGAGAATCCCATGGACAGAGGAGCCTGGCAGGCTATGGTCCATAGGGTTGCAAAGAGTCGAACATGACTGAAGTGACTTAGCACACACACACAGGTCTCCCTGCTAATAATACACTGGCTTTTAAGTTTGACCACAGGATCTTTTTTCTCGGGACCCCAGGATCAGGCAGCAAATGTGGAGGGTGGTTAAGGTTTTCTTCTGGAGATCTTGCCCTAAAGCAGACTATGTGGCCGGGTGACCCTTGATGGAGGGCTTTAGGGCTAGAAATGCAGGGAAATCAGGCCAACCTTAGCGTTTGTGAGAGCCTGGGCAGGGTCTGGCCGGTGAGGAACAGCAAGAGAATGACAATAAGATGTGCAGCTACTGGGCGGTCCAGTGACACCTTCTGCAAAGCCTAGCCTTTTATTTATTTATTTATTTTAGCATTTAATTATTTGACTGCTCCAAGTCTTAGTTGCGGCATGTGGGATCTATTTTCCCAACCAGGAATCGAACCTGGCTCCACACCATTAGGAGCTCAGAGTCTCAGCCACTGGACCACCAGGGAAGTCCCCTTGCAAAGCCTAATTTGAGAACATTTTCTCCCCAAATGCTCCAAAACAGAGTGTGTTCCTCATGTACCCAGACACTGACCAGAGGGAAAGAAAGGAGATAAAAATCAGAGATGAAATCATTCTAGTGAGGCTGCTCAAACCAGTCCAGACAGAGTTCCATTACTTTCCAACAGATTAAAATTTTATTCAGAAAGGAGACGATTTAGATTTGGGAAAGATATAAATATTTTTTATTGGCAAGTCTAAGTTGTTTCTCCTAACCTAGGAAGAATATCAGTTACAAGTGAAAGAAAAAAATCCAATTAACTCTGCAAGTCCACACGGCTTTGAAGCAGTTTTGTGGGCCACCTGTAACTCGCTGGAGGGCTCGGAGAGAACCAAGGTTACAGGACTGAGGAGCACCCGAAGTGGCCAT
This sequence comes from Ovis canadensis, assembly GCF_042477335.2. Lineage (NCBI taxonomy): Eukaryota > Metazoa > Chordata > Mammalia > Artiodactyla > Bovidae > Ovis > Ovis canadensis. The sequence goes on from NC_091250.1 coordinate 84,183,354, forward strand.
GGACGGGCAGATAGCTGGCCAGGACAGCCGTCAGCTAACTTTGTGATTGGGAGGTAGTTCTTTCTTTATCTTGAACTGTGGCTGCTTGGCCAGATCAATGTTTCTATGGCAGAGGTTGCAAACTGCAGGTGCCCACAAGGGCCAGGGAGTTACTGGAGTGGGTGAAGTGGACCTCACGGGAACTGTGTGAAATGGAGAATGTTTACTCCGTATGAACAGGCAGCCACTGCAGAAAAGAGGTGTGGTGTTCCCAGGGAATAGCTTACATTCATGGAGGCAGATAGATGATCTCATTTTAAGCTCACAGTAACCCTACAAGGAGCTACTGTTACTATCCCTATTTTTCAGATGAAGATGATAACTTGAGTTGCTTTGAGTCCTTAGCACAGAGAGGTTAAATAATTTGAAGTCCAAACAAGTAGGAAAGTGGCTGAGCTGAGCTTCAGACACAAGCAGTCTGGTGCCAGAGCATGGCTGGTAATGATAGCACAATTCTGCTGATTTCCCATGATTAGTCAGAAACTGAGATTTTAAAAACTTTCAGAAAATGATCAAATGAACTTATTTACATAATAGGAACAGACTCACAGACTTAGAAAACAAACTTATGGTTACCAAAGGAGAAAGGTTTAGAGAGGGAGAGGGATAAACTAGGAGTTTGGGATTAACATGTACACACTACCATATATAAAACAGATAATCAACAAGGCCCTACTGTATAGCACAGGGAACTCTATTTAAATATTCTGTAATAACCTAAATGGGAAAAGAATCTGAAAAAAAATAGACGTGTATAACTGAATCACTTTGCTGTACACTCAAAAATCATACAACATTGTAAATCAACTACAACATAAAATAAAAATTTGTAATTAATAAAAAAATTTAAATATCCCAATTTAAATATGCAGAGTTTAAAAATACTCTCCAAGCCAAAGAAAACAGAAGTGTAGGCCAAGACATGGCCTATGTTGCCAGCCTGTGTCTGGCGTTCCATGAGCAGTAGTTAGGCAGTATCATTGGAAAGCAAAGTTTTTGGGTTTTTTTCCCCCAGATAGTAATGGCAGAGTTTAAACTTGGTTTTTCTACAGAGCAGTCAAACTAGGCACCTACACTTTTACCGATAATGTTTTTCATTGCTCCACACATTTCCAGAATTCTTTTGAAATTGTCTTCACAAAGGTTTACAAACCAGCTATATTATTTTGTAACCATATCTCCTTTTTAGATGAAACTAGCATTTCCCTGTGTGATTCCAATCATCTTCACCAGATGTGGCTTTGAATCACTTCTAGTTATTTCCAGAAATCACATCCATTCCGAGTGCATGGCAATTTACTACCCGGGGAATCATTCAAAAGAATGTATTTCAGAAATCATTAAAACACATTTATAGCCTTCAAGATAACAACTTTTAAGCAGACACACCGATTCATCTCTTCGTGTTCTTACTGGTTAAAAAAACCCAGCCTCTGATATCAGGCTTCATCTCATTTATATTAGCTGAGTTGATACTCTGGGCAATGATGTGATATTATCCCTTATAAATTCTGCCATATAAAATCAATCATCTCTTTCTTTCTCTCTCTCTTTGGTGCTAAAAATTATGACAAGGTACAGAAATTTAGATAGTTTAAGTCTACAATAGGATAATATGTGAGGACTTGTAAAGCTGATCAGTGTGCACTAGATTAGTTTTTCTGGACTTTTTGCTGTGTATGAAGGTGGCTCTGTGTAGCATAGCCTTTCTAAACACACCTGCAGTTTTCCTTTAGTTCCTGGGATGTGAAATAAATTCCAGTGTAGTTACCAGCCACATAAAGAGGGCAGTTTTCCACAAGTAATTTAATGGGGAAAGAAACTAAAGAGGAATATGAAATGAAGAATATCAATGGTAGCCAGTTGGACAGATCATCCTGGTTCTGTTGCGTCCATTCTCAACTCACAGTCTTCCCGAAATGGGGTGAGGAGGCTGGGCACTACCCCAATACCATCTGCTCCCCCTCCTAGATTAGCAGGAATAGGACTGGCTTCCAGCTAAGCAATATTATTCTGTCTCTATTGCATATGTTTTACAATCCACTTATTTTCTTTCTTTTTTCTGTATTTTAAATCCATCGTCTTCTTACCCTAAGCAAGTATTAGTGCATTTATTGTTCTTTCTGCCCAATAGTTTCTAGACTTGAATGTTTTGATCTGAAGTTTTTCTTTTAAAAATGGCTGGATTTAACATAGTAATGTCAATTTTAAAATTTTCCATGTAAGGATATTAAAAAAAAAATACCTTCTTTTAGAATGAACAAACAACAGGGTACTAATTTATAGCATGGGGAACAATGGCCTGTGATAAACCATAATGTAAAACAATTTTTTAAAATATGGAAAAAAAGCCTGCTTAAATGTGTTCAAATATGTGGAGTATAGATGTACCTGATACTGAAACAATGCCAGGGTACTTCAAAACAGGACAAGCCGTGCAAATTAGTATGTGCTCTTTATATTCCCTAGATTGGGAATTGTTTATAAGTATAGTGGCAGAGAGTAGCATAGTTTTCCTTTTATACTAAACTTTATTGGCTATTCTGGACCAAAAGAGGAATATTTATTGTATAAATATTTCAAATGAGAACATATTTGTCTGTTTGTTTTTTAAAAAATACCATCTATGATTGCTGCCATTTGATGAAAGATGATTTTAATCTTTAAAAAAAGTAAAAAGAAAATACACAACCCTATAATAAAAGATGATGAAATAAAAATCTCTCTTCACACCCTATATGATCACACCCATTCTTGAAATGAAATGAAAATAACAAGCGTAGGTAAGAATGTGGAGATATTGTAACCCATGTTCCCTGTTGGTGGGAATGTAAAGTGGTGTTCTAGACAACAATTTAAAAACTTAAAATTTTCATATGCTCCAACTTTTCTACTTTTGGATATATATACCTGTAAAATTGAAAGCAAGGTCTTAAAGAGACATTTGTACACCCATATTCATAACAGCACTATTCACAATAGCCAAAAGGTGGAAGCAACCAAATTGTTCACTGACAGATCAATGGATGAATAAACAGTGGTATATAGATACCAAATAATGTACAAATCAAGAAAGAATGAAATTCTGACATATGCAACAACATAAATGAAACTTGAGGACATTATGCTAAGTGAAATAAGCCAGTCACAAAAAGACAAATACTGTATGATTCCACTTATATTAGGGACCTAGAGTTATCAGACTTTTAGAGAAAATAGAATGGTGGTTGCCAGGGATGAAGGAGAGGGGGATATGGGAGTTATTGTTTGATAGGTACAGAATGGCAGTTTTGCACATTGAAAAAGCTCTGCATGATAACGTGAGTATACTTAACACTACTGAACTGTAGACTTAAAAATGTGAAAGATGGAAAAATTTATGTGTTATGTATTATATAACAGTTAAAAATGAAAAAATAAAAGAGACCATTGTTCTCCTCTTCAAAACAAACCCCACTCTATATAGGTGTGTCTCTTGCTTCACTCATGTCTCAGCAGGCTGGTAAAACCTCATCACAGTTGGACACTGATTGTCAGTGGCTGTTTGGGTATCACTGGACCAGGAGGCCTCATACTTCTAGGAGGGAGCCCAGGTTCTAGGCGAGAAACAGAAGGAACAGTGAAATGTCCTTGTCCTCAACCAACAGGGAGTTTACCTGGGACAGGGCAGGGTTCTAGGAGGAGCTTGGCTATGTCCTCTAGGCATTGGGAGCCTGCCCGTCTCTGGTCACTCAATTTCAGATGAGGAATCTAACTCTGGAAATGTGTAATCTTATTTATTCCTCTTAGCATGGGGTAACAGTCAACTATTTTAAGGACAAACATTAATCAGTGGAATGGCTGAGTGTTGGGGCAGGGATCTGGAGTGCCCCCTGCTGCTTTAGTGGGTGCTCTGCCTTTGATTGTACAGCAAGGAGATCAAATCAACACTGAATATTCATTAGAAGGACTGTTGCTGAATCTGAATCTCCAATATTTTGGCCACCTGATGCAAAGAGCCGACTGTTTGAAAAAGATCCTGATACTGGGAAAGACTGAAGGCAAAAGGAGAAGGGGATGGCAGAGTATGAGATGGTTAGATAGCATCACTGGCTTAATGGATGTGAATTTGAACAGACGCTACCATTCACTCTATCATAGTGAATGATAGAGGGGTCTGGTGTGCTGTAGTCCATGGGGTTGCGAGGAGTGGGACACCACTTAAGAGACTGAACAACAACTCCCTTTGTTGGTGGGACTTCCCTGGTGGCTCAGTCAGTAAAGAGTCCACCTGCAATGGGGGAGACCTGGGTTCAATCCTTGGATTGGGAAGATCCCCCCGAGAAAGGAATGGCTACCCACTCCAGTATTCTGGCCTGGAGAATTCCATGGACAGAGGAGCCTAGTGGGCTGAAGTCCATAGGGTCACAAGGCGTAGGACACAACTGAATGACTTTCACTTTCAGGAATCTTGGGGAAGCTGCTGAATGGATACCAGTGTTTTAATCTCCTACCCTCCCCCACTAGCTTTATTAAGGTGTAACTGACAAATAAAAATTATAAATATTTACAGTGTATGATGATGTTTTGATATATGGATACATTGTGAAATGATAACCTTGGGAACTCAACATACCCATTTTGTTCACATAATTACTATTTGTGTGTGTCTGATGAGAACATGTTGCCTGACCAGATTTCAAGTATACAATTGTTACTTATGGTCACGATCCTATATATTTGTTGTTGTTGAATCGCTAAGTGGTCTCTGACTCTTTTACAACCTCAAGAATACTGGAGTGGGTTGCCATTTCCTTCTCCAGGGCATCTTCCTGACCCAGGGATCAAACCTCAGCCTCCTGCATTGCGGGTAGATTCTTTACAGCTGAACCACCAGGGAAGCCCATGCTATACATTAGATCTCCATAATTTATTTACCCAACCTGCAGAATTGAAGCTTTGTACCCTTTTACAAACAGCACCTCATTTTCTCTACCCCCCTTCCCACTCCCTGGCAACCACCATTCTACTCTCTGCTTCTAAGTTTGACTTTTTTTAGATTCCACATATAGGTGAGATCATGCAGCATTTGTCTTTCTGTGCCTTGTTTATTTCCCTTAACATAATGTCCTCTAGGTTCATCCCTGTTGTCACAAAAGATAGGATTTCCTTCTTTTTCAAAGCCTAATAATATTCCTCTGTGTATACATACACCGCATTTTCTTTATTCATTCATCCATTGATGGACACTTAGGTTGATTCTATATCTTGGCTATTGTGAATAATGCTGCAGGGAACAGGGGAGTGCAAATATCTCTTCAAGACTCAATTTCATTTCCTTTGGAAATATACTGAGAAGTTGTACTTCTGGATCATAGTGCCAACTAAAAATTGGCCCTTGCCATCTACCTCTACCAATACAGCAGATATGGGTTTGATTCCTGGATTGGGAAGGTCCTCTGGAGAAGGAAATAGCAACCCATCCCAGTATTCTTGCCTGGGAAATCCCATGGACAGGGGAGCCTGGCAGGCTACAGTCCATGGGGTCGCAAAGCAATCTGCCTCTGCAGGGATTAAGCCACAAACTACTGTACTGCTAATCTTCAACACACTCTGAACAGAGTTTGGGATGGAGATCAGGAATGTGTTCTCTGGGAAAAAACAGCAGAACAAACCTTCAGATGGTTAGATATTTTCAGGAGACAATTTTATGAGCCCAATTCTTGTACCTCCTCATATCTAGAAAAGCACTAAAATCATTAATGATGACCTCTGCTCTTCATGACTAGCAGCAAGCCTCTACCAAAATGTACGTTTTACTGCATATAACCCCCTACACTAAAGTCGTATATAATACTGACCTTTCGCCTACCTCTTTGGAGCAGTTTCTCAGAGCTATCTGAAATGCTGTCTTTTGGGCTATAGTCTTCATTTTGTGCCCAAATAAACTTTACTTATAACTCTCATGTTGTGCATTTTTTTTTCTGTCGACAGCAGGTGGTTCAATTTTTAATTTTTTTGAGGAACCTCCATACTGTTTTCCATAATGGCTGTATCAATTTACATTCCTACCAACAGTATATATGTGTTCCCCTTTCTCTGCATCCGAAACTTGTCTTTTGAAAATAGCTATTCTAACAGATGAAAGTTACACCTTATTGTGGTTTTTGGTTTGTATTTTTCTAATGATTAGGGATGTTGTATTTTTTCATGTATGTCTCTTGTGAAATGTCTTTTTAGGTCCTTTGCCTACTTTATAAAAAAAATTTTATTTTAATTGGAGGCTATTTACTTTACAATATTGTGGTGGTTTTTGCCATACATTCACACAAATCAGCCATGGGTGTACATGCATTCCCCATCCTGAACCCCCCTCCCACTTCCCTCCCTATCCCATCCCTCAGGGTCATCCCAGTGCATCAGCCCTGAGCACCCTGTCTCATGCATTGAACCTGGACTGGCAATCTATTTCACATATGATAATATACATGTTTCAATGCTGTTCTCTCAAATCATCCCACTCTTGCCTTCTCCCACAGAGTCCAAAAGTCTGTTCTTTACATCTGTGTCCCTTTTGCTGTCTCGCATATAGGGTCATCATTACCATCTTTCTAAATTCCACATATATGTGTTAATATACTATATTGGTGTTTTTCTTTCTGACTTACTTCGCTCTGTATAATAAGCTCCAGTTTCATCCACCTCATTAGAACTGATTCAAATGTATTCTTTTTAATAGCTGAGTAGTATTCCATTGTGTATATGTACCACAGCTTTCTTATCCATTCGTCTGCCGATGGACATCTAGGTTGCTTCCGTGTTCTGGCTATTGTAAACAGTGTTGTGATGAACATTGGGGTACGTGTCTCTTTCAATTCTGGTTACCTCTGTGTGTATGCCCAGCACTGGGATTGCTGGGTCATAAGCCAGTTCTATTTCCAGTTTTTTAAGGAACCTCCACACTGTTCTCCATAGTGGCTGTACTAGTTTGCATTCCCTAGTGTAAGAGGGTTCCTTTTTCTCCATACCCTCTCCAACATTTATTGTTTGTAGACTTTTTGATAGCAGCCATTCTGACTGTCATGAAATGGTACCTCATTGTGGTTTTGATTTGCATTTCTCTGATAATGAGTGATGTTGAGCATCTTTTCATGTGTTTGTTAGCCATCTGTATGTCTTTTTTGGAGAAATATTGTTTAGTTCTTTGGCCCATTTTTTGATTGGGTCACTTATTTTTCTGGAATTGAGCTGCATGAACTGCTTGTATATTTTTGAGATTAATTCTTTGTCAATTGCTTCATTTGCTATTATTTTCTCCCATTCTGAAGGCTGTCTTTTCACCTCGCTTATAGTTTCCTTCATTGCACAAAGGTTTTAAGTTTAATTAGGTCCCATTTGTTTATTTTTGCTTTTATTTCCATTACTCTGGGAGGTGGGTCATAGAGGATCATGATTTGCGTCAGAGAGTGTTTTGCCTATGTTTTCCTCTAGGGGTTTTATAGTTTCTGGTCTTACATTTAGATCTTTAATCCATTTTGAGTTTATTTTTGTGTGTGGTGTTAGAAAATGTTCTAGTTTCATTTTTACAAGTGGTTGACCATTTTCCCCAGCACCACTTGTTAAAGAGATGTCTTTTCTCCATTGTATATTCTTGCCTGCTTTGTCAAAGATAAGGTGTCCATAGGTGCGTGGATTTATCTCTGGGCTTTCTATTTTGTTCCACTGATCTATGTTTCTGTCTTTGTGCCAGTACCATAGTGTCTTGATTATTGTAACTTTATAGTATAGCCAGGCAGGCAGATTGATTCCTCCAGTTCCATTCTTCTTTCTCAAGATTGCTTTGGCTATTCAAGGTTTTTTTGTGTTTCCATCCAAATTGTAAAATGATTTGTTCTAGTTCTCTGAAAAATATCATTGGTAGCTTGACAGGGATTGGATTGAGTCTATAGATTGCTTTGGGTAGTATAGTCATTTTCACTATATTGATTCTTCCAATCCATGAACATAGTATATTTCTCCATTTATTTGTGTCATCTTTTATTTCTTTCATCAATGTTTTATAGTTTTCTATATATAGGTCTTTTGTTTCTTTAGGTAGCTTTATTCCTAAGTATTTTATTCTTTTCATTGCAATGGTGAATGGAATTGTTTCCTTAATTTCTCTTTGTGTTTTCTCGTTGTTAGTGTATAGGAATGCAAGGGATTTCTGTGTGTTAATTTTATATTCTGCAACTTTACTATATTCATTGATTAGCTCTAGTAATTTTCTGGTGGAGTCTTTAGGGTTTTCTATGTAGAGGATCATGTCATCTGCAAACAGTGAGAGTTTTACTTCTTTTCCAATCTGGATTCCCTTTATTTCTTTTTCTTCTCTGATTGCTGTGGCTAAAACTTCCAAAACTATGTTGAATAGTAGTGGTGAGAGTGGGCATCTTTGTTTTGTTCCTGACTTTAGAGGAAATGCTTTCAATTTTTCACCATTGAGGATAATGTTTGCTGTCGGTTTATCGTATATGGCTTTTATTATGTTGAGGTATGTTCTTTCTATGCCTGCTTTCTGGAGGGTTTTTATCATAAATGGATGTTGAATTTTGTCAAAGGCTTTCTCTGCATCTATTGAGATAATCATATGTCTACTTTTTAATAGAGTTATTTTTTTCTTGCTATTGAGTAGTTTGAATTCCTCCTATATTTTCAATATTAGCCCCTTACCAGAGGTATAGTTTGCAAATATTTTTTCCTCTTTCATGTTGTCTATTTACTCTGTTGATTGTTTCCTTTGCTATGCGAAAGCTTTTCAGCTTGATGGAATCCCATTTGTCTATTTTTTTTCTGTTGCCTATGATTTTTGGTGTCATAGCCAAAAAAATAATTGTCCAGACCAGTTCAAGAAGCATTTCCCCTATGTTTTCTCTAATAATTCTACAGTTTCAGGTATATTTAAGTTTTTAATCCATTTTGAGTTGATTTTTTATGTGGTATGAGACAAGGGTCTAGTTTCATTCTTCCATATGTGGCTATCCAGTTTTCTCAACACTGTGTATTGAAGAGATTATTCTTTTCCTGTGTGTATTCTGGGAACTTTGCCAATGATCAATTGCCTGAAAATGTATAGATTTATTTCTAGAATCTCTATTCTGTTCCATTGGTCTATATGTCTGTTTTTAATGCCATTACCATAAAGTTTTGATTTACTATAGCTTTGTAGTGTATTTTGAAACCAGAAAGTGTGATGACATTAGTTTTGTTCTTGTTTAAGATTGATTTGGCTATTTGGGGTCTTTTGTGGTTCCACATAAATTTTAGGATTTTTTTTTCTATTTCTGTGGAAAATGTCATTTGAATTTTGACAGAGATTACATTTAATCTATATATTTCTTTGGGTACTATAGATATTTTAATAATATTAATTTTTGTAATTTAAGAACATGGAATCTTTTACCATTTACTTGTGTCTTCTTTGGTTTCTTTCATCAATGTTTTATAGTTTTCAGTGTACAGATATTTTACCTTTTTATTAAATTTATTCCTAAATATTTTACTGGTTTTGATGCCATTATAAATGAGTTTTTTTTAAAGTTCTTTCATGGCTAGTTTGTTGTTAGTGTATAGAAATGCTTCTGCTTCTTGTATACTGATTCCGCATCTTGCAACTTTACTGAATTTGTTGATCACTTCTAGTTTTTAGTGGAGTCTTTAGGGCTCTCTCTCTATAAAATAATGTCATTTGCAATATTTCAGTGACTTTATAACCAGCTGGATCACAATGGTGAATACCAGCTCAATACTAGTTTGCCCATTAGGTTCTTAATAAAGGTCTTTCAAAAAAATTTCCAAACTCTGCTGCACTGAACTGAGGAGGGAGGAAATTTGTTTGTATCTGGAACAAATTCTCTATGGAAAGCAAAGTGGCTCAGATCAGGTGTATGGGTTTAGGGAAGATCAGGGAGGAGGGATGGTCAGCAGTTGGCCAACAGGAAAATCATGGAAGAGCCAGGTAAGCTGTGGTAAGGATGTGGGCAGAAAGAGTAAGTTGGAAAGAACAGGTGGAAAAACACCTCTCCCTTCTCTCTTTTCAAGGAAATGTGCAGAGCCTTGGCATAAGTGAATAACTTTGCAAAGTCTAAAAGTAATGACAACTCATAATCTTCCTTCCTCCACTCTGTTGGAGCTCAGAGCAAATCACAAAGCAGATTTTCTTTAAGCCAGCAAACCAGATAAATGACTAGTTAGTTCAGGGAAAAGTTAGCTTTGGTATATAATCATGCTTAATAGCCTTTTGGCATTTCCTGGGCACAACTTTCCTACTTTCCCTTCTTCCATTGGGAGGTGATGATATTGACAGACAAGAAAAGCTGAAAGCCAAACAAGAAATAGAAAAAGCAGTGAAAGGTCTGGAGAGCATCCATGAAGACTGGGTGGTAGGCAGCATCTTCCATCAGAGAGACAACCATCACAGTTTAAACATGAGAATCCTCCTGCCCTGGGGGTGGTGGTAAGCCCCATCTGAGAAGAGAGGCAAAAAATTTGCTCTGTGTGTGCACAGACTGGAGCCAGAGCCAGCACCATTGTGTCTCTGCTAAGAGGACTTAAGCTAAACCCCCAAAGCAATTCCCTGCACACTAACAGCAGAGCCAGAGCTCAAACCCAGGTCTCACCCTGAAGCTGTCCTCCTTACCAGCACACTAGAGCACCTTGTGATAAATCACCCAGGAGTGTAAAAAGGGCCCACCTAGAGGAGGGTGGTAGTGGCAAAGGAGAGAAAGGATGCCTGAGAAAGGTTTTTTTTTTTGCAGAAAGCACTCCAAAAGACGGATGTTATTCATTTTTCTCAGCGCAGCAGTCTGAAAAAGCATAGTTCAAAGATCGATGACCAATTAATGTCCAGCTGCCGAAAGAGAACAGTGCTTTGACCTTAGGAGAAAGTTACATAAACTCTCCCCAGGGCAAGAGACTTTTTAGGGAGAATTAAGAGGTAGCATAAACACAGCTCATTTTTGAAGAACTGGAAGAACTTTCCTGTTGAATCCCTGGAATTCCACTGAAAGCTGTGGTGGGTGGAGCCCAGAGGGGACTCAGCAATAGCTCTAGAGGTTCTATTAATAGGATTAGGGGATCAGGTTTCTAGAGGTATCTCAAAGACAGTGAAGCAGTGGTGGTACTGGGGAGTGATTTCCAAATTCTTTTATGCTTCTGTGTTGCTCTCTGGACCCAAGCTTGACTGTGGCAATAAAGGCTCTGACTTGCTTGGGGCCCCTGACATGTGGTGCTTGGTTTGATAAGCACAGACAGAGAGTGGTGTATTGGAAAGAGCTCTGAACTGGGTTCTGGTCTGGGCTCTGCATTATGGGCCAGCTCACCTTGGCTGTGTTACACTGAAATGACTTTTATCATTTAAAATCCAAAAGGGTGGGGCTTGATTAATTTTTAAAAATTCACTCCAGCTCTGAAAGGCTATGATTCTGTGACCCTGGAATATTTTCATTTCCTAAGAGAAATGAAATTTTCCTAAGTTTCACACAGGAACATTCATGAAACAAATCTAACTTGGAAGTAGAATAACAAGGACAATAAACATCTGTATGGTGCTTATTGGTACCAGACATGATTTAAGTGTTTTACAAATGCTGAATCATTTAATTCTTAGATCAATCATTTGAAATAGATAGTAGTATTATCTTCATGTTGCAAATGATGAAACTAAAGTGCAAAGAAGTTATATAAGCCTGTGGGGTCAGTGCCACTCTTATTCCTATACCACGGGTGAAGACACAAAGACTTACAGGTGGGCACGTGCTGCTGGCTTTGGGCAAAGAATGGAAAGGGTCCAGCATGGCTGTCCAGGAGCACGTGGCCACAGCAGTCCAGGGAGGCACGTTTGTCCAGGGCACCCTCTTCTGGGCCCTTGCAGGATTGTCTGATCTGAACCATACCACAGCGGTATAGAGAGCAGCTCTGGAAAGCTTGCTTCCAGCCCCTACCTCCTGGACTTGCTGCATGGCTGAGGTGCCTGGGCTCTGGCAGCCCCAGGTGTGTGGAAGGGGGTAGGATCTGAGGGACCCCCTCCCAGAGTCTTCACTGACGCCCTCAGCATTCCCTGGACTTATGCTTAAGTTCCTCCTTCCTCATCTCATTCTTCCCCTCCTGTTTCCTCTCTTATCAATGCCTCAGGGCCAGAGGGGCAATTCTGACCTTTCAGTTCCACTATTTCACATCTCCTGCTCAACAGCAGGCCCGTGGCCTAGGCCTGGTTCCGTGGAAGAACCCTCTGGGCGGGGCCTCTAGGACTTGTTCCTGGCCTTGTTGGGAGAGGTGATCCACCATGTGGGTGCTGGCACGTTCCCACTGGGAGGGCCAGGAGCCCCAGCTCTCAGCCCCTTTCTCAGGCCACGTTTCAGGGGTGTGCGTGCAAGGAGCAGCCCGAGGAACAGGGCAGCCTCTCCCTGAAGGTAAAGAGCAGGCGATCCTGAAGCTCAGTGTTCCTTAGTCATGACCCCAATCACGGTCACCATCCTGTCCCCAGCCTTCCTGTGAGCACCTGGTGAGCTCGGAGGAGGGAGCGATTGGGAGCATTTATGGCTTTTCTCTTAGAAAACTTCAATCACTTTTCTTCAATCAGTCGATCAATCAGTGGCTACTGTGGAGCCTGAATGTGTACAAAGGTTACACATTTGTACAGGTGTACAGGGTTTCAGGTGGCTACAGGTTTCTGGAAACAATGACCTGTTTGTTGACTTCCTGGCTGCAGACAATCTGGTTTGTGATTTGATATGAGCTCCAACAGAGCAGTGGGATGAACATGAATTATTCACTATCCCTACTTTTAAAGTTTTTAAGATAATTTTTTTATGCCGGGGTTATACATACTTCCTTGAAAAGATTTTTCAAGGTAAGCAGACAGATGAAAGATCTCACAATTAGATGTAGGGAGGCCCTCGGTTGCTGGCTGTCCTCAGTGTGCCAGGTTTGAATACTGAGATGCTGAGACCCAGGGAGGATTATAGAAATCTGCCCCTGGCCCTTGAGGAGGAGCTCAACACATCCTCTCTGATGGGACTGATGACGGACTATAATAAATGGCTCCCACTGAAGCATGACTGCATTAGGCGTACGGGTCATGCAGAAATACAGGTGGGGTCCTGGGAAGCCAGGGCAAGTTCAAGGCTTGGGTAAAAGCATGAACGAGGCTAAGGAAGGTATTATGTTAGACTCAAGAGAGATGCGGGTAGATACTGCCAGGGACCTAGAAATCCCAGGAATCTTTACCCAAACCCTTTTAAAATACATCTACAAGTGGGTTTCCACTTACCAAAGCTAGATCCAAACAACCTGCTTCCAATGGTAAAGACTGTCAGAGAGACAGTAATTGGTCACCCTTTCTACTGAAATTCTATGAAAGTGTTCTAAGTAAAGGGAAAGTTAGACTGAAAGTCAGAAATAGTTAACATTTTTCTACTTTAAAAATTTTCTTGATCATGACGATGCTTCCCAAGAGATCACATAAAGTTAGTAAAAGAGATTAACTACATTCTTCTTTAGTGAGTTCTGGAAAGTGAACAGTCTGAGACCACCTTCCCATCACTAACATGTGTGTCTTTTCTAACAGAAGTATGTTGAAAAGCACTTTTGGGGGCTTCAGTTGAAATTTATTTGCTCAGTCAAAAATGTTTCTTGAACACTTTACTGTGTGCCTGGCTCTGTCCCCAGTCCACAGGGGTGCTCTAGTGACCAAGACAAAAATGATTTTTGTTCTTATTGAGAAGAGAGATAATATAGAAGGGAATATTTAAATAAGCAATGATTTTGTAGATAATTTTAGGAGGTATGAATGTGATAAAGAATGCTTCGGGTGGGGTGTGCTACTTTAGATAGGATAAGATGGGAACACCTATCTATGGAGGTGAGATCTGAGCCAAGATCTTTATGACAGTAAGAAGCCCTGGTGGGAACACTCCACACAGAGGCACTGCCAAGTGCCCATTCCTGCAGTGGGAAGAGGCCCTGCATGTTCTGGGAGCCGAGAGTGGCCAGTGTGGCTGCAGCAGTGAAAGGAGAGTAGCTCGGTGAGGGGTGGCCAGGAGGTGGCAGCATAGATGTCACAGTAGGGACATGGGCCAAGAAGGGAACCCATTTGGAAGGTTTTCTACAGGACGATGCTGAGGTCCTTCTACTGAAAGTGTGGTCTTTACCTACCTCCTGAGTGAAGTTAGAAATGCAGAATCTAGGGTGCCTGACACCTCTGCATCTTAACCAGGTCTCTTGTGATTCTGTGATTTGTTTGCACAGTGGGGATTTGAGGATTGCTGTCCTAGAAGGTCTGGACATTGTGGTTCTGGCATCTCACTTGGAGAAACTCTCTAATAGCAAACTTAGAAGACAGAGACTGGCTTCACTCCTGACCCTGGGCACTGTTCCTTTTCCAGGAACTTACTCCACTAAGTCTGGAGAAGGAAATGGCAACCCACTCCAGTATTCTTGCCTGGAGAATCCCATGGACAGAGGAGCCTGGAGGGTTACAGTCCATGGGGTCGCAAAGAGTTGGACGCAACTGAGCAACTAACAACAACAACAACTGCAGGACAATGACGTGATCTGGACACCCCATGAAAATTGTGCAAGTCCCAGCTGTGTTTTAATAGAGAAGAGCAAAAAAGCAAACTGTATACCGTCATGGCTGGGCCAGGATTCCCTTTTTTAAGAACCCCTTCATGTGGTTTAGTGGTGACCTTCGTGCACAGGGAAATGAGCCCCAGCCCCCAACTCCTTGGGTTGAGTTTCACTCACATATTGCAGTTCGTAACATCACGTGCTTGAAGACAAAATCCCCAGGTGCTGCCATCTCTAGGTTTAGGCTGGGTTGCATGGTTGGATCTTCATTACTAAATGTAAATCAAATGTTGATTGTGAATCTGTAAAATGATTTTTCCTCTAATGACCACGTAGGACTGGAGCCCATCACATTTAGCCCTTTTGAATTAAATTTAACACCTATTATTTAGATAAGTGTCAGACTTTATTTTGGGGGGCTCCAAAACTACTGCAGATGGTGATTGCACCATGAAATTAAAAGATGCTTACTCCTTGGAAGGAAAGTTATGACCAACCTAAATAGCATGTTAAAAAGCAGAGACATTACTTTGCCAACAAAGGTTTGTCTAGTCAAGGCTATGGTTTTTCAGTGGTCATGTATGGATGTGAGAGTTGGACTGTGAAGAAAGCTGAGTGCCGAAGAATTGATGCTTTTGAAGTGCGGTGTTGGAGAAGACTCTTGAGAGTCCCTCGGACTGCGAGGAGATCCAACCAGTCCATCCTAAAGGAGATCAGTCCTCGGTATTCATTGGAAGGACTGATGCTAAAGCTGAAACTCCAATACTTTGGCCACCTCATGCAAAGAGTTGACTTATTGGAAAAGACTCTGATGCTGGGAGGGATTGGGGGCAGGAGGAGAAGGGGACGACAGAGGATGAGATGGCTGGATGGCATCACCGACTCCATGGACATGAGTCTGAGTAAACTCCAGGAGTTGGTGATGGACAAAGAGGCCTGGTGTACTCCAATTCATGGGGTGGCAAGGAGTTGGATACGACTGAACGACTGAACTGACTGATTTAGATAAGTGATTTAAACAACACACTGACACTCATCTGGCATACACCCATAAGTCACTTCACGATATGGACAGAATATTCACACTCCCACCTGTCCAGGTTCTCATCCCATCACCCCAGCCCCGGCCCCCGGAGTGGCCCTCATGGCATTTTGCACATGAGAGATTTCCCTTGAATAGAGAGGTAAATTTAAGCACATCTCCACATCTGTGCGTGTACAATTTAGGGAGCCAAAGTTGGCCTGCCATAAATACCATAAATAGTTGAGTTCAGTTCAGTTGCTCAGTTGTGTCCAACTCTTTGCAATGCCAAGAATTGCAGTATGCCAGGCCTCCTGTCCATCACCAACTCCCGGAGTTCACTCACACTCATGTACAATGAGTCAGTGATGTCATCCAGCCATCTCATCCTCTGTTGTCCCCTTCTCCTCCTGTATCCAATCCCTCCCAGCATCAGAGTCTTTTCCAATGAGTCAACTCTTCGCATCAGGTGGCCAAAGTATTGGAGTTTCAGCTTTAGCATCAGTCCTTCCAATAAACACCCAGGACTGATCACCATTAGAATGGACTGGTTGGATCTCCTCGCAGTCCGAGGGACTCTCAAGAGTCTTCTCCAACACCACACTTCAAAAGCATCAATTCTTCGGCACTCAGCTTTCTTCACAGTCTAACTCTCACATCCATACATGACCACTGGAAAAACCATAGCCTTGACTAGATGGACCTTTGTTGGCAAAGGAATGTCTCTGCTTTTGAATATGCTGTCTAGGTTGGTCATAACTTTCCTTCCAAGGAGTAAGTGTCTTCCAATTTCATGGCTGCAGTCACCATCTGCAGTGATTCTGGAGCCCCCCAAAATAAAGTCTGACACTGTTTCCACTGTTTCCCCATCTATTTGCCATGAGGTGGTGGGACCAGATGCCATGATCTTAGTTTTCTGAATGTTGAGCTTTAAGCCAACTTTTTCACTCTCTTTCACTTTCATCAAGAGGCTTTTGAGTTCCTCTTCACTTTCTGCCATAAGGGTGGTGTCATCTGTATATCTGAGGTTATTGGTATTTTTCCCGGCAATCTTGATTCCAGCTTGTGCTTCTTCCAGCCCAGCATTTCTCATGATGTACTCTGCATAGAAGTTAAATAAGCAGGGTGACAATATACAGCCGTGACATACTCCTTTTCCTATTTGGAACCAGTCTGTTGTTCCATGTCCAGTTCTAACTGTTGCTTCCTGACCTGCATATAGGTTTCTCAAGAGACACGTCAGGTGGTCTGGTATTCCCATCTCTCTCAGAATTTTCCAGTTTATTGTGATCTACAGAGTCAAAGGCTTTGGCATGGTCAATAAAGCAGAAATAGATGTTTTTCTGGAACTCTCTTGCTTTTTTCCATGATACAGCAGATGTTGGCAATGTGATCTTTGATTCCTCTGCCTTTTCTAAAACGAGCTTGAACATTTGGAAGTTCACAGTTCATGTATTGCTGAAGCCTGGCTTGGAGAATTTTGAGCATTACTTTACTAGCATGTGAGATGAGTGCAATTGTGCGGTAGTTTGAGCATTCTTTGGCATTGCCTTTCTTTGGACTTGGAATGAAAACTGACCTTTTCCAGTCCTGTGGCCACTGCTGAGTTTTCCAAGTTTGCTGGCATATTGAGTGCAGCACTTTCACAGCATCATCTTTCAGGATTTGAAATAGCTCAACTGGAATTCCATCACCTCCACTAGCTTTATTCATAGTGATGCTTTCTAAGGCCCACTTGACTTCACATTCCAGGATGTCTGACTCTAGGTGAGTGATCACACCATTGTGGTTATCTTGGTCATGAAGATCTTTTTGGTATAGTTCATCCATGTATTCTTGCCACCTCTTCTTAATATCTTCTGCTTCTGTTAGGTCCCTACCATTTCTGTCCTTTTTTGAGCCCATCTTTGCATGAAATATTCCCTTGGCATCTCTAATTTTCTTGAAGAGATCTCTAGTCTTTCCCATTCTGTTGTTTTCCTCTATTTCTTTGCACTGATCACTGAGGAAGTCTTTCTTATCTCTCTTTGCTATACTTTGGAACTCTGCATTCAGATGCTTATCTTTCCTTTTCTCCTTTGCTTTTCTCTTCTTTTCACAGCTATTTGTAAGGCCTCCCCAGACAGCCATTTTGCTTTTTTGCATTTCTTTTCCATGGGGATGGTCTTGATCCCTGTCTCCTGTACAATGTCATGAACCTCTGTCCATAGTTTATCAGGCACTCTATCAGATCTAGTCCGTTAAATCTATTTCTCACTTCCACTGTATAATCATAAGGGATTTGATTTAGGTCATACCTGAATGGTCGAGTGGTCTTCCCTACTTTCTTCAGTTTAAGTCTGAATTTGGCAATATTTTAAATGTGTCACTGATTTAACTGAAAGTGAGTCATTCCAGGCTGCTGAGTCAGCCAAAGTAAAAGCTGATGCGATTTGAAGCCAGCAGGTCGGGGAGTTGGTGGAATACTTGGAGTGACCGCTAGTGGCAGGGTTTACAGAATGGGAAGATCTTAGGAGAGGCTCCTATGGAAACGGCAAGAGTTTACAAACCCACTCTCCCTACAAGTAACTCTTGGCTTCTGTGTAAGGGAATGCTTTTGCAACTATTTGGCTTTGTCATGGTTTATTTTGTTTTTTTTTTCCTTGGCAACTGCGAGCAGAACTTGTTCTGGGTTTTCTGCCCTCTGGATTTGGGTGTGAGTGAATTTCCATTTTTACTACTTGTAAATCATTTTCTAGCTTTGAGGAGGCAGTTTTGCAAGCACAGGTGGCATGTGCGTAATGCCCCATGTAGGACATACCAGACATCTAATCACTGTCTCGTGGCAGCAAATGTAGCTCACCAGTGTGCACTGCCTTGCACCCTTGCTGGAGCTGCAGATCCTTTCAGGACCTTGCAGAAGAATTTTCAGCTCCTCTTATTTCAATATGAAAGTAAGGTTGACAGGTAAAACACAGGTCACCCAGTTGGGTCCAAGTTTCAGCTAAACAACAAATCATATCTTAGTATAAATAAGTCTCAAATATTGCATGAGACATACCTACATAGTTGGAGAACATTTGTTGTTTAGCTTAAAGGCAAACTCAGCTAGGCGTCCTGTATTTTTATTTGCTAAACCTGGCAACGTTAATTAAAGAGAAAGACAAATACCTTATCCATATGATATCTTTTATGTGTGGAATCTAAAATATGGCACAAATGAACCTGTCTACAAAACAGAAACACGTGCACACATGTAGCAAACAGACTTGAGTTTGCCCAGCGGCAGTGGGGAAGGGAGAGAGATGGACTGGGGGGTTTGTGGTTGGCAGATACAAACTATTGCACTTAGAATGGATAAACAGCAAGGAACTATATCCAATCTCCTGGATAAACCATAAGGGAAAAGGAGATTAAAAAAGAATGTGTATCTGTGTTTAAGTGAGTCATTTTGCAGAAATTAGCACAACAATGTAAATCAACTACATGTCATTAAAGAGAAAAAAAAAATCGGTGTGTGCAGCTAACATGGGGCTGGCAGGAGGCAGGGAGGCTGCTCTCAGAGCAACTGGCCTCTGCCAGCTGGGTGGCGGCTGTCTGTAGCAGGAATAACTCCAGACCAAACAAACGCACTCCAGCTGTTTGAGATTTTTTTTTAAAGTTGGTGGTGGTGGGAGCAACCAAGGGCCGCTTTAGCTGCTACCACCCATAGGGTCCTAGCTGCCAAGTACAGCCAGCTCACCTGAGGGAAGGAGCAGGGTGGGAAGGGCAGTGTGGGGGTTCATCCCCAGAGGGAGAACCTCAGGGCTCACCTGGATCTGGAGGGAGTGATGGAAGCAGGAAGAAGGAAGCCTTGACCCTTGAAGACAACTCCGTGGAGTCCATCCCAGAACACAGGAAGGTGAAGATGGGGCTGCAACAGCCTGGGGCTACACCCTGGGTACCACCCCATAGCCCTGTGCATGGGGCAGGGAGGATGCCAGGTGTGGCATCTGCTGCAGCAGGCACTAGTCTTCTTCTTCGGAAGAAATACCTGGAAGATACTGTGACATCCTGAAGAGAATGTTTTCTACATCTCCTGGGTGGCAGAGGCAAGGATAAGGATCGTCCTCACTGGTGGGGGACATCCAGAGTGAATCCTGGTTGGAAACAAGGACTAGCTGGGTGACCTTGGGCACAGCAGTTTACTAATCTGTTGCTTCGTTTTCTTCCTCTACAGAATAAGGTTAGAATCAATGGTGGGCTCTGCCATCTCTGATTCATTAGTCTCCTGGAAACTGCTCCAAGTTGGAACAGAGTTTCCCCAGTCAGGTCAGTTACCTACACCAGCTGTAAGAAAGAATGAAATGACAAAGCTAAAAAAAAAGAAAGAAAGAAAAAGGAGGGGAAATGAATTTATTCCCTGCATAATTATCAACATTATTTCTCATCATTTGCCAACAGAAATTCATTCCCCTTGCTGAGGGATGGCATTCTGAATGTGACCCACATTAATAAATTGATGTGGAGGCAAGACAAAAATGTAGTTATGATTTTGGTATCTACAAGATGTCCATAGAGTCTGGAATCATAGATAATACTGTTTTACTTTTATTTCATATTGAAGATATTTGTGACATATTCACCCACATCTCTGAAATGCATATATATGCATATATATAATAATAAATAATATGTATTAAATATATAATTATATAATATATATAAATACATATATATGTTTTAGTGTGTGTGCACACAAGTGTATGAGAGAAAAAATAAATATGGCAAATATTATTAATTAGTGAATCTTAAAAATAGTCAGATGGTGATCGCAGCCATGAAATCAAAAGACACGTACTCCTTGGAAGGAAAGTTATGACCAACCTAGATAGCATATTCAAAAGCTGAGACATTACTTTGCCAACAAAGGTCCGTCTAGTCAAGGCTATAGTTTTTCCAGTGGTCACGTATGGATGTGAGAATTGGACTATGAAGAAAGCTGAGTGTGGAAGAATTGATGCTTTTGAAGTGTGGTGTTGGAGAAGACTCTTGAGAGTCCCTTGGACTGCAAGGAGATCCAACCAGCCCATCCTAAAGGAGTCCTGGATGTTCATTGGAAGGCTGAGGCTGAAACTCCAGTACTTTGGCCACCTGATGCAAAGAGTTGACTCATTGGAAAAGACTCTGATGCTGGGAGGGATTGGGGGCAGGAGGAGAAGGGGACGACAGAGGATGAGATGGCTGGATGGCATCACCAACTCGATGCACATGAGTTTGGGACAACTCTGGGAGTTGGTGATGAACAAGGAGGCCTGGCGTGCTCCAATTCATGGGGTTGCAAAGAATCAGACACGACTGAGTGACTGAACTGAACTGAGAAATAGTCAATGAAAGTAAATACAACTCTAGGTTTTCCACTGGGGTGTTCAGGTAACTACTATTTAACCAGTCAAAACATTTCATTTGAATGGAAAAACAAGCTTTCAAATCAGTGAAGTGTAAGAAATGATTGCAATATTTATGTTAGTTATTAAGGGCATTGTTGTTTAGCTGCTAAGTTGTGTCGAACTCTTGCAACCCCATGGACTATAGCCTGCCAGGCTCCTCTGTCCATGGGATTTCCCAAGCAAGAATACTAACATGGGTTGCCATTTCTTTCTCTAGGGGATCTTTCCAACTCAAGGATCAAACCCATGTCTCCTGCTTGGCAGGTGGTTTCTTTATCACTGGGTCACCTGGAAGACTGTATTAACGATATTAAATATACAGAAAGAAAGCTTTATATGAATGCAAAGAATTTATGGAAAATATCTAGTCTTATTTTTATTTCTGTTAATTTTGTAACTTTACATTTGATATGAAAAGCATTTCTAATTTCTATATCACATCCTAGCAAAAATTGCAGGAATCCACGGGTTCACTCCTTTGGGCTACATCTGCTACTAAATGAATGGGTTACACTGCTCCACCAAGAACTGATCAAGGCCTTGCTAATGCTTCTTGTTTATGAGCTACTCCAGACTACTTTTCATTAAAACTGAAGCATCAACTCTGTGTTTAATTATTTTGATGAAATAATTCACCAAGTAAGGATTATTTGAAATCCATTTTTCCCTTAAGTTCAGCTCAATATTTGATTGCTGGAATGTAGGGGTGGGGGTTATGTATAAAGCATGCCCTTAGTCTCAGTAAGCTTGGGGTTTCAGATGCTATAGGACACAGGTTGCATGAAGACTGCGATTCTAGTTCTGGTGATGGAATTGAAAGCAGGGTCTTTTTTTCTAAAGGAATGGATCTTCATGCAGCCACAAAAGATATGGGTGAAACCACAGTAAGCTTAAAAGCCATCTCCAGCCCTTCTGAGTAGAGCAAAGCTTGCTGTCAGAGAAGGAAGAAGGACCTGTAAGCCTGGAGTCACCGAGTGTTACCCAGTATACCACCCAGGGCACATCCTAGTGCTTTGGGGCTACTCTGCAGAGAAAGTCAGCGGGTGCTCTGTTTATTGAGGTCAGTGACGTAGTCCTGACCATATCGAGAGAGATCAGCTTTCAGGGCCTGGGCTGCACTACCACAATAGTCCACTGTCTTGTAAAAATATATGGCAGAAAGTCCCACACTTATATTTCAAACATAATATTGGGGCCTAAATTTAAGCTGCTATTGAGCAATCAAGTTTCATCAGCCAGCTGTTTGTCTCAATACATTTGGAGGACTTTCCAGGCAAGAATACTGGAGTGGGTTGCCATTTCGTCTCCAGGAGATCTTCCTGACCCAGGGATTGAACCCGGGTCTCCCGCATTGTAGGCAGATGCTTTACCGTCTGAGCCACCAGGGAAGTCCACTTGAAGGACAGTGGTTAATCTTTTGAGAAAGATAGGGAACAAAAAAAGTTTAAGCCGCTTTAAGAAAGGAAAGTATTTTAATTAAAAAGAACTGTAGGTGGTCCTGTAGTTAAGAATCCATCTGCCAATGCAGGGGACACCGGTTCAATCCCTGGTCTGGAAAGATTCTACATGCCACGGGGCAACTAAGCCCACACACCAGCAACTACTGAAGCTCTCACACCCTAGAGCTCCTGATCCAAAACAAGAGAAATCACTGCAATGAGAAGCCCACGCACCACAACAAAAAGTAGCCGCCACTTGCCGCAACCAGAGAAAGTCCATGCACGGCAAGGAAGACCCAGCACAGTCAAAAATATAATAATAATAATAAAAGAGTAGTCTTTCTGAAAAAAAAAAAAAAAAAAAGGAACTGTAAACAAACTCTTGCACCTAAAGGTACATTTGTTTAATTGGGCATTATATGCAAATAATACCTCTTTGTTGAAAAGAGAAGGTGCTGCTGCTACCAGTGCATATTTGCTAAATAATAGGGTTAAGACGGAGAAGGCAATGGCACCCTATTCCGGTATTCTTGCCTGGCAAATCCCATGGACAGAGGAGCCTGGTAGGCTGCAGTCCATGGGGTCGCTGAGGGTCAGACATGACTGAGCGACTTCACGTTCACTTTTCACTTTCATGCATTGGAGAAGGAAATGGCAACCCACTCCAGTGTTCTTGCCTGGAGAATCCCAGGGATGGGGGAGCCTGGTGGGCTGCCGTCTATGGGGTCGCACAGAGTCAGACACGACTGAATTGACTTAGCAGCAGCAGCAGGGTTAAGACAAAGTCTCAGGTAAGAGGACTGTCTGTATCTTGGTAATAATTCTTTTTGGCTGTGTTTCTCAGCTATCCAGTGTAAAGCCATCAGAAGTCTCTTGTTATCAAATTACTTTATGATGCAAGTTTTTTTACCACGTGAAATGTAACTCTTTTATTTGTTTGGATGTCAGTAATCATGAAACAGATGAAAAGTCACAAAATGCCAGGTAAGAAACAGTAATAGATGAAAATGCTACTTGTTAATGACTGCAAATATAAATAAACTTAAAACAAGTTGTGTTTTCTCCTTTCCTATGAAAAGCTGTTTCTGGTTCTACTAATGCTTTAGAAAGTACATTATAATTTCTGGTAATTGAAACAGTAGCATGGTAAAAATAGGACTTTCAAAAATCTTAAAACCAAAACATAACAGGAAGCTTTGTTTATGTTTCAACCGCAATAAATCAAAGCAAAAGAATTTGAGTAGCAATCAGTAATGGGATATTTACAAATATAGCTGCCAAACACTGCAATGTTAAACCTTATTAATCATCCAGTAGTCTTATTATCTGTGTTAATATTAACATTTTCCCTTCAGACTTAATTTGTGTGGAAGGATAAAAAATAAGTAGTTGTATCATTTAAGTTATAAATAAATCTGGCTTCCCTGGTGGCTTATACAGTAAAGAATCAGCCTGCAATGCAGGAGACCCATGTTTGATACCTGGATTGGGAAGATGCCCTGGAAAAGGAAATGGCAACCCACTCCAGTATTCTTGCCTGGGGAATCTCATGGACAGAGGAGCCTAGCAGGCTACAGAGTCCATAGGGTTGCAAAGAGTCAGACACGATGAGCGACTCACACTTTCACTTTCATAAATAAATCTGTGACTCAGGAAGTTATGGAAGATAAGAACTTAAAATCAAAGTTTGGAAGATTCTGTGACTCCATGGATTGTAGCCCACCAGGCTTCTCTGTCCATGGAATTCTCCAGGCAAGAATACTGGATTGGGTTGCCATACCCTCCTCCAGGGGATCTTCCCAACCCAGGGATCGAACCCAGGTCTCCCACATTGCAGGTGGATTCTTTACCATCTGAGCCACCAAGGAAACTCAAGAATCCTGGAGTGGGTAGCATGTCCCTTCTCCCAACCCAGGAATCAAACCGGGGTCTCCTGCATTCTGCATTGCAGGTGGATTCTTTATCAGCTGAGCTACCAGGGAAGCCCCAAGAGAAGCTAAAATTGTTAGCAGGTATAGCACAGAGGAAATGTAAAACTAAACCTTGAAAGTGTCCATGTGAGCTCATGTATACAAAGGAGATCTTTTCTAACTCTGCCTCTAAATAGCCCAGCTATAGTTGTCCCAACACCACACTCAAGACAGATAATCTATCCTCCATACCTATGCTTAATTTTCATACACTTCTACTGCTAAGTCGCTTCAGTCATGTCCGACTCTGTGCGACCCCATAGATGGCAGCCCACCAGGCTCCCCCATCCCTGGGATTCTCCAGGCAAGAACACTGGAGTGGGTTGCCACTTCCTTCTCCAATGCATGCAAGTGAAAAGTGAAAGTGAAGTCGCTCAGTTGTGTCCGACTCTTAGCGACCCCATGGACTGTAGCCTACCAGGCTCCTCCATCCTGGGATTTTCCAGGCAAGAGTGCTGGAGTGGGTTGCCATTGCCTTCTCTGTACACTAGTATAATATATTTCTCTATGTTCTGGTCAACTACATAATATATCACCCTAAAATTTTGCTGTTGTTCAGTCACTAAGTCATGTCCGACTCTTTGAGACCCCATGAACTTCAGCACACAAGGCTTCTCTGTCCATCACTATCTCCCTGAGTTTCCTCAGACTCACATCCATTGAGTCAGTGATGCCATCCAACCATCTCATCCTCTGTCATTCCCTTCTCCTCTTGTCCTCAATTTTTCCTAGCATCAGGGTCTTTTCCAATGAGTCAGCTCTTTGCATCAGGTGGCTGAAGTATTGGATCTTCAGCAGCAGTCCTTCCAATGAATATTCAGGGTTGATTTCCTTTAGGATTTACTGGTTTGATCTCCTTGCAGTCTAAGGGACTCTAAGAATCTTCTCCAGCACCACAGTTTGAAAGCGACAATTCTTCGGTGCTCAGCCTTCTTTATAGTCCAACTCTCACATCCATACGTGACTACTGGAAAAGCCATAGCTTTGACTATTATGGACCTTGTCAGATGTCTCTGTTTTTTAAAACACTGTCTAGGTTTGACATAACTATTCTTCCAAGGAACAAGTGTCTTTTAATTTCATGGCTGCAGTCACCATCCGCATTGATTTTGGAGCCCAAGAAAATGAAATCTGACACTGTTTCCACATTTCCCCCATCTCTTTGCTATGAAGTGATAGGACCAGATGCCATGATTTTAGTTTTTGAATGCTGAGTTTTAAGCCAGCTTTTTCACTCTTCTGTTTCACCTTCATCAAGAGGCTCTTTAGTTCCTCTTCACTTTCTGTCATTAAAGTGGTAAAATAACCCTAAAACTTAATGGCTTAAAACAACAATCACCATTATCTCTCATTGTTCTGGAGGTTAACAGGTTTGCTTGAGTTGTTCTTGCTTTGGGTCTTTTTAGGGTTACAGTCAGGTGTGGCTATGGTTGAAGTCATCATCTTTATTGTATATCTTTTTTTGGGGGGCAGGTGGGGGCTCTGCCTTGCAGCTTGTAGGATCTCTGTTCCTTAACCAGGGATTGAACCCAG
This sequence comes from Ovis canadensis, assembly GCF_042477335.2. NCBI lineage: Eukaryota > Metazoa > Chordata > Mammalia > Artiodactyla > Bovidae > Ovis > Ovis canadensis. Next base: position 84,209,350 of record NC_091250.1, read on the forward strand.
CCACGGCAATGAAGTGCTGAGTCCTAACCACTAGACCACCAGGGAACTCCCTGAAGTCATCATCTTTAAATGTCTGACATCTGGGATGGGATGTTTGGAACAATGGGGAGCTAGTTGGGTATCTCTCTCTCCACGTGGCTAGCTTGGGCTTCCTTACGGTATGGTGGGCTTAGGGTAACTGAATTTCTTAGGTGGGGGTTGGCATCATCCAGAGTGAGCATTCCAAGGCACCTAGATAGAAGCTGTAAAAGTTCTTATGACAATCTTGGAAGCCCTTCAGTCACTTCTGCTGTACTCTAGTAGTTAAAGCAGGTTCAGGTCAGCTCAGATTCAAGGAGGTGGGAGGATATCTGCATGTACAGAGAGAGAAGAAATTGATGGCTTTGCAAAGCATGTTTCCGCCATAGGAAATAGTTCGAGTGTGATTAGAGAATGATGTCAGTCTAACCCAGAAGTCAAGCCTGGTCATATCAGATTTTTCTAGGTGAGGAGCACTAGAAGAGCAGGAGTAGAACTGAAACCTTCAGCAGAAAAGAAAGCATGCTCACCGCTCAGTGCTGTCCTTGGAGTAGGATTCTTCGCATTGTGTTTTGTGGACATTGAAAATGAGCATCTGTACCAGGCTCTGTGGAAGCCCAGAGAGGTGGACCCCAGCTTTGTGTCACTTTTGGCTCCTGTGCCTGGGAAGTTCCTGGCTCAGAGCTGGTTCCGGCTGGATTATCCCAGCAACATCCTGGCTCTGCTCTAACTGAACAGTGGCCAGTATTGCCATTCAATGTTTATGTGAATTTTTAATGTCTACTCTGGTAGCCTCTAGCCATGTCTAGCTGCCTGCGTGTGTGGTCCAAGGTGATTGCCAAGGTACCAATGATTGTTTTTCTTAGCACTTTAGTCACAAGGTGGCCTATCTTTTGAGCAGTCTCCCTAACTTTATTTATCCCATAAGCCCCATGACTTTTAATGTGTATTTTTGTAAAACATGTGGTTTTTCATTAATGCACATTTCACATTATAGCAGACAAACTAGAACTATTTATTTAAGCAGGTCTATTTAAGCAGGTCTCTTTGGAGAGAAGCTGATTCCATTCTTGGGGTAACATTCTAGACGGACTTGGAACATTTATTGCCAGATAGTAATGATGCTTTAGAAAATCTGGAGAAAGATGGAGAAACTAGCCTAAGGGAGGATTGATTGACCAAACTGCAACAATCTAAGTATCAAAAACTAAAAACCAAAAATTATGATTAATTAAAATATATTGAGTCCTGAAAGCCACAGTCAATAATGACATTCAAAGAAAAAGAAGAATTTTCTTTTCCAATAACAAGTGTGGGTTGCATCTATTCAAACGAGCCAAGATGCTACCATGTGGAAGTGCACACAGTGCTTCAGGATTGCAGATACATATACACACAAAGGCAGACAACATGCCTATCAACAAAAGACTGAAAAGATTTCGTGCCCGGGTTTGGGATGTCCTTGTTCATTATGGTGACTGAAGTATGCTTGTTATATTGAGTATGTTAAATTATATATAGAGTCTGCAGAGCCTTAAAATTCAGTAACACTTTCACTGCCCATGACACCTAGACTTTTCAGATAGTAGTAGAACATTAACGTGGTTATTTGAAAAATATAAACTGGCTAGTTTGTGCAGAAACAATGTTTAGACAATCAGTTTTTGCCCTCAATTTCTCATGAATATAAGACTTTCAGGCAACAGAAAGACAGCACTCTTTCCTCCTACTTGCTAGTAAGACCTCCTGTTGTAAGTCTGGGGCCGGCCACTTTTTATTTGATGACATAGTAATCTAGTTCTAGTGAAATTCATAGGCAAAAGGAACTCCTTCTCCCCCTCTCACTTCCATCTCCCTTGGGTCTGAAAAACATGTAGCCTTGAGTCAAATGGCTTTTGTCTTTCAAATGAACTGGAAATATGGCAGTGTCTCTTAGCTTATATCTATTTGCTGTTTGATGGTTCCAGCGGTTATTCCTTTGTTTTTCTCCTTCACCCTGCATGGCCACTGAAAGAGCAAGATGAATCTTTCCCGAGGAGAGAAGGGGAGAGAGGCCTGACGACTTACATCTTGAACCATTCTAGAGGGGTAGGGGAAATTTTTGTCAACCTGAACCAAAATGACTTTACTAAACCTGAAATAACATCAAAAAGACAAGTAAATGTGGCACTAGTTGCTTTTTTAAGAAAAGTATTTTAATGTTTCATATGTTGTTTGTACAGCCATGTGTACACGATGTGTTTAATAGTCTTAGAAACATGTAAAGGTTAATTATGCCAGGGGTTTTCCCAATGTTTTCTTAGATGAAAATACTCTATTATGGAATTGTTAGGCTGATAAAAATTTGAGTTACTCTGCTAAAGAAATTAAAAAGTGCTATCTTAATGAAAAGTGAGATGTTTGAAAGGTCATTTGTGTCATAATAGAACTAGAGGCTTAATTGGAATAAGTGAAACTGGGATAAAGGCTATCTAAGGAACTTAGGAATTTTAAAGTTTGAGTCAGTTTGGGGGCAGACCCCAAAGGTGAGACATTTTGGAAATCTGGAAGTAGTGGGCCTCAAATCTCACTCACATCAAGCAGTGTTAGCCAAGCTTGTGTGTGTGTGTTAGTAGCTCATTCGTGTTTGACTCTTTGTGACCCCATGGGACTGTAGCCTTCCAGGCTCCTCTGTCCAAACAGGCCTACTGAGAAGGGTTTAAAAAAATTTTTTATGAGCGCTTGCTGAGATACAGACCTACTTAACTGCAATACCTGTGATGTTTATGCCACATTACCAGAAGCCTTTTTTTTAGAGGTGTGAACAAAAACAAACAAAAATAGTCAAAGCCATATATACTTTTTTTCTTCAGTGCTGCTGAAATAGAAAGTAATTTTTCACTTTATAAAGTAACTGCAAACTCTGAGATGATTTTCAGCTTTATAGACCCTATGCTGGTAATGAACTTCATCCAGCCCACAGAAGAGTCTCCAGCAGATCTCAGTCAAACCATGTGAAGCCTTGTTTTCACCACAGCCCAGAGCAGTATAGCAGGGACTGGAGGGAGGAAGGAAGTGGTCCATTCTACTTGGGTGGAATGAGCCGAGAAAGGCTCTTGGGGGAGGTGAGCTTAAACAGTGTCTCAAAAACAGCAGAGACATCTTCCAGGCAGGGACTGGACTTAGTGGAAAGGCCAGATGTGCCCCTAAATGTGGGGAGCAGAGTGGGCAAGGGTGACATAGTCTGGTGTGTCTGTAAGTGTGGATTTCAGAGTGAGGTACTGCACAGTGAGATAAATACTACATGAAAAGTTGGATGGAAAGTGGGGCCAGATCAGTACTAAAGAGTTTGTTTTCATTCATTTAATAAATCCATATATCAAGAACCTATTAAATGCTAGACCTTTAGGAGACAAGACACATTGTTGTTGTTCTTGTGGAGATAAGAGTATAGAAGAGGCAGACAGACAGTAAACCAACCATCACACAATAACTATTCAACTTTACTTGCAATAAGCTCTCCTTGTGAAGGACAATGCTTGTATAATGAGAGAGTTTGCAACAGGAAAATCCAACGGAGTCTAGGGGTCCAGGAAGGCTTCCGTGAGGAAGTGTTAAGGGTGAGATTCAGGTAGGGTCTATTGAGCTTAAAGGGGGGCTTTGGTGGTGAGGTTGTTGGGTGGGGTTGGAAAGAACATTGCAGGCAGATGTAATGTGGACAAAGGTCTGGAGACAGGGAGTTACGTGGTGCTATTAAAAAAGAAAAAAAAAATAACAGAAAAGACTGCATCCACAAAAAATGGGAGCCCTGTGACCATACTTGGGTTTTAGGAACCGCTCCCTGGCTGTAGTGTGGGAATGATACAGGCATATAGGGCCAGTGCTGAGGAACCCAGCTAGTGTGCTGTCTTCCCAGATCTAGTGGGAGTGTCCAAGTGAGAACTGAAGCTGGAGCTGTGTGGACAGAGAGGATAGAACAGACTTGACAGATACTGAGGGGCTAGAAGTGATTGTACTCAATGAAAATAATTGGATGTGGGCAGCAAGGAGAGGAGGACCCCCAGGTTCCCGGATGGAGTAACAGGGCAGATAGTGAAATGGAGGATCAGGCTGGGGTGGTGGTGGAAAGAATTAGGCGCTGCTACTGCGTTTCACTTTGGACATGCTTAGACTGAACTGCCTATGGGGATATCCAACAGGTAGCTGGATGTGAGTTTACAGTTCCAGAAAGATTTCAGAGCTGAAGTTACAGAAGCAGAAAATAACAATTAAAAGCCATGACAAGTTACAGCTCACTCGGGGAAAGGAAACTGAGTCAGAGGACAAGAGGGTCTGGGACCAAGCCAGACATAGCTGAAAATGACAACAACATAGACATTTAGAACAACATAGAACGGTGGAGTACCTTTTTCTTTTACAAGAAACATAAGTGCTCATCCTGAAAAATAATTTTTAATTTACACTTTGTTCTACAAAATGGAGTCTCCATTAACATTTTTAAACAAATATTTAGAATTGCTCTGAATCCCTCCAGTGTTGTAGTTTTCTAATCACACTCCAAAAAGCTGTGCTGTTCTTTGTGCAAAATTCAGTAAACTCTCCTCAGCAGCTCCATCTAAGTGCTTCAATATGCACTAAAAATGTTACTTGAATCCCCTTTGATTTTCAGGTTGAACATCCTTATGTTTGTCATAGCAGATCTGGTCCTCACATGGACAGCTAACTCCCATCAGGTTTCTCTGGGTCTGCATTTGAGTATAAAAATTGGAATCACCTTTTTTCTAACTGCAATACCATCAGTGTTAAATTTTAGTGTAAAATTTATTAATTGGAACCTTCGATGTTTAGGTATCTCAATGCTTCCCTACCTAAATGACCCATGTCTTATGAATGGCAGTTTTATATTAGAATTAACTAATTATATTCTAATTATATTAGAAGTTAGAGACTCCAGTTCATTGACTCAGCTTTGAATGCTGACCCCAGTCTTTATCACTGAAGTGCTCCTATGTGCTCAGTGAGCTGGCTTTATCTGAAAGCACTTGTAATAGTGGTACTGGGCTCTTGAAACCATCTTCCAAATACTCTTCTTGCCCCCCTACCCCTTCATAAATGGTGTTTTACTTATAACCTTTCTGGAATCATTGTCCCCAAGAGGACAGACACACCCCTCATTTGCATCAGTGTCCATTCTTGTTGTCCTGTTCAGAATCTTGTTGTGAGGTTCTCAAGTTCTGCCCTGCAGTGACCTTGGAAGGAATACTGTTTTGAGCTGTGTCTATTCCTTGAACATAAAGTTCTTTACAAACATCTGTGTCTCCTTCACGACAGACACTTGTCAGGATCTGAGGGAACTTTGGCAGAACATGGTGGTGTTTGTGGTAAAGCATCCACATTTGCAAATTCCAAGTCTCTAAGTGAGTACTGCCACTCCACTGTGCTGGGTTGAAGAGCAGAGATGTAGTTGTAAATGGACATGCTTGGGACCTCCTCACTGCTAGAACTGCTGCCTGATAACCCAGGCAAGGGATCCTCATAATTATTGGTGTTAGAGGCACTTTCCAGATGAGTCTGGCACAAATGAGAGTCTGGGTCAGAAATGACAGTTTTTCCAAAATGATCTTCCTGATTTTCGCATTTCCTCAGAGTCTTCTGGAAGGTGATGTTTTCCTCAGGACTCTCTAATGGCCTGACACTATCCCTCCTCTCATAGGAGACCTGGTCCCCAGGGGGCTCCTCGGCTCTCCAGCTCTGCTCCCCACCTGCCTCTTCTTCGGCCACATTTCTCCAGTCTTCTGAACTTGTTGAACTCAGAGTAAATAAAGACCCTTCCTCAGACTCGGAGTCAGAGTCCACCTCATACTGAGCGTCAGGAGTGTGCTTCTGCGCGGGCTCCTGGTAAGCTGGAGTCACTGGCAGGTCCCCGCGGCATCCTGGAGGGCCGCCGAGTGGGGACGGGTCTCCCGGGTCACTGAGCGTGGCCGCTTCGTAGTGGGCGGGAGGCTGTCCCTCAGCGCCGGCGCCCTGGAGCCTCTGCTGCTGTGCGCTCTGCCCATTCTCCTTAGAACACTCTGAACGGCAGTGTGGAGGGACCCCTCCTCTCTCCTCCCCGGTGCTGGGCGCGTGCGCGCGCGCTGGTCTTTGGGAGAGAGGCGCTGTCGTTTCTCTGGGGCAAGGTGGGCCTAGTTCATCGGAATCCTTACGGACTGAGCCAGGGCTGGTCTGTATTCTGGCAGCCACTGCAGGGATGCCCACTGAACGCTCACCGAGGGAAACTTGCCTGGCCACAGTGTCATAGTTGCCTTCTCCCGGAACATCATTCCTGTAGACGTGGTCCCATCCCGCCGATGTGAGTTGGGTGTCATGGGCATTTGGCGGTCCGTAGAGAACGCGCCGGGCTGCACTGTGATTTGGAGGCACCGTATCCTTCCCACTTCCCGCCCCAGTGGGGACCCCGCGTTGTTCCCGGTCCTGCCGGCCGCCAGCCTCCCTTCTGCTCGGTGCCACCGTTCTTGGTGGAAGCACAGCGGCGCGTGGGGCTTGGTTCTCATAGAGGTTTAGATGGTGGAAAGTTTGGGGCAGATCCATCCTCGGCTGCTGTAGGTTTACCGCACCTTCGATTTCATCGTAGAAGGCCTGGTTTGAATACTCGTTCCCCAGCGCTGAACCTGGACTTTTTTTCCGGCATCTCTGTTGCCACAGTCTGTCCATATAAGGCCTCGTGAAAGCCCCCAGGCAGAAAGCCACGAAGAACGTGATGAACACCGACAGACAGACAGCCAGGACCAGGTCCTGGGAAGAGTCTGCCTGTCTGCCAGCAGCGTGCACATCCTCGGCCCTCCTAACCCGTTTTGGCGGCTGTCTCGGCCTGTCACCGACATCAGAGCCTGCAGTGTCCTTCTCCAGCATAGAAAAGCGCACTTCCTGGGCCCTCTCAGCTTTGCTCCGTATGAGGGTTTTCATATGTTTCAAATCTGCTTGAGGAAGGTGAGCCTCTCTGGCCATTCTGCTTGTGGGGGTCCACCAGTGTGCATCCTCCTTCCCTAAGAATGGGAATGAGATTCCAGTGATTTAAAAGCATCTGTGAGTCCTCAGTCACTTCAGTCGTGTCTTACTCTTTGCAACCCCATGGACTATAGCCTGCTAGGCTCCTCTGTCCATGGAATTCACCAAGCAAGAATACTGGAGTGGGTTGCCATGCCCTCCTCCAGAGGATCTTCCTGACGCAGGGATCAAACCCACATCTCCTAACTTGCAGGCAGATTCTTTACCACTGAGCCACCAGGGAAGCCTCAGTCCTTATCTAGCTAGACGTAAAGTCTGTTTTACATGATCAGCAATTTTACTGGCTGATTGATTGGTTGGTTGTCTGATGCCAACAGTGTGTGTAAGGCTCTGTGCACATTTACACGAGGCTCCCAGGCTTGGGTCTGAGGCTCCAAGGCCCAGAGGCTGTGTTTCTTAGGCTTCCTGACTGACTCCTGCCCACAGGAGGAAGGAAGCCAGGCTGTGGGTATAGTCACATTGCCCCTCCTCTCTCCACATCCTTACCTACTTACTGCACATCTGTGAGGACATTCTATCAGCCCCCTGCAAAATCTGCCTTGGCTCCACCTGTGTTTGTTATATCATCTCCTCACCATTCCTCAGTGCTGGTAAACAGCAAAAATATTCAGGTTTTTCTACTGGTTCCTGACATTCTGCCCTCCACACTCAGAAGGCTGGTGTGGCTTTTACAGAGTGATGAAACAAGTATGGCTGACACTAAAGACTTCTCTCATCATTATGGATTTCTCCTAAACCTGTTAAACATGGCTATGTCTCTACTCAATAACAGTCCTGAGTAGAGCAGAGGCCAGAACTCATTAAAAAAAAAAGAAAAGTCCATTTCTCTCTTTTTTCCCAGTTAGGAGTTTGATTTTAGATTTAGCCAAGATAGTTACTAACAACAGTGCTCACTGCTCAGTTGTGTCTGACTCTTTGCAACCTCATGGACTGTAGTTGCCAGGCTCCTCTGTCCTTGGGATTTCTCAGGCAAGAATACTGAAGCGGGCCGCCATTTCCTTCTCCAAGGGATCTTCCCAACCCAGCGATCAAACCCACATCTCCAGCATTGGCAGGTGGATTCTTTACCACTGAGCCACTAGAGAAGCCTGATAGTTAATAGTGAAAAAAAAAAAACAAACTTTCCAGAATATTCAATTCTAGTCACATATTTTAGCAGTTTGGGAGAGTGACAGATTAAAAAAAATCAAAGAAAAATATACTTTTTAAATTTGTGTGTTTTGTATATGTTACATTTTCAGAGGGGTAGCAAGTATCTTAAATAATTATGGTTCAAGTTTTAGAAGTTCTTTGATTATTTTGTTACTCTTTTGGGTAAAAATATGATATTTGAGGGTTGTAGAGAAACATTCTTTGTGAAATTTCTGGTTTTGACCAAATCCAGTGGTTCCTGACCACGTGAAGAAAATTGTTCATGAATTGAGGAAAACAGATACCAACAATTGTTCTGTGATACAGCCCAAGAATTACTAATGCACTCTTGCTCCTGAGGCAGCTGTCATTGTTTCAAATGACACTACATGTTTTGTGTACATTTTTTTCTGTTTAAATGGAACCACTTCTGAGAGGAGAGGTACTACTGACTTACCTGTGGACTCATTGCAAATAGCATTCCACCTTTTCCTCCAGGACTCAGAAATAACATTTTGGAAGACTGCCAGGCTGTAGTCACACTGCCATGGGTTATCAGCCAGGTCAGCCTCCAGGTGGGGAAGCTCTAGGGCCATGATTACCACTGGCAGGATGGCTGTCAGCGCATTGTTGCTGAGGTCTACCATCTGCTCAAGAAAAAAAAATCAGGACAGTCTGTGAATAAAGGCATTTGGAGACAAATGAGGTACAGATACGGTCTATATCTCTAGGGAAGCAATATGAATTTCCCACTGATTTCAGAGTCAGAGACTACTGGGTTTAAATCTCTGCTCTGCCCCTAAGAACTCTGTGAGACTCAGCAAATTGTTGACTCTCAATGAGCCTACCTCCCAGGGTTGTTCTGAAGATTAAATGTATGGAAAATCTTTAAGTCCGGAGTATTTATTAAAAGCCCAGCCACTTTACCTTCCTTTTTTCCTAAGAGTTGTGCTTTCTACTGCTAGATATAACCTAGACTCCCAATTCTTATCAAGATTTGGAATTAGGTACCAGGTTTAGAATGTCTAGAAGCCCTGTAATCTTGAAAGTGGCAGAAAACATTGGATGATGAGGATAGAGTCCAGAAGAACAACTGTGATTGAACAGGAGCCAAGAGGATTCTTTTGCAAATATTATTTTAAATGTTGTTGTTCAGTCGCTTAGTCATGTCTGATTCTATGTGACCCCATGAACTGCAGCACTCCAGTTTCCTCTGTCTTCCACTATCTCCTAGAGTTTGCTCAAATTCATGCCCTGAGTTGATGATGCTATCTAACTATCTTATCCTCTGCTGCCCACTCCTCCTTTTGCCTTCTATCTTTCCCAGCATCAGGGTCTTTTCCAATGAGTCTGCTCTTCACATCAGGTGTGAAGATAAGATACTACCTTACCTTATCATGGATCTTTCTGCATCCATGGCTACTCACTATACACAAAATGACTACTTTTCCTAGTCTCATATAAAAAAAGGGAATGTAGGGAACAAAAAGGACTCAGTGACTCTAGAAACACAGAGCAGGATCTGCTGAAGTTGGATCTGGCAGGGGTGTTATGGGGTAGGGGAAGCAGAGTTAGGTGTAGCTCTCGCTGCTGTCTACAGAGCATTGCTGCTGTGTACCAGACATTCTACTGGGTGCTTTACATGCCTTATCTCTGATCCTCCCAACAGCTTTGTCATTTTCCCCTTTTTACAAAGGAGGAAACTGGATGGGGTCACAGTATATGCCACATAGGCCCTTGTCCTAGAACTTGGTAACCACATGCTCAAAAAATAATGGAGGCATGAACAAATGAATGAATGAATGGCAGAGTTAAAGTCTGATCTGCCTCTGCAGCTGGGTGCCTTCTATTCCAGGATGCAGCCTCTTGGAGCCTGAGTGCTCACTGCCCTGGTGAAGGGCTGGGCAGAGGAGGCCTGGAGTGTGAGGCACCAGAGTGGGATCATGGGGTTTGAAAGCAAATCATAAATGCAAACTTTGCTGAAAAGTAAAAAGAGAGCCATGGATAAAAACCAGAAAGTCTGAATGTAATTCAGGTCAATTGTTTAATAAACTCAGGGGAAAAAGCAGCATTGGCATCTTAGGTCATATAAATTCTTAAGAAAAGCTGATTCAGATACTCAAACAACACCATAACCACCAATACTCAGTAGTGAAGGGGACCTTTGCATTGTTGAGTAACCAAGCACTCTTAACTCTTAAAGGAAGGGGGTCAAAAATAGGAAATGAGATTTGGAAGGCATACACAAAACAACTTTGCTTTGGCCTGGCCTTGTCTAGGATCAATAGCTTTCTGTATACACCTGTTATGGTCTTTTACAGACCGGGACCTGGGGACGAAAAGAAAGAGAGAAAAAAGAGAGCAGTATCTCTCGGGTTACATGGAAAACCAAGAAAGCCCATGCACAGGACTTGTACTGCTCATGAAGGCACAGGGCGTCCTCTCAAGGAGGTCTTGAAAGCCTGGATGAGAAAGTGAGCTTGGCAGGCTTCCACACTCTGACGAGAATGAAGACAGAAAGAAGGGTGCGGGGGACCCAGGTCTCTAGTGGAGCAAGGGTATTTTATTAGCAGAACTGCATGCTTATATATCTTCAGTAAAATGATTACGCAGCCATTACAAAGAATGAAATTCCACCAGTTGCAACTAAATGGATAGTCTAATACATACAAGGTCGCTGAAGTGAGTCACTGAAGGGAGTCACTGAAAGGAATCCAAGCAGGTGCCCTTTCCCATTATCTCAGTCCTGAGAACTGTGTGCAGCTCTACTTGTTCCTGTATTCCAGGAACTGATAAGGAACAGAGAGTCCTTGAGAAACGGTACACAAAGGAAAATGCAACATATTGGATCCCTTGCAGATGACACCACCCTTACGGCAGAAAGTGAAGAGGAACTAAAAAGCCTCTTGATGAAAGTGAAAGAGGAGAATGAAAAAGTTGGCTTAAAGCTCAACATTCAGAAAACAAAGATCATGGCATCCAGTCCCATCACTTCATGGGAAATAGATGGGGAAACAGTGGAAACAGTGTCAGACTTTATTTTTTCGGGCTCCAAAATCACTGCAGATGGTGATTGCAGCCATGAAATTAAAAGACGCTTACTCCTTGGAAGAAAAGTTATGACCCACCTAGATAGCATATTCAAAAGCAGAGACATTACTTTGCCAACAAAGGTCCATCTAGTCAAGGCTATGGCTTTTCCTGTGGTCAGGTATGGATGTGAGAGTTGGACTGTGAAGAAGGCCGAGCACCGAAGAATTGATGCTTTTGAAGTGTGGTGTTAGGGAAGACTCTTGAGAGTCCCTTGGACTGCAAGGAGATCCAACCAGTCCATTCTGAAGGAGATCAGTCCTGGGATTTCTTTGGAAGGACTGATGCTAAAGCTGAAACTCCAGTACTTTGGCCGCCTCATGTGAAGAGTTGACTCATTGCAAAAGACTCTGATGCTGGGAGGGATTGGGGGCAGGAGGAGAAGGGGACGACAGAGGATGAGATGGCTGGATGGCATCACGGACTCGACGGACGTGAGTCTGAGTGAACTCTGGGAGTTGGTGATGGACAGGGAGGCCTGGCATGCTGCGATTCATGGGGTCGCAAAGAGTCGGACATGACTGAGCGACTGAACTGAACTGAAAGTTGAACGTCCCCTGACATACACCATTCTCATCAACAGGTGAAATATTCCTTAGTTGGCATTTTCTTCTTCGTGTACATCTGCTTTTTCATCCTAGTAGCTGTTATGTTACAAATCATGAAACTGAAATCAAAACAGAATAGAGGACAGAAAGCTAATAAAATGATTCAGGAGGGGTAATTTCTGAGAAAAGATGAAAACAGACCAATTTTGCTAAAGAAGTGACCATTCACCATCATTTGAAAGGAATGTACATTATATTGTAAAGAGATTGGGAGAAACATGTAATGCTGGTAACAAATCACTATGCTAGGAAGAATGGCATGCAAAAAGGAAGGCTAATTTGAAATGCCAATGAAACATTTTCATTCTATCCAAACATGAGGATGGATTTATGCTTTAAAAAATCTATCTGGCTTCTGAAAAGATTCCCACATGAGAAGATACATAATATAGCACAAGTATTAAATATATCATCTGGGGAAAAAAACAGCATCCATTTTAATATTCAGCTTTCTGGTACCAAAGATTCTCATCATGTCCCCAAACCAGTTTTTAGAGTTATTGCTGAACATGCAGAAGGGATAAGAGAGAAGGATAAATTGTATGATTCTGGGCAACTTGGGTAATTTAGAATTACAGACGATTTAAACATTCTTGGGCTTATTTTTTAGTCCGACTGTAGCATCTATTACCTGTGAACTGCAGAAGACTTTTATTTATAAGTACAATAAAAATGCATAGGAAATAAAACAGGCATAGGGAAATTATGTATATAAATATAATCAGTATGGACTTCCTTGGTGGGTCAGCAGTAAAAGAATCTGCCTCCAATGCAGGAGATGCAAGAGATGTGAGTTTAGTCCCTGGGTTGGGAAAATCCCCTGGAGGAGGGCATGGCAACTGACTCCAGTATTCTTGCCTGGAGAATCTCCATGGACAGGGGAGCCTGGTGGGCTATAGTTCATGGGATCACAAAGAGTCACACATGACTGAAACGACTGAGCACTCACACACACACACATAATCAGTATACAACATACTAAATGGGGTTCCAGGCAATCTGACAACATTTCTGTGGCGAATTGTGGAGTGCTGCCAAGTGAAGTAGACTTTCTTATCTGCTCTGATAACTACTATGGCAGACAGGTCCCCAGAAAACCTTCCCCACATTCACATCCTTTGAGTCATCGCCTCTCCTTGGAGGGGGAGAGGTGAGACCTCTGCTTTGCTTCTAACAAATGGACTATGCTGAAAGCAATGAGACACGTCTCCCATGATTACATTCCATGAGCCTGTAATGTTCTTGCTGGCAGGCTTTCTCGTTTGGGCTCTGAAGCCAGCTGCCATGCTGTGTACTGCTGTGTGGAAGCCCACATGGCACAGAAACAAGTGTAGGCTTATGCTGACAGCCAGCAAGGAACTGAGCCTTCAGCCCAAAAGCCCATGTGGAACTGAATCCTGCCGATAACCACGTGGCCTTGGAAATGAATCCTTTCTCAGTTGGGCCTTCACGTGAGACTCCAGCCCTGGCCAACATCTTGACTGCAGTCTCTTGAGACCCTTTCAGCATAGGCCCCAGCCAAGCCTTGCCTGGATTGCTGATCCACAGAAGGCATCAGATAAATACATGTGTGTAGTTTTAGACTGCTAAGTTTGCAGTAATTTGTTACACAGCAATAGATAATTTATATACCTATGCATGAACATCATCTATTCATTCATTCCTTTGTTTATTCACCAAGAGTTTGTAAATACATGGTATGTACTGGACAGACGTTAAGCACTAGAAAACAAAATAGACATAATGTATGTCCTCAAAGGGGCTTCCCTGGTGGCTCAGTGGTAAAGAATCTGCCTGCAATGCAGGAGACACAGGTTTGAACCCTTGGGTCAGGAAGATCCCCTGGAGAAGGAAATGGCAACCTATTCCAGTATTCTTGCCTGGGAAATCCCAGAGACAGAGGAGCCTGGCATGGGGTCACAAAAGAGTCGGACGTGACTTAGCGACTGAACAGACACATCCATATATTCTCAAAGAGCTCTGCACCTAGTAGGAGGATTATAGGGATACAAGCATTAACAGTTAACCATACCTAAAATGAAATAATTTCAGATTCCATATGTACAATAAGGAAAAATCATAGCCTATTAAATACGTGTAAAGGGAATGAATTCAATCTAGAGGCCCAGGGAAGGCTTCCTTGAGGAAGAGATGCTGGAAGGATTAGTAAGAGTTCACTCTTTCAGGCAAAAGGATTAGCAAGATGGGAGGGCTTGGGATGAAAACTAGGCAGGAAAGCAGTTAGCAAGAGGAGTGTGGCTTGAAATGAGCCTGGAGGTGCAGGCAGGGGCCAATCAGATTTGTATGTTAAAGGAGAAGGGCACCCTGGCCACTTGAGAATGTCTATGTGTAGTCTCTGTTTATAAAGGGCTGACTGTATTCCAAATACATTAATGATTTTTATATTGACTCCATGCTATGAGATAGTATTTGAGTATACTAGGTTATAAAACATATTACTAAAATTAAATTTACCTGCTTATTTTTACCTCTTAAAAATAAGTTACCAAGAACATCTAAAATTGCCTCTGTGGCTCACGTTGTTTTTATTGGATGATAGTGGTCTATGTAAAGAATGTGGGTGTGTGGTGCAGGTTACAGGGATGGGGGCTTAGGCTGCTCCTAAGCCATCTCTGCACTTCCCTGGTGGCTCAGACAGTAAAGAATCTGCCTGCAATGTGGGAGACCTGGGTTTGATCCCTGGGTGGGGAAGAGCCCCTGGAGGAGGGGATGACAACCCACTCCAGTATTCTTGCCTGGAGAATCCCGATGGACAAAGGAGCCTGGCAAGCTACAGCGCATGGGGTCACAAAGAGTCGGACATGACTGAGCAACTAAGCACAGCACAAGGCATCTCTAGGTGCCTCACTGCTGGCCACTTTGGTATTTCTAAAGGAGCACTGAGGAGAGATTTTATAATAGCTCCTCAAAGAGGGGGAGGTGGGAGAAAGGGGCTTGGAGGAGAAGGGGCTAGAGCTGTCAGAACTAGAGCAGGGCTCTGGGAGTTCCTCACACTCACAGCTGTCAGGATGTCAGGACCTTGGTGAGATTCGCTGCAGGGTGCCCGAGAGCCAGGCAGCAGGGCTCTAAAATGTGACATGGGTCCCCCCCTATATTGGTCTAATGTTTGAAACAGTATGTGGCATGTGGTATGTGTGATGCAAGTATATGTTGATACCATTATTATTTGTATTATTCTGTGTACAATTTTGGTGTGAGGCACCAGCGTCACTAGCCTTCTGAGATTCATGTCGTCCTGGGCCCTATGGGTGTAATAGCCCATATAGGCCCATAGTGTCCCAAACTGCATCAAATACCAGGGATATTTGACTGACCTTGTAGTTTAGAGAAGGAGCCTTCCTAATAACTGAGATTCATTTTCTTGCCAGTTGGTAAGAGAAAGCTCAGAACTGAGTTTAATTTGACTTAGGAAAAATAATGTGCCTATTCTTGCTGCTGAATATTAATGTTCAAATAAAATTCATGTCCACTACTGAGGCCTTGGAGTTTTGAGGCAAGAGAGAGACTTCAACTTTTTCAGGGGAGTCTTAAAATAGACTTATATTTTTTGATTAGTAGCCAGTACTACTGGGCATGTACAAACAGTTTAATGAAGAGTTCTAATGTAATTGCCTGTAGGTCCGCATATTTGAGATGTTATAAACTTTATTTTCTAACCTGTAAATTTTTTAGGTCCTTGAAGGCTTCTGGATGAATTCTGAATATCCTGTTGCTCTTTAAATGGAGGTTTTCCAGTTGCAGGCAGTTATGAAAATCAGACAAACCAATTTGTGATATCCTGTTGAATGACAGATCCAAACTCTGTAATGACTTTAGTTTCCATAGTCCTGTTAAAATTAAAAAGCAGATTGAAATATAAATCTGATATTTACTGCAGCATTGTTTATAATGGTAGAAAACTGGATACAACTTAAATGGTTCACAACAGAGAAATAGGCAAACAAAGGGTAGTCTATCAATACTATAAATACCGTGTGGCCTTAAAAGAGAATGGGGTAGACCAATATGAACTGACTGAACAGGAAGGTAAGTGTTAGTTTTCAGAAAAGTATAGAGTATAATTCTATTGTTTTTGCAAAAGAAGAACCAGATACATTTTGTTTGAGAGAGCAGAGAAGAAGGCCTGGAAGGAGATGAACTAGGTAAGGTACCAGTGGTATTTACACTTTGGAGCAGGATGGTGAAGAAAGGTGAAACTATGCTATTATTTTATACACTTTGAATTCTTTCTTTCTATGAACATGTGCTAATTTGGGGTCTTCCCAGGTGGCATTAGTGGTAAAGAACCTGCTTGCCAATGCAGGAGACATAAGAGATGTGGGTTCAGTCCCTGGGTGGGGAAGATCCCCTGGAAGAGGGGATGGCAACCCACTCCAATATTCTTGCCTGGAGAATCCCACAGACAGAGGAGCCTGGCAGGTCAGGGTCACAAAGAGTCGAACACCACTGAAGCTACTTAGCACGCATCCACATGCTAATTTTATAAGAGCACTAGTAAAAAAAAATCTAACCTGGATTGAATGAGATAATTATAATACTTGCTTATTTGATTGACCTGTGGGTAAAACTGGATGATCTTGCTATGGTTATAGAGAAAAAAGTTGTTTTGTGCTTCACTTACATGGATGAATTCTTCCCCTTTTCAGAGATTATTATTCTATTTTGTAGTTATATCTTTTAACTACTTATTGTTGATAAGTGTTTTCTAGAAATTCTTGAATTAGGTAATGTGTTACAGCTAGATATTTTACTTTCTGGCAAAATCATCTAATTGAGTGTTGGCCTCTGCCTTCGTATTTCACTTGATTCCAGAGGTAACCATTTGGCACTGAAGATAAACATTGAGAATGAGGTGCTAGCCATAGCAGTCTTCCAAATTTGATTCCCATATGAGTCTCACAAGGAAGCCCTGCATTTTTACATTTCCTTCTGCTCTGTTCTTACACGTAGTCTGTGTCTTCAACAATCTACTACATACAGATCATGTTGGTTCCATTCCAGAAGGGTTTATTTCTTGTCTACTATCTGCAGAGTACTTACTATAACTGTTTATGCTGAGAGATGATGACTTAATTGAAATGGCTTCACATCTATGCCTTCATATGTTCATTTCAGCTGTATAGACTAAGCAAGAGATCACAAGGATGACAACTCAGTCAAAATATTATGAGCAAGGCACTTGGTGCTGGAGATGAAGACAATAGAGAAACCTTGTGTCGGGTTACGTGATAAGGCACACGCACAAGAAAAAGCTGTTAGTTACACAAAGCAGTTATACCCCCACCAATAAAACAGTCTTTGGTTGTCAGTCTTTCCATCAGATGATTGGTCCCTTCAGGGCAGAATTCACATCTTTGTGAACACTTGTAAGGCCTGTTGTATGATATACATTGTAGGGTAGAGGTCACAGTGGTTGACCTGCACAGAAATTTACAAGTCGTGGAGCCAACATTAAAGATTCAATACAAATATGTACATTTCTAACTTTTCCTGAAAAATTGAAAGTCTCAAATGGCACAAAACATTTGGTTGGAGCTGAATGAAGCCTGCCTGCTTTGGATGGGACATGTACTTATAGATGAATATGATGTCTCTATCAAAAATAGTAAGACAAAGAATAGGCCAAGAAGCCCTCACGTTTAGAACAAGGAGAGACCGCCAAGGTTAATATTCAGCTGGCATATGCTGAATACTTATGAATACAGTATGAGAAATACTTCCATATTGGCTCGTGAGCAGCCATCGCTGAGCCCTCGTGTGCTGCGTCCTCCCTTCCCCCCTCCCTCCCCCAGAAAGATTCCACTCCATCAATACAGCCAGGAGCCTTCCCGCTTGGGAACCCAGGCTAAAGGTCGCTTGTTAAATGTTTTGAACATAACCTCTGGAGAAAATCTCTTTCTTTGTGGAATGAAGAATATCCCTATGTGTTTTAATATGCACACATATGGGTCTTGAGACAAAAATGCCACACAGAAACTGAGATGAAGGAGTTTCTTAACATTTTTATGAGATTTCCTGGCCTGTATAGGGATGTAAGCTCATGGTTGCTACTATATCTAGTGCTTAATTGAATTGAATAAGTACCCCAGGAGTTCAGGGATGAGGGAGACCACATCCATCAATTGACAGGGAGTGTTGAAACCTCCACCTCTAACCGTGGATTTGAAATGAAGCTGGATCTTGTGGGGCCGTCTCAGAGACAGGACCCTGTGTTCCCTCCCTCTCGTCTGTAGAAAAGCTTTAGCCTCCTAGGCCTTCCCCAAGTTCCGAAGAGCAAATTTAATCACAGAAGTGAGAGAATGTAGAAACCAAGGAAAACAGTCAAGTAAGACAAAATAATAATAGTTTATAAAAACAGAATGATCATAGGATCCAGCAATCCTACTTCTGGGAATATACTCAGACAGAACTATAGTTCAAAAAATACACGCACAGTTCTGCTCCTAGCAGCACTGTCAAAGAGAGAGCAAAAGCACAGAAACAGACTAAATGATCCATCAACAGATGAAGATAGAGAAGACGTGGCACGTGTACACAGCGGAGTACTACACAACCATAAAAAAGAACGAGATAATGCCATCTGCAGCAACATGGATGGATCTAGACAGCATCATAAGTGAGGTAAGTCAGACAGAAGAAGACAAATACCATATGATATCACCTCCATGTGGAATCTAAAATATGGCACAAATGAACCTATCTACAAAACAGAAACAGACTCATGGACAGAGAGAACAGACTTGTGGTTGCTAAGTTGAGAGTGAGGAGAGGAGAGGGATAGACTGGGAGTTTGGGGTTGGTAGGTGCAAACTATTAGCTTTAGGATGGATAGACAACAAGGTCGTACTGTATATAGCACAGGGGACTATATTCAATATCCTATGACAAACCATATTGGAAAATAATATAAAAATATACATATATATATGTATATACATATATACATAATATACATATATATGTGTGTGTGTGTGTGCAACTGAATCATTTTGCAGAAATTAGTACACTGTAAGTCACAAGCTGGAATCAAGATTGCCGGGAGAAATATCAATAACCTCAGATATGCAGATGACACCACCCTTATGGCAGAAAGTGAAGAGGAACTCAAAAGCCTCTTGATGAAAGTGAAAGAGGAGAGTGATAAAGTTGGCTTAATACTCAACATTCAGAAAACGAAGATCATGGCATCTGGTCCCATCACTTCATGGCAAATAGATGGGGAAACAGTGGAAACAGTGTCAGATTTTATTTTTGGGGGGCTCCAAAATCACTGCAGATGATGACTGCAGCTATGAAATTAAAAGACGCTTACTCCTTGAAAGAAAAGTTATGAGCAACCTAGATAGCATATTCAAAAGCAGAGACATTACTTTGCCAACAAAAGTCCGTCTAGTCAAGGCTAATGTTTTTCCTGTGGTCATGTATGGATATGAGACTTGGACTGTGAAAAAAGCTGAGTGCCGAAGAATTGATGCTTTTGAACTGTGGTGTTGGAGAAGACTCTTGAGAGTCCCTTGGACTACAAGGAGATCCAACCAGTCCATCCTAAAGGAGATCAGCCCTGGGATTTCTTTGGAAGGAATGATGCTGAAGCTGAAACTCCAGTACTTTGACCACCTCATGTGAAGAGTTGACTCATTGGAAAAGACTCTGATGCTGGGAGGGATTGAGGGTAGGAGGAGAAGGGGACGACAGAGGATGAGATGGCTGGATGGCATCACTGACTCGATGGACGTGAGTGTGAGTGAACTCCGGGAGTTGGTGATGGACAGGGAGGCCTGGGGTGCTGCGATTCATGGGGTCGCAAAGAGTCGGACACGACTGAGCGACTGAACTGAATGGAACTGAAGTCAACTACACTTCATTAAGAAAAAAGGCTGAAAAAAAAAAATATCACAGTCTCATCTCAGCCAGCTCTGCAGGCTGATGTGCCCCCTCTGTAAACCAGAGATGCTTTGGTCTTGGTATCAAGGTGTCCTATGGCATGCCCAGTGTGTCCCACTGCAGAGCAAGGCCATATGGGTGCAGCTGCCACATGAGGCTGGCAGAAGGCAGGGAGGCTGCTCTCAGCAAACATCCTCTGCCAGCTCGGTGGAAGCTGTCTGTAGCAGGAATAACTCCAGACCAAACAAACACTTCAGCTGTTTGAATTTTGAAATAAAATTGGGGGGTGGGGCAGTTAGCAACTGAGGGTCATTTTAGCTGCTACCACTAACGTACCTTGTAAGGTACCGTAGCAAGAACTGGGGTGGGAAAGAAAATTAGATACTCACGATGATCAAATGGCCCTAAGAGAGAACTAACATTTTTGCACACCTGTTTTGTATGAGGTTGAAGGAGAGATATTTTACATAAATCACTCTGTTACAGTTTTTACAAATGTTCTCTCTAAGCCTCACATCAACCTTTATATATATCGCTATCTCTAGGTAAAGATAAGAACCAGGAGGCTTTTCTAGGTTAAGTGACTTGCTTAAGGTCAATAAACAAGTAGAGTAATACAACTGGCCTACAACTGGTAGGCCAGTTGGTAAAGAATCTGCCTGCAATGCAGGACTCTGGGTTTTGACCCCTGGGTCAGGAAAATTCCCTGGAGAAGGAAATGGCAACCCACTCCAGTATTCTTGCCTGGGAAATCTCATGGACAGAGGAACCTCGCAGGCTACAGTCTATGGGGTCGCAAGAGCTGGACACTATAGTGACAAAAACCACCAGCAAGGAATACAAAAGATAAAGCAGAGAGTAAATGCACATATGATAGGCACGTATGAACTTACCTACAAAACCAAAACAAGCTCATAGATAAAGAGAGCAGACTTGTGGTTGGCAAGGGAGAGGGGCAAAGGAGAGGGATGGACTGGGAGTTTGGGGTTGATAAATACAAACTGGAAGAGTAGAACCAGAACATGCCCAAGCATGTTTGGGGATGGGGGGTGGGGTGGCTTTTGAACATGGACAGTTATAAAAACACCTTTTTTATTTGAATTCCTTCATAATATCCGGCTAAGATCCATAAGAAGAAGAAAACTTTTGCACATGTTCAGTTATTCCTTCCACATGACGATTTTCTCTTTACTTCCACTTTTAGAGAATCAAGCTTTAATGCTACTAAGAGAACTGGCGAAATTCTACAAATGATCTTTTCGTCTGGGGGTCTCTCAAGATGGAGTTGGGGAATTTGGGTAAACTCTTCCAAGACCCGTGACTGTGTTTCTCAATAAGGGGAAGTATGTTCTTTCACAAACTGCATGGTGAATCAATGTTGAGGGACATTCAGGTGAGTGAAAGAGGTTGTGAGGTGCATTACTGGTGGTGCATAACTGGTGGTTATCAGAGAGCACATTTCATGTTTAAAGAGAGTTAAATGTTGGGAGAAAAATATGGAGGCAATTTTGTGGAGAAGGGATTATTTATTAAACTGTCTTCTGATGATCACTTAGGCCACAAGGGGCAGGAATTTGATTAGCCTTTGCATTTAAATGGCCAGACAGTTTTATTATTTCCAAGAAATTATCTCAGTGTCTATTAGAAAAAAAATGCTACAGAGGGTATGCCCAGACATTACACTATCTTAGAAACATTCCTTGGGACTCTGAACTTCCTAAATGCTCTTCCAAATGTGATAATCTGATAACATAAAGTTTATGGCTTCAAGTTCAAAAGTATTAAGAATTGGAATAGAGTCTGGAATGGTCCTGGATAACATATTTGATTCATAAAACCAGCCCTTAATACGGTCAAATTTACATAGGTGAGCCATAGACCTTGCCCTCTTAGCTTAATGACATACATTCATTTTGTTACTTTAGAACCTGTATTAGTTTTGAGAACATTGGTTATTGGTATTTCCATAATCCAAGGAACAATCAGGATGAAAGGTTTAATATCCTACAAATGAAAAGAATACAACATGCTTCTTTTTTTCAACAACACACTGGTTACATTTTTTTCCTTCTCCACCAGTTTCAAAAATCAGTTACTATTTCGCCTCATTGATAACATACTTATTTCTTGGATTCTGGAATTTAATGTGTTAATGTGAGGTTGTCACATCTGGTCTTTCAGCCTAACTGGAAACCCAGTAAGATGTTTGTGCTGATATGCTTTCAGGCACTTTTGGGCACTCCCAAAATACTGCTTGATATAAGTGGGATAGTGTAACTGGAGACCAGTCCCTAGGATTTCTATTTTTTTAAAACTGATTTTTCCATCATTAATACTATACTCCCAAAATATGGGAAGAAGGTGAAGTGATCATTGAGGTTAAATTCACGGTTGGTTTCTGTTTTATATCTCCTCTGGGTGTTTTTCCAACATGAAGCTTTTTGGTAACATCACAGCTGGTCAGTATCAAGACAGGAAGTCAGCTGACATTGGGTTAGTCAATATGATCTTTTACCCTTCCAAAAGCGGGCTTTCTGGAGTCAAAACAACCTTTCACTGGCTCTATGAACTGTCACTATTTTAAGACATGTCAAACATGATTTATAAAGGTGCACATGTGCCACAGGCCAATTGTTTGATTGGTGTTGAGATTAATTAATTGTTAATTGAGATGAGAGCGAACACCTATGTAAATCAGTTCAGTTCAGTCATTCAGTCGAGTCCAACTCTTTGTGACCCCGTGGACTGCTGCATGCCAGGCTTCCCTGTCCATCACCAACTCCTGAAGCTTGCTCAAACTCATGTCCATTTTGATGGTGATGCTATCCAACCATCTCATCCTGTGTCATCCCCTTCTTCTCCTGCCTTCAATCTTTCCCAGCATCAGGGTCCTTTCAAATGAGTCATTTCTTTGCATCAGGTGGCCAAAGTATTGAAGTTTCAGCTTCAACATCAGTCCTTCTAATGAATATTCAGGACTGATTGCCTTTAGGATGGACTGGTTGGATCTCTTTGAAGTCCAAGGGACTCTCAAGGGCCTTCTCCAACACCACAGTTCAAAAGCATCAATTCTTCGGTGCTCAGCTTTCTTTATGGTCCAACTCTCACATCTGCACATGACTACTGGAAAAACCATAGCTTTCATTAGATGGAGCTTTGTTAGCAAAGTAATGTCTCTGCTTTTTAATATGCTGTCTGGGTTGGTCACAGCTTTTCTTCCAAAGAGCAAGCATCTTTTAATTTCATGGCTGCAGGCACCATCTGCAGTGATTTTGGAGCCCCAAAACATACAGTTTCTCACTGTTTCCACTGTTTCCCCATCTATTCGCCATGAAGTGGTAGGATCAGATACCATGATCTTAGTTTTCTGAATGTTGAGTTTTACGCTGACTTTTTTACTCTCTTCTTTCACTTTCATTAAGAGGCTCTTTAGTTCTTCTTCGCTTTCTGCCATAAGGATTATGTCATCTGTGTATCTGAGGTTATTGATACTTCTCCCAACAATCTTGATTTCAGCTTGTGCTTCATCCAGCCTGGCATTTCTCATGATGTACTCTGCATAGAAGTTAAATAAGCAGGGTGACAGTATACAGCCTTGATGTTCTTCTTTCCTGATTTGAAACCAGTCTATTAGTCCATGTCCAGTTGTAACTGTTGCTTCTTGACTTGCATACAGATTTCTCAGGAGGCAAGTCAGGTGGTCTGGTATTTCCATCTCTTTCAGAATCTTCCACAGTTTGTTGTGATCCACATAGTCAAAGGCTTTGGTATAGTCAATAAAGCAGAAGTTGATGTTTTTCTGGAACTCTTTTGCTTTTTTTATGATACAACAGATGTTAGCAATTTGATCTCTGGTTCCCCTGCCTTTTCTAAAACCAGCTTGAACATCTG
Organism: Ovis canadensis; assembly: GCF_042477335.2. Lineage (NCBI taxonomy): Eukaryota > Metazoa > Chordata > Mammalia > Artiodactyla > Bovidae > Ovis > Ovis canadensis. The sequence continues at coordinate 84,233,037 of NC_091250.1, forward strand.
GAAGTTCATGGTTCACATACTGTTGAAGCCTGGCTTGGAGAATTTTGAGTATTACTTTGCTAAAGTGTGAGATGAGTGCAATTGTGCTATAGTTCGAATATTCTTTGGCATTGCCTTTCTTTGGGATTGGAATGAAAACTGACCTTTTCCAGTCCTGTGGCCACTACTGAGTTTTCCAAATTTGCTGGCATATTGAGTGCAGCACTTTAGAATTTGAAGTAGCTCAGCTGGAATTCCATCACCTCCACTAGCTTTATTCATAGTGATGCCTCCTAAGGCCCACTTGACTTCGCATTCCAGGATGTCTGGCTCTAGGTGAGCGATCACACCATTGTGGGTATCTTGGTCATGAAGATCTTTTTTGTATAGTTCTGTGTATTCTTGTCACTTCTTAATATTTTCTGCTTTTGTTAGTCCATACCATTTTTGTCCTTTATTGTGCCCATCTTTGCATGAAATGTTCTCTTGGTATCACTAATTTTCTTGAAGAGATCTCTAGTATTTCCCATTTTATTGTTTTCCTCTATTTCTTTGCATTGATCATTGTAAATCTATTTACCTATATAAATAGTTAGATACAAATGATCCTCTGCTTATGGATTATAATTATGAATTAGAGTGGGCTAGGATCAAGTCTACTGCAATAACTATTTAACATTTTAAAAGATAACTTCAGATTTAGCCAAAAACAAATTTATTGTTACCTAGCCATAGTCACAGAATAATGAATGGGAAGGTATGCTACTCAACCTAGTAAAAACTGGAAGTATATGATGATTACAGAAAAATACTTCAAGTCACAAAATGCTATGGATAAAAGAACTCAAGAATATCCAATTAGATTTAGGGCTTACATTGGACTTTCATCATTGATTTGTTTTACTCATCTCTCCATAGTTCTATATGCTAGAATTCTATTATTGAATAGAATTTTAGATACAGGATTTGCTCATTTCATATATTCCCCCCCACCTCCTTTGGAAGTTTAACATATTTCCTGATATTTTGGGAAGCAAAAGTTTAACTTGAGAAAAGAAGATGGGACTGTATCTGCATTTTATAGGGATATTTGGTCCTTAAATGAAATGTATTCATCCTAACCTCCAGTGAGCTCTGGGGAATTCATCTGCCTTAAGGAGACAGAGTCAGCATTTCTCTATGTACTGTTGTGGTGGGCTAATATTTTGACATATTAATTGCCTATCTCTTTTCCTTATTTCCTTTCTCTCTGTTCCAGCAGAAAGTGAAAGATCTGTGTTAATTGTTCCAGGGGAGACCCTCCCTGGTGGCACAGTGGAAAGAACCCACTTGCTAATGCAGGGGACACAGGTTGGATCCCTGGTTGGAGAAGATTCCACATGCCGTGGAGCAACTAAGCCCATGAGCCACAATTACCGAGCCCCAGCGCTAAGGCCTGCAAGTCCTAACTATTGAGCCTGTGTGCTGCAACTGCTGAAGCCCACATGCCTAGGGCCTGTGCTCCGCAGCAAGAGAAGTCACCGCGATGAGAAGCCCGCATGCAGCAATGAGACAGTAGCCCCCGACGGCATGTCATGAGGCAGAAAGCAGAGGTGAATACATGTCTTTTTGGCTTTTGTTTACTAAAGGCCTAAATCTTTAGAGGGAAGGAATTTCTAGATCTAGATAGAGGATTTTGAAGAAACAAAAGCAGGTAAGAATTTCCTCCAAAGTGAAGGACTGAAAAGAAATGTTCTCTGGCTAGAAGGGGCAAGGGATACATATATGAGCATGTGTGCACACACACACACACACACACTTTGATGCCTTGTTGGAGTATAAGATTCTAGAGCTGTGGTACAAATCTAGGAAAAGACAAATGAAAGTCCACGAAAGACTGATGTTAACTGTCACTATCTCTCCATCCCACCCTAACTGATGCTAGCAGAATGGGGGCTCAGAATTAGAAATTCTGCTGAATTATAAACGATAATTACATATCCAGCTCACCTGAATTTGTGGGTTGAGATTCACGTTTAACACACTAGTTAGGAAACACTGCTATATCATGTGAGTATGTGTAGCTTTAATGATGTTCATCAAAGAGTTATAGCAAACAAAATGGAAATAATCTAAATGCTATTTAACTGAACTGATTATAATATATGTTTATGTGAAAACTGGGGCTTCCCTGGTGGCTCAGATGTAAAGAATCTGCCTTCCAATGCAGGAGACACAGGTTCTATCCCCGAGTTGGGAAGATCTCCTGGAGAGGGGAATGGCTACCAATTCCAATATTCTTGCCTGGAGAATCTCATGGACAGAGGAGCCTGGTGGGCTACAGTTCATGGGGTCGCAAAGAATTGGACACAAATGATGTTCCAAATACTCTGTGATATAAAATTATGTTATGACATACGGGCAGTAGGATACAATTTTGAAAGAAAAATATATAGGTAGACATAAAGGATAAACTTGGAGAATATATGTTACATGAGGGGCTTTAATGTTTCCCTTTAAATTTTTCTTTAATTCCTAATATTCTACAAATAACAGGTATTTCTTTTATAATAATAAAAATCATAAAATGCAATTAGTTTACACTTTGCACTGAAAATACTACACCCTGCTTTTATGGAAAAGGTCAGAGAGAGAAGGCTCCTGTCCTCACACAATTTTGCTAATATGGTGACTGGAACAGTTGTCCCTTCACCTGCCAGGCTATTATTGTCACAATTATGCTTACAGAAACTGGTGAAAGAGCAAGAAATAAATGAATAAATAAAAAAATAAAAACATGAAATTAAAGAACTGAAAATGAGAAAAACTAAATATAATTTGAGATGGAGAAAAATGAAAATACTCTTGCATTTTCTCTTTTAGCCTGTGCGTGCATGTGTGCTAAGCTGCCTCAGGCGTGTCTGACTCTGTGCAGCCCTATGAACTGTAGCCCGCCAGGCTCCTCTGTTTATGGGATTCTCCAGGCAAGAATACTGGAGTGGATTGCCCTGCCCTCCTCCAGGGATCTTCCTGACCCAGGGATTGAACCCATGTCTCCTATATCGGCAGGCAGGTTCTTTGCAACTAGCTCCACCATAGGGTCTAATGTAAAGTAAGTACTTAGCAATAGTGGTTGAGACTGAAAACAAATAGGGAAAGGAAACTCTGTAGTTTTCCTGAATATAAAAAGGAAGCTGTGGCTTACAAATCTGATTTATTTTCTAAATAAAACATCATTATTATTATAAAATATAAAAATATAAAACATTATTATTAGTATTATTATACATATTTTCTAAATAAAAACATTGGAGTTAAGGAACTCCAACATGTAGATTACTAAGTATCAGAATGGATGAGTATTTATTATTAAATAAGATGATATATGTTCTGATGAGTTCTAATTTTGATTTAATAATGAGTTTATATATAATATTAGCATATATATAGTCTACATTTGGAGGAGAACTAGATAAGTAAATGTAAAATGTATTCTGTAGAAACAAAAATTATAAATATGGCAACATTTAATTTGAATTGTTACATATTAAAAGTATCTGAACTAGTTATTTCTCAATGCTTTTCTATAATTAGTAACAAATATACATAAATCAAATTAGGTAATTTAAAATAATGCATTATTATTTAGCACTTAAATACTTCCTATTATTAGAAAGTATTTAAGTATCAATATGACAAATTCATATAATATCAATATAAGTTATGGCAACAGGAGATTAAATTACATTGATTTTAAATTTCACATATTATAAACTTAAAATTCTCATAAGAAACTCCTTTTATTATATTTGAAAAGTGAAAGAGTTACTCACTCAGTCGTGTCTGACTCTTTGTGACCCCATGGACTGTAGCCCTCCAGACTTCTCCATCCATGGGGTTTTCCAGGCAAAAATACTGTAGTGGGTTGCCATTTCCTTCTCCAGGGCATCTTCCTGACTCAGGGATCGAAGCAGGGTCTCCTGCATTGCAGGCAGAGCCCATCATATGAGCCACTAGGGAAGTCCTTTTATTATATTTACTCTGATCAGATTGCTATACTTTCAGCTGTTTTCCTCAAACTGAAAACAAACCTGGAATTCTTATTGACACAAAACAGTATGACTCAGTGGGTAAAGAATCTGCCTGTAATGCAGGAGACATAGGAGACATGGGTTTGATCCCTGGGTCAGGAAGATTCTCTGGAGAAGTAAATGGTAATCCACTCCAGTATTCTTGCCTGAAAAATCCCATGGACAGAGGAGCCTGGTCGGGTATAGTCAAAAGGGTCGCTAGGGTTGGATGTGACTGAGCAACTAAGCATGCCTATTAGCTCTCCAAATACTTGTGGTTTCTTGGTCCGTCTTAAAATTGTACTTACCCTTGGGAATGTTGCTGAGTTTATTTCGTTGAAGAATAAGCAACTTTAGAAATGGAAGCCGATTTCTCAAGCTGCCTCTGTGGCGTTTCACCCATGAGGACTTAAAACTGGGTAGATCCAATAATACTGAGTGAATGGCATTGTTGCTGAGGTTTAATATTTCCAAAGCATGAAAATGTTCAAGAGAGCTTAAGGTTATTTTTGATATGAGATTGTTACTAAGGTCCAGGTGTTTTATGTTCCATTCTTCTTTCTTCATGTGAGTTTGTAAGAGAACCCTAAAGAAATTGGAACTTTCATCCACTGTGGGTGCTATCTGTGATATGTCCATGGGTATTTCATGCTTTCGAGCAAAAGAGCAATTTGTTGTAAGATATCCATTCCATTGGCACTTGGAATTGAATAAAATACTGCTTTTTCTTGATGGGTTTGTCATTGTGTCAGTAAAATAAAGACCTATAACCATGGTAATCACTCTGAAACACAGGTTTTTCATAATGCCTGGAGAAAGAAAAATTGAATGACTTATGTACAAACAGCAAATAAGCAGAAAATTTAATTTTCAATTTAAGACTTAGCAAAGTTATCTTGCCTTGATTGTCAATTTAAGTGGATGTTTGATTTCTTACAAATCGAGGTAAAATGTAACTGCCAAAATGGTATACACTATGGTGTAAAATTATATTTGTGTCACATTTTAAAAGAAAGACCCTCACCCCCAACTGCTCTCCACCCCGATCTGTCAAAAAATACATATTCGCTTGGGTCTCACCTCTGTCTGCTTTTCCAGGACCATTCGCCCTACAGTCTGCTTTAGACTGAGGGAAACCTACCAAGATTAAACACTTCCGTGTTCCTTGCTGGTCATTAGCACTGAGTAAAGTCTATTATGCTTATCTTACAGCACTGTAATCAGCCGTGCGCTTTACCATGTGAGTGACAAGTCATCTAGTTACACTAAACCACAGAACTGTATTGGTGAAAAGTTCAGCTCGTGAAAGAGACTCATGATTATTTTAAATGACTGGAGGAACTACAAGCTTTGTCTTTGTGGCTTTGGTGACCTTTCAAATCCTCCTGAAATGAGACATACACAACACTAAAAAAAGTCGGGGGGGGGGGGAGTTATAAAAAGGATGCTTTGCCCAGGACCCAAGAAGATGTAAGATACAGAAACTCAAGTATCTTCTTCACCAGAGAGTCTTGAAAGCAATCAAAAGCTTTAAAACAAGTATATACAAATCACAATGCCTGAAGGTATACACAAAAATAATTTTAAAAGAAAAGTAAGTGAATACTTTTGTGATTTAATTACTAAATTCCATTAAAAAAATCAGTGTGTGTACAGATAACCACATGATTCAGCAGGTAGGTTTACAACAAATCACCCTTTCTGCTCTAATGGCACCACTCTCATTCTCATCATTCATCTGAGTGCTAGAATGGGCTAGCTAGTTTTCCTGCCATTTTTACTGCCTCTTGATTTTCCTTCTTGGTTTATCCAATGAACTTCCGAAGGGTTACTGCCCCACAGTACTGTTTTCCTCATTTCATTCCCTCATTCAAAATCCTTAAAGGGATCCTCAGTGCCTATAGTCCAAATCCCTTGGGTCAGCATCCTAGGCTTTGTATTATTTACATAACTTTATGAACTAGTTTTGAAAGCACATGTGGAGTACCTATTGAGACGAGGCTCGTGCACCTCAATATATATGCAGAGCTCATGCAAAAATCAGCTTTTGGTTCACTCTAATTCCAAGCCCAAAGCCCTTTCCTCTTCTCAGTTCAAAACCTACGTATGTCCTTCTAGATCTATCACAGATCCTATGGCCTGAAGACCCTTTTTCCTGCTTTGGCCTCTATTTTATCCAGAAACCTTTCAATAAATATCTATTGAATGAATGAATATATGTTAGTAACATTCAATTTGACAGAATATCAATACTATCCTGCATTGCTTTGCATCTGTTTTAAACACCCCAAAAGACAACAGCTCCCAGATGGTAAGGGCCATGTTTTTATATATATACACATAAAGAAAAAGTTCCCCCACTTTTTAATATTTTTAATACTCTTCAGTCATAGGGTTATGCTGTATATAAATAGGGCTGTATCTATATCATCAACCTATTTATCATCTAAAATTTATATACACATACAGAAAAAGTTCCCCTACTTTAAAAATATTTTTAATAGTCTTCAGTCTGTCATAGGACTATGCTATCTATAAATAGGGATATATCTGTATCATCAACCTATTTATCATCTATAAATTTCTATATTTTCCCTCATGTTCTATATTTTTATGTCTGCAGTCTGTCATAGGGTTATACTCTGCTTGGATAAATGAATAGATGGAATGAATGAAACTTACCATTTAACTTTTTAAACTTTGGTGTCATATAAGGTCAAATCTCCCATATTTTGAAGGGCATCTAAATTCAGGTACACATGGCCATGAACTGCAAAGGTGCCCTACAGCATGGAGGAGTGATTGATTTTTAAAGTGTACCTCTTATGTAACACCAGCAATTGAATTAATTTGTATAGTCAGAAAGGTATTTGTTACTACAGTCAAAGCTTAAATCATCAGTATACAATTATATAGCAAGCTAATGTCACAGTATCAGCGATAACAGAAAAAAGTCATCATTCATAGGCATACTATAATTAATATTAAAGAGAAACATGTGGTTGAAAAATTTTTTAAGGGGACTTAAAAAAAAATCACTTTTCCCCACTTACCTGATTCTAAGTTGAAGAGATTTATCTGTAGCTAGTAGATTTGACTTCAGAACAGCTGATAAGGATAACTTTATATCTTAAAATGAAAGGTATTAATTCATAAATTAAAAAATATTATACAACAATGCAAACCAGCCATAATATACATACGTCCCCTCTGCATTGTTGTATGGCAGAAACCAACACATCGAAAAGCAATTATCCTCCAATTAAAAATAAATTCAAAAGATTTTATATATATATAAAATAAACTTCTATGTTAGGTAAGGAACATCTGAGAACTCTGGAAATATTTTCCGAGACTATTGGAGACAATTAGGTAAAATATAAATCTATAAATGGACACATTCAAGCTGAAGTTATGAGGAAGCAGTTAGAAATACTGGGTGTGTCAGTGAGAGGCAGGGAGAAAGCAGTAGAAAAATCAGAAAGTAGAACGGAAATGAGTCCATTCCTATATGAAAGTTACCACAATTAGAAGAAAAAAGCACAAGAGGATAGTTTTGCCAAGATGTAGAAAGCACACAACAGGAACACTGTTTCTTGGGCATACCTCTGGTCCTCAGGGATTCTTTCCAATGGGCTCTCTCCAAATCATGCCAGGTGAGGATTTTAGACCTGAACCTCTGAGGCTCCACCCATCAGCCCTGGAGCCCGCCCTCTGGCAAACCTTTAACCCTTTCTTATCTAAGCTCTGGCCTCTCGCAGAGAGGACAGACCCTGTAGTGCATATTTCCCTGGGATGCTGGGGAAAAGCCACCAGAGAGAGAGGCCTTCTGCAGTGCAGAGGGCAGGACCTTCCAGACTGGGACTGTACAAATTCTCACTCTGAGCTCTAGGATTCCAGAGAGATGACATAAATACTGGGGGTGCCCAATTCTCAAGCTGTTTAACATGTTTATAGGAGTGAGTAGAAACCTGCCAATATTCTAACAATTAAAAACTCAACAACAATTTTATAGAATCTTTATTGTAAACAGAGGTCATTAATAGTTATTACAAACTGAATCAACTGAAAGTCAAATTAGTAACTCAAAACAGATTTATATGTTTATTTTTGTATGGCATAATTTGTAATCTTTGCCCCCTCAATGCTTTGAAAAGAAGTTACTAAAATTATTAGCATTCCAATGGTCTCTCTTTTTTTGTCAAGTTTAGCACCGTAACATCCTCATTCTTTTAAAGAACTCACTCAAAAGCAGGTAGAACTTTCATTGTTCATTCAAAACTATCATACACCATTTTTTTTTTCATAATGCAAAAAGAACACAAGTATATTTTTAAATGTTACAGACAACACAGACAGTCCCTACTGTGTTGTTTTGCATTCTTCCTACCTGCCCATTAGACAGCCTCTAAAATACCTTGCTTTCATTTCATTTGTCCCCCCCGTCATTGTCATCTACCTCTAAAGGAGCGCAGTTATTTAAACAAGCGTGGGATGCCCCATTTTCCTGGGATCTTGTCTGACTTGTCCTCTACTCACCCTACGTCTGTTGCCTGTCGTATCAGTGCTTGATGCAGGGGAGGAATCAGCAGAAGAGGCGAAGTTAAGAATTCAGTTTATAGAAAAATACCATCTGATGGGAAGAAAGAGTAGCTGAGGCTTTCCTGTTACACAAAATGGATGGTTTGTTCTTGTTCTGCTTCCCAGGGAATTTTTATGTTTTGATGAAGAAGCAAAAGCTACCTGTAAAGTGTCCTAAAATACTATACCTGTTACCTTAACAATCAGTTCTTTAAAAATATCAAAATATTCTCTCATGTCCAAAGCACTTTATGGAAATGTATCAAAAACAAGTTATTTCTCAGAGAAGTAAAAATAGATTGTTTCATGAATTACATTCAATAAATAATACTTTGTAACACAGTGTTTTGTGGTTTTTGTAAAAATATTTATCTAAACAAAACTGCAAAGCAAATCTAAATAAAGCAGACATGTAATGAATGTAAAATTTACAAACATACTGAGCTGCTGAATGAAAATTCCAATGTATTTTTTCTGAATATCATTCAGATATTAAATGAAACTGAATATATTCATATGGGTTTTGAATATCACAACAACTAACAATACCCAGAGGGCATAAATTTCACTTCCTCTCTTTTGTTCTTCACTTAAAAACTGTATTCAGTAATAGGCTCTCTACTGTATTCTGGTTTGGTTTTTCTATCATAGAGACTGTGACAATACTGATTTTCTCATCTATATAGTTCAAAGTGTCAAGGACAGAATACTGTTATAATTAAATGCAAAATGGGGATTATGGTTTATCTCTGCTGCCTACTTTATGGTACACTACTTTGAAGTCTCTCTTCCTGATGTTGCATGTGTGTTAATAATACCAGAATTCCTTTTAAGTCAAATATGAAACACATTAAAAATCAACAGGCTTGAGGGTTGTAAATCATTACAATGGGTGCTGACATCAGAAGCAAAGATCAATTCTCATCTTACATAAAAATTACTTGTATTACTTCCTGCATTAGTGCCCTTTAGTCCAGTGCTTCCTGACTCTTCTCAAGATTTGGCACATATTAAAAAGGTTAATATCTGTCTGGCTCGCTGGGGTAAACTCACCAGTCATCTCTGGCCAGCGGGGCTCACCTGGGACATGACCTCCCGGTCTCCCACTATGCCACCCCAAAGGCTGAGGTATACATATCTTGGCAACCCCTTTACCCATTCAGGCACCCCAGTTGGGGAATGGGGGTAACCCACAACTATGACCTCTCTATAGTATAATATTTGGGAATTGGCTTAAGAAGCTTTAAAATCTGACATTGACTGGTCAGTTATTTGACATGAGATTGATTTTCTTTTATCTAGAGTAGCACAACTGTTTTGATTCTTATCTGCATAGGTAAGTCTGAATTAGCCTCTGTTCATCTTTCTTGAGTTTTAAATACCTAAAAATCCAGTACAATTGCGATAAAAAGAATGTGGTATTTAGAAACAGGTCCATCTAGGTTTGAATCACATCTGAATTCCAATCTCAACTCTGTTCTTTCCTCAGGCAAGTTTCTTAACTTCTCTAATCCTCAGTTTCCTAAATGGGTCAACTGGGATACCATCTGCTTTTGAGTCTGTAGTGAGAACTAGACATTACATGTGCAATGCTTAGGACAATGCCTAGCAGTGTAAGATGCTCAATAAGTGACAGCTATCATCATTTACTAGTTAAAGCTGAGATGGTGCTTTCATTTCAACCACATTGCGAACACAGTATTTAACAAGTAAATCAATATTTAATGAGTGAACATTCTCTTGAGTATTTTCTTCCTAGTGCAAAACTAAGGAACCATCAGTTCAGTTCAGTCACTCAGTCGTGTCCAACTCTTTGTGACCCCATGGACTGCAGCACTCCAGGCCTCCCTGTCCATCACCAACTCCCAGAGTTTACTCAAACTCATGTCCGTTGAGTCGGTGATGCCATCCAACCATCTCATCCTCTGTCGTCCCCTTCTCCTCCTGCCTTCAATCTTTCTCAGCATCAGGGTCTTTTCAAATGAGTCAGCTCTTCGCATTAGGTGGCCAAAGTATTGGAGTTTCAGCTTCAACATCAGTCCTTCCAATGAATATTCAGACTGATTTCCTTTAGGATGGACTGGTTGGATCTCCTTGCAGTCCAAGGGACTCTCAAGAGTCTTCTCCAACACCACAGTTCAAAAGCATCAATTCTTCAGCACTCAGCTTTACAGCCCAACTCTCACATCCATACATGACTACTGGAAAAACGCTGTGACGAGATGGACCTTTAGTTCCTTACTATCTCCCACATGTGAAGCTCTTTAGTGACCTCACTTGTATGTGGGAATATAGTTGAAAGTAATACACTAAAAATCTCTCTTTCCTCTTAGAAACCAAGAGACAGAACATGTAACATTTATTGATGGTGTACCTTTAAATATCTTAAGTGGGTCTATCCCCATTAGTTACCAAAAGTTACTTACAGTGAGTCTAAACAGTTGCTTCATCCCTTTATCCTTTAGACAGGAACAGTGGCATTAAAAAAATACTTCTTTAAAGATTACTTTTGATTATATTCACTTCTCTCAATAATTTTAGAGAACTGTAAATTGAAGATCAGTGCAACTCAATGAAACGTATTAGAATTTAGGCTCTCTGAGACTATCTTAAACATGGAGACTACATAATAGATGCCGCAGTGCACTGCAGAGAAAATAATTATGAGTTATCACAAACTCCGTAAAAACATGATATGCGTGCCTCCTCTTAAAAAGATAAAAAGTCAAGTCACAATATGAATCTACTGATGTCCTCTTGGGTTCTTCTAGTACGGGTCTCCACAGGGGTTGTCTGAGGTCTGGCAGCCCATGTTCTGACCTGTCACCTGCACTCTGAAGAGCATTCCGTCAGCGCACATACAGAGTTTGTAACGCACCCAGTCATCACTACCAAACTGGTCTCCACTGGAGGAACTTGGCAGGCGAGCCGTGCTGACCATCACAGTTCCGTTCAGGATGATGCTGTTTTCCTATCAGGAGAAAAATCATTACAGTTTATTTACACCCACAAGAAGGGACAGAACAAAAATAATAAACAAAACTCACTGAAATATGAGCAAGAATAGAAGGTGGTAAGATAGAGTAAACTCATGACCAAAATTACAACAAAAAAAATCCCCAAACCAATCAAAATTCGACAAGTGACCACTTAGTAACTGTTCATAAGGTGTATTTATACACTTAACACAATTTACTTCTCAGTTAGCTAAAAATTATATCAAAATTCCAAGTGCACATAAGACTGACACTGATCGAGTCTCAGATCTTTTTCATTTGCTACTGCTTAAGAGAGTTTTAACCAAGTGTCTGATTGAGATGTTTCTGACAATGAACAGAAAAAGAAAAACTAGAAAACGTTTCTCTCTTAGAGAAAAGTAATTTTAATTTCCAATGATTTTTGGTAACACCATAAATGAAGATTCAAGCCACATAATTTTGAAGACCAGATACTCAAAGACTGCCTGGAAGTTCTCCTCTTCAAGCCCACTGTCCCAGAAGCACTATTGTATTGCAGACTCTTTTTCTCTTTTGGAACTCCTCTCTCTCCCTTCTTCCCTTTTCTTTTCCTTCATTCAGTGATTAATTTTTAAATGTCTCCTGTGTGTCAGACACTATTCTTGGTGTTGAGTACATAGCAGTAAACAGACAGGCAAAGTTCAAGTCCTCATACACTGATGTTTTACTGGGGAGGGGCAGACAATAAACATCTTAAGAGGTAAAACAATCATCATCTGAGAAGAGCAAGTCAGGATAAGTAGAGAAAGAGTGACCAGGTGTGGTTCTACTTTACCGAGGAAGGTCAAGGAAGGCCTCTCTGATAAGGTCACAGTCTGATGGAAACTGGGTCACATGAGGGAGAAGGGCATGTGGGTGACGGGGCAAAGGAAAGAACAATATGCACTCGGGACTTGTGTTCCAGGAACAGACAGGAGGCCAGTGTGGCTGAAGGAGGTGAGTCACCAAAAGAACCAGGGGCCAGACACATGGGGCCAGGGAATGGACTTTGGATTTTATTCCCAATCAGATGGGAAGACATTTGGAGGGTTCTGAATAGAGAAGTGACATGATCTTTTAAAAAGGATTTCTCTGCTATTTTTATAGAGAATTGCGTACAGGGATGAAAGAGGAGGCTGTTTCAGCAGTGCAGGCAGGAAATGATGGTGGTCTGCACCATGGTGGAGGAGGTGGCGATCATCAGCCAGGCTCTGTACATCTTCTGAAGGTAGAGCCCGTGGGCTCTGCTGATGAACCAATGGGCACCATTTACCAAGATGGGAACACTAAGAGAAATACATGTTTGGGGAGGGAGGGAGGATATGCAGACTTTTAGACGTGCTGCGTTTGAGATGCCTATTAAACACTGAAATGGAAAGGTGGGAAGGCAGTTGGATATATGAATCTTAGTTCAGGGGAGAAAGAAGTTCCAAAGTTGAGAGTCATCAGCTTATAGAGGGTGTTTAAAGCAATGAGAGAAAGTTGATTATGAAGTGATGGAAACAGTTAATTGATTATGTTAGTGACGTTGTTGTTGTTGTTCAGTTGCTCAATCGTGTCCGACTCTTTGCGACCCCATGGACTGCAGCACGCCAGGCCTCCCTGTCCATCACCAACTCCCGGAGCTTACTCAAATTCATGTCCATCGAGTCGGTGATGTCCTCCAACCATCTCATCCTGTCGTCCCCTCTTCCCCCTGCACTCAGTCTTTCCCAGCATCAGGGTCTTTTCAAATGAGTCAGCTCTTCGCATCAGGTGGGCAAGTATTAGTTTCAGCTGCAACATCAGTCCTTCCAATGAATATTCAGGACTGATTTCCTTTAGGATGGACTGGTTGGATCTCTTTGCTGTCCAAGGGACTATCAAGAGTTTTCTCCAACACCACAGTTCAAAAGCATCAATTCTTTGGCACTCAGCTTTTTTACAGTCCAACTCTCACATACATACATGATTACTGGAAAAACCGTAGCCTTGACTAGATGGACGTTTGTTGACCAAGTAATGTCTCTGCTTTTTAATATGCTGTCTAGGCTGGTCATAACTTTCCTTCCAAGGAGCAAGCATCTTTTAATTTCATGGCTGCAATCACCATCTGCAGTGATTTTGAAGCCCCCCAAAATAAAGAATGCTTTATTTTTAAATTTTATTTCCCCATCTATTTGCCATGAAGTGATAGGACCAGATGCCATGATCTTAGTTTTCTGAATGTTGAGTTTTAAGCCAACTTTTCCACTCTCTTCTTTCACTTTCAAGAGGCTCTTTAGTTCTTCTTCACTTTATTCCATAAAGGTAGTGTTATCTGCATATCTGAGGTTATTGATATTTCTCCCGGCAATCTTGATTTCAGCTTGTGCTTCTTCCAGCCCAGCATTTCTCATGATGTACTCTGCATATAAGTTAAATAAGCAGGGTGACAATATACAGCCTTGACATACTCCTTTTCCTATTTGGAACCAGTCTGTTGTTCCATGTCCAGTTCTAACTGTTGCTTCCTGACCTGTATACAGATTTCTCAGGAGGCAGGTCAGGTGGCCTGGTATTCCAATCTCTTTCAGAGATAGTACATGGAATTGAGATAGTATATGGAATTTTCAAATTTTGTTCCAATGCTGCCATCTTGTGGTCATGTAATTTTACTTTCTTTAAATTTGTAAAGCAGGTTTTTTTTTTTTTTTTTTTTTAATGGAAGTATAGCACAAGCTGGAATCAAGATTGCTGGGAGAAGTATCAATAACCTCAGATATGCAGATGACACCACCCTTATGGCAGAAAGTGAAGAGGAACTCAAAAGCCTCTTGATGAAAGTGAAAGAGGAGAGTGAAAAAGTTGGCTTAAAGCTCAGCATTCAGAAAACGAAGATCATGGCATCTGGTCCCATCACTTCCTGGGAAATAGATGGGGAAACAGGGGAAACAGTGGAAACAGTGTCAGACTTTACTTTTTTGGGCTCCAAAATCACTGCAGATGGTGACTGCAGCCATGAAATTAAAAGATGCTTACTCTTTTCAAAAGCAGAGACATTACTTTGCCGACTAAGGTCCATCTAGTCAAGGCTATGGTTTTTCCAGTGGTCGTGTATGGGTGTGAGAGTTGGACTGTGAAGAAAGCTGAGTGCTGAAGAATTGATGCCTTTGGACTGTGGTATTGGAGAAGACTCTTGAGAGTCCCTTGGACTGCAAGGAGATCCAACCAGTCCATCCTAAAGGAGATCAGCCCTGGGATTTCTTTGGAAGGACTGATGCTAAAGCTGAAACTCCAATACTTTGGCCACCTCATGTGAAGAGTTGACTCATTGGAAAAGACTCTGATGCTGGGAGGGACTGGAGGCAGGAGGAGAAGGGGACGACAGAGGATGAGATGGCTGGATGGCATCACCGACTCGATGGACATGAGTTTGGGTAAACTCTGGGAGTTGGTGATGGACAGGGAGGCCTGGTGTGCTGCGATTCATGGGGTCGCAAAGAGTCGGACACGAGTGAGCGACTGAACTGAACAGTTAATTTACAATGTTGTATTAGTTTTAGGTGTACAGCAAGGTGATTCAGTCACACATCTGTTTTTTTGGGTTATCTTCCATTATAAGCTATGACAAGATTTTGAATATAGTTCTCTGTGCCATACAGTAAATCCTTATTGTCTAGTTTATGTATAGTAATTTGTATCTATTAATCCCACACTAATTTCTCTCTCCCTGCCTGCCTTTCTTTACCCTTTAGTAGCCATGTTTGTTTTCAATGTCCATGAATCAGTTTCTATTTTGTATATAGATTCATTTGTATTATTTCTTAGATTACATATATAAGTGATAGCATATCTGTCTTAGCACATTTTTTTAAAAAAGCAGTTTAATTGATAAGATTCTTCCTAATGATTAGCCACACACTTAAAAACCAACCTCTGATATTAGCTGAAAGATAAAGCTAATTATCTTTTTAACACTGGCTTCTTTTTCTTTAACTGTGGAGATATTGGGGTGTGTGTGTGTGTGTGTATGTATATTTCAAAGTATGTCACATTAACAACAGGTAGAATTTTTGAGTAGAAAAAATTAAAAGATTTAGGTAATTTGCTAATGGGTATAAACAAATCAGTCACAGCTCTTGCTTCTGAGTTTCTGATGTGGAGAACAGCAGCCCCTCTGTGACACTATTACTCTCTCAGAAGGATGGCTTCTTTCTACAGGGTACACAAAGAATACTCAGCACTGATACTGAGCTTCTGATAAGAATCACATTTTATGTTCATATTTACTATTTATAGACTGGTACATGTTCTTCAGAGGAAAAAGATATTTATGAAAGTGAGAAAACCATTTTTTAAAAGGAAAGAATTACTTTGTAAGTCCTTAGGTTTAAGTTCATCTTTGTTATTTAATGCTTGATAAATTTAATTAGCTTTAGTTAGATAGCATAGAGCAGGTGCCCGAAAGACATTCTGAATAAATATACTTTGACCGGAATTATGAAACAGGTAAAATGTTTTTGGACTTATGGCTCCCTTACATGAAATATGATACCTATTAAAGTTCAGATATAGTCTGTGAGGCACAAAGAAAACTGTGCTTTTCAACAGGTATAATAAAGACAAAATCTTTTTCCTTTACAATTAAATAGATGTATAAATAAAAACATTTTATATATTGACTAATTGATTTTTACATCACTAGATACAAAACCCAGGAAGAGATATGAAATATCTTTAACTGAAAAAACCCCAAAAAAACTTCAGGGCATGGATAGTCATTTTGATATTCTTTAAGAAGGTTTTTTTTTTTTGTTTGCTTGCTTTTTAAAATAATACAGGCATCATTATGCAAAAAAATTTTTTTTAGAAAGTAACAGGCAAGGAGAAATAAAATAAAAAGCATCTGTTACCCTGCTGGCCATAACTAACCATTGTTGACATTTTGGCATAACCTTCCAGGTTTTTATAAACATACATATAATCTGAAAAATAAAAATGAAGTATTTCACACATTGTTTTACAACTTACTTCCACTTCATAATCTATTCTGAACATCTTTCCATGTCAAAAAAATACAAATACACTATCATTTTTCATAACTATACTTTCCAAATATGAGTTTATGTACCCAAGAATCTAGCAATTCACTTAAATTCAAAAAATACTCACAGCCTTTAACTCCATATTACCACCCATGTGGAATTCAATGGTTTTGCCCATAATGAATACGCCTTCATTTCCACGGACAATAGCACGCCCATCAACTTTTATATTTAAGTCACTGGTAGCATTGCTAGTAATCTGAAAATTTAAAAAAAAAATAGTGATGAAGAATTTCTAAATTAAAGTGAGAATTATTATTAGAGATAGAAGAGTAGAAGTTTCAATGAAAAAATATGAAAGGCAAGTGTTTTCATTCATATTTTATAGATGTAAAGAGATGATTTGATAATGATCACACAAACCAGTTGATGACAAATGTAGAACTAATCTTTTCCACTATTTTGGAGTTAATTCTTTCCCAGCACTGTATCAGTAAAACTGCCTCCCCCCATACACACTTTGTAACTCTAGACAGTAATTCTCTTCCATTAATAAAGCAAAGAAAATAAACCATACCCTTTCAGTAGATGCTTTTTGAACATTCAGACTTTTCACTCCACTTGGCAAACGAAACTCATGAGTTTCATAGTCTGTGCTGAATAAGATATTTTGAGTCCTTGGGTCGAAAAACTGCATGCCAATGTCACTTGTAATAGAAGTTTTGTTCTTTTCTACACTGAGCTTTGTTGTCCCTTGCTGAAAAACAATCTTCAGAAAAAACACTTCATCATGAATATGTTTTTGAAAAAGGCTGCATCCAAAATTCATCAAGAGCATTATCAAAAACTCTACAATAACAGACTTTTAACTTCAAGTAATCTTCACTGCCTCTCTCTGACTCCCTCCACCCACTTGGGAGAAGAGTTCTTTCAAACGAGGGCTCACATGCTTATGTGCTGTAATGCTTGGCAGAAAACAGATGGTTGCTGAGCACAAGGACCCAGAGCTAAGATGGGCAGGGCCAGTAAGGATGCTTCCTTCAGGTTCTGGTCAGTTATATTAGCCACTCGGCAGGGGTTGCCACTGACTAGATGGACGTATTTCCCTACCAGACACCCAGAGAGTAGAGATTATTCTAACCTGGGAAGATGATGATTTTTAAAATTTATTTTTAACTGGAGGATAACTGCTTCACAATGTCATACTGGACACAGTGGGGGAAGGCGAGGGTGGGATGAAGGTGCTTTATAAAATGGTTTCTTCATATGGAGGAGAAAACGAGTAACTAAGCATTCTTACAGTAATTATATCTATCCCAGAAAATGTTACCATAAACAAAACCTAGAATATTAAGAAAGTACTGAATATTAATAGATTACAAGGCCAATATTATCAAATATAATTATGAATTTTCTCTAAAGGAAAATATCCATTTCAAACAATCAACTTGAGGTTTTTACAAAGAATTTTTCTCTAATGTTTCTTAAATAATATGGTTACTTACAGGCTGGTTGTTGCCAGTGATGACTAAATTTTCATTTCGCCTTCCTCCTACTGTGCTCTTATAAAGAGGATGTATAACTCCCATGTCAGATACTTGTTTAAATCGAAGCAGACCACTTTCATGAAACTCCATGCTGTCACAGCCATTTGGTCCAATGCGAATCACAGCCCAGATAACAAGTGTTATCTGAAATAGGAATCAAACCCACTGTTGATAGGTAGCATACATTCTTAACACAACTTGAAAGCAAACAGAAAAGGCAGCTGCCAAAGGATTAAACTTCCTAAATGGTTTCATCAGCGACATAAACACATAAACTGGGTTTCCACTTACAAACAAAACCAATTTTATTTTAATCAAGGTATTATATACAAATAACTGAAAGTTAAAAAAAAAGGAAGGAGTTTATTTCTTTCACCCCCCTCTGTATCTTGTCCACTTTAAGCAATTTGAGCTATTTTTGTCTAGAACTTCTCTCCATATTTCTACATAATGTGTGTGTTATGTCTTTACTGATCCATTTTAGATTGTTATCTATTAATCTGTTTTAGCAGATGAGAATTTTAGCTCACTTCTATTTCTTCTCCCCTAACTCCAGCCCACATTACATCCATGTTCAGTATTCTCAGCCATTATGACAATATAAATATTATTCACACCAAGCCAAACACTGTACTATGATGGCAGTTCTTTTCTCGGGCTTTGTGTCTTTCAGAGTTTAACACTTGTCTTTCCCTCATTTGCTTAATTTCTCTGAATACCAGACTAAGTCTTTTCAAACTCTCCAACATTTCTGTAAAATGTCTCTCAATAAAATGTTCTCAAAGTCCAAACCTCTCAGAAAATGTATTCTCTTTTCCTCTCCCAGGAACTCTTTCTGGAACCCTCATCTTCTGCCTCTAGTCTGTTCTGGGTCTGCCTCACAGCTGTTATCCTGAGCTTTCCCTTCCCTTTCACGCTACAGCTTCCTTTTTCTTTCTCCAGGGTAGGGTACCCAGTTTGCTGTATCCTTGTCTTCAACCTTCTTGGTTTAGTACCTTTCAGTAAAGCAGTCACCCATGGCTTCCTTAGGAAGAATGTATGGAAAGTAAATGTTTTTTGAGCACGGCTAAGAAAATGTCTCTATAACCTTTCACATTTGATTGATAGTTTAGCTTGACACACATTCCTAGATTTGAAATTATTTTCTGTCTGAATTTTGAAAGCCCTTGCTTTCCTGCCTGCTAGTTTCCAGCACTGCTTTTGAAAGATCTGATGCCAATCTGATTTTGTGTTCTTTATATATAATCTTTTAAAAAAATTATCTGGAAGATTTCAAGATCTTCGCTTTATTCCTGGTCTTCTTAAATTTTACAGTGATAGCTTTGGTGTGAGTCTTTTTTAGGGATTTGCTGGACCCAGAATGGGCTTCCCAGGTGGTGCTAGTGATAAAGTACCTGCCTACTAATGCAGGAGACTTAAGAGATGCCAGTTCAATCTCTGGGTGGGGAAAATCCCTGGAGTAGGAAATAGCAACCCATTCAGTACTGTTGTCTGGAGAATCCCATGGACAGAGGAGCCTGGCAGGCTATGGTCCTTAGGGTTGAAGAGTCAGATACGACTGAAGCGACTTCACACACACACGTACGTGGACCCAGAATAGTAGTTTTCAAATTTTCTTGATTTATTTGATAACATTCTTCCTTTCTCCAGGGGATCTTCCCAACCCTGGGATCAGACCCAGGTCTCCCGCATTGCAGGTAGATTACCAGCTGAGCCACAGGGGAAGCCCAAGAATACTGGAGTGGGCAGCCTATCCCTTCTCCAGTGGATCTTCCCAACCCAGGAATCAAACTGGGATCTCCTGCATTATAGGCAGATTCTTTGCCAATTGAGCTATCGAGGAAGCCCTGATATTGTGTATATGTACACGGCTTCCTTATCCAGACATCTAACTTTACTGTCATTTGCTACATTTTCTCTATTTCCCTGAATTCCTATTTTCTCTGCGGTTTGGGTGCTTTTGTTCTCAATCATTTCTCAATTCTGGGAGCGTTCCATAAAAATTTACTGATCCCTGTGGCTCTGTGTTCATAGTTAACACAGTGGTTATAAAAAGTTCATGGAAAGGTCTCTGTGTGGGGTGGGGCTAGTAACTGACAGGCTTCACAGTAGGGGATTTAGGTAGCTTTTTCACGGGAACCTGCCAAGTGTCAGCATCTTCAGATCTTGCCCAGAGAATGTAAGCCTGGTGCAGGGAGCTGGAGGTGGGGGATGAGGATAAGGGAGCCTCAAGGCTCAGGGTGCAGGACTCCCCTGCTTTCCTATGGAAACCCATGCCTACCCTCAGGCAGAAAGAATCCTGTCTGGTTCAGCGCAGGGTGAGGAGGGGCAGCTCCGTGACTGCTGGCTGGATGGGGAGCGGGGCTGGGGATCGCATGGCTCCTTCTACAGATTTTTCAAAGATGCTCTCTGTTTTTGGTTTCCCTCTCACTCCTGCTTTTCAAGGAACTTGTACTTCCACTTCCTGAAGTTTTTTTAGGATTCTGCAAGGCACTTCCACCAATGCCCTCTGCAACACCCTCCCCAGCATGCAGTTTCTCTTCTCTGGTAAGTTGCCACTCCTCATCCTCCTTTTTGTCTTCGAATATTATGATTTAGAATTCTGATTGCTTCCCGCTTTCTTCCAAGATACTTCTGCTTCTTGACATTGTAACCTTAGGTTGAACTTCTCAGAGCAGAAGGGGATGAAAAATGTCTTTTTTTTTTTGCCATCTTAACCATAACTTTTCAATAAAATAAATTCAGAACATGTGCTCCTAGTAAAGCTACTTACAGTTTCAGCTCTTTTAATTTAAGTGAAGAATTAGACACAAATGTTTTGGATGTACATAAAATACAAGGACTGACTTAAGAGTATTAGAAGTAAAGAATACAGTAAATGGAATCCCTTTAGAACTGCGGCATCCATGTTCATGATCGGTGTTAGGGATACCAATAATCACTCTCTGAAAATGTCTGTCCACACACATGCCAAAGGGTTTCACATTTAACTCTCAGATAGTTTCAACCTTGAGTTAAGAGTCTTCTTTAAGGGACTTTCCTGGTGGTCCAGTGGTTAAGACTGTGCCTTGCAATGCAGGGGACATGAGTTCGATCCCTGGTCAAGGAACTAAGATCCTGCGTGTTGCGGGGCAACTAAACCCATGTGCTACAACTGAGACTTGACACAGCCAAATAAATGAATAAATTAATATTTATTAAAAAGTCTCCTTCTTTAAGAAAGCAATTTTCTTTGGAAAAGGTAATACACCAACTCCTCATACCTTGGTTTAAACTAGTCTACTGCATCCAAGGTTCACTATTTTTAAGCTGAGGAGGCAAAAGTAAATTTGGGAAAAGTTGAAAGAAAACATGAAGGAGTGTATTTTTACGAGAGATGAAGGCAATAAAATCATCTCGGGAAAGGTCTCTTCTATTGAGTTGATGCTAATCTTTTAAAAGTTAAGTTGTTTAAAGCAAAGAGTCTATAAACATTTTTTTCTAAGTAAAATTAGTACATGGTGAGAAATGAAGTATTTCCTGACATATCAGTATACAAGGATGTCAGAGTCATCAGCAACTGCAGCCCTTCAATGTGAGTTGATGAGCCCTAAGGACACTTAGGAGAAGGCGATGGCACCCCACTCCAGTACTCTTGCCTGGAAAATCCCATGGATGGAGGAGCCTGGTGGGCTGCAGTCCATGGGGTCACGAAGAGTCAGACACGACTGAGCAACTTCACTTTCACTTTTCACTCTCATGCATTGGAGAAGGAAACAGCAACCCACCCCAGTGTTCTTGCCTGGAGAATCCCAGGGATGGGGGAGCCTGGTGGGCTGCCATCTATGGGGTCGCACAGAGTCAGACACGACGGAAGCAACAGCAAGGACACTAAGGATGGAGAATACCAGCCATCAGACTGCAACCAATCCTTTTGTGAGCCCCAGGGATGCTCAGGACGTGAAAAACACAGGACACTGGCCCCAGATAGCTGAGATGTATACGAAAGCAATGATTCCAGCAAATTCAGATTCTTGCATCTTCCCATGCACAGAAAATTGATAAATTCTTTAACCTGGGATATCTGGCTTCCTTTAATTAACTATACTCTTTTGATGTTCAGACTACCTGCCCTTTGTTGCAAAACTTCTATATAACCTGGCTCGTCCCCTAACCTCCTCAGAGCAGTTCTCTCAGGGTCAGCTGATATGCTGTCTACCGGGTCTGAAGTCCTAAAGGTTTGAAATTCTAAAAATACCCGCAGAATAAAACATAATTCACAACTTTTAGGTTGTGGCTATTTTTTAAGTTGATGATGGCAATATTAGCATACTAGGTTTTCATAGAGAAAATATTCATTAAAATTCAGTATGAGATAAAACATATATAGGCATACTTCATAGATATTGTGGGTTTGATTCCAGATAATAGCAATAAAGTGAATATTGTAATAAAGCAAGTCACACAAACTTTTTTGGCTTCCAAGTACATATAAAACTTAAGGTTACACTATACTGTAGTCTATTAAGCGTGCAACAAAAAACAACTTTCAGGGAATCCTGTTGATACACCTGATGGTCCAGTGGTTAGGACCCAGCACTCTCACTGCTGAGGATCTGAGTTTGAGCTCTAGTTGGGGAACTAAGATCCTGCAAGCCATGCTACTGCTGCTGCCAAGTCACTTCAGTTGTGCCCGACTCTGTGTGACCCCAGAGACGGCAGCCCACCAGGCTCCCCTGTCCCTGGGATTCTCCAGGCAAGAACACTGGAGTGGGTTGCCATTTCCTTCTCCAGTGCATGAAAGTGAAAAGTGAAAGTGAAGTCGCTCAGTCGTGTCCGACCCTTAGCGACCCCATGGACTGCAGCCCACCAGGCTCCTCCGTCCATGCGATTTTCCAGGCAACAGTAGTGGAGTGGGGTGCCATTG
Organism: Ovis canadensis; assembly: GCF_042477335.2. Classification (NCBI taxonomy): domain Eukaryota; kingdom Metazoa; phylum Chordata; class Mammalia; order Artiodactyla; family Bovidae; genus Ovis; species Ovis canadensis. The sequence goes on from NC_091250.1 coordinate 84,256,101, forward strand.
CCTTCTCCATGCAAGCCATGAGGTGAGGCCAAAAAAAATGTACATACCTTAATTAAAAAATACCTTTTTGCTAAAAAATGCTATCACCTGGGCCCTTAGTGAGTATAAACTCTTGGCTGGTGGAGGGTCTTGCCTTGACTTCATGGCTGCTGACAGATTGGGGTGGTGGCTGCTGAAGGGCTGGCGTGGCTGTGGCAATTTTTAAAAATAAGGTGATAATGAAGTTGCTGCACTGACTCTTCCTTTCATGATTTTTCTGTAGTACACATAGCTGATAGCATTTTACCTACAGTAGGACTTCTTCCAAAATTGGAGCCAATCCTCTCAAATCCTGCCGTGTGTGTGTGTGTGTGTGTGTGTGTGTGTGTGTGTGTGTGTGGCGGGGGAGAGGTCCTCACAGGCACATTTATTCATGCCCGAGAGCAGCAGCACTGCTACAAGCATACACAACATCCTGTGTTCCCACAACACAGTCAGACCTACGTCCCACTCAAGTAAAGCTGGTTAATGATGACCACGAGCAGGTGCAGGACTGGAAGCTTTCAAGGCTTTACCTCTTTTATCAGCACTCCTGATTTTATAAATGATGAAGCCATGCCTACCCAAATCTCCAGGTAAACGTGGGTACAGTAGGGCTTCATGGAGATCCAAACATTCTTAACAAGGCTTTGAAGCATCTCTGTGCGGGACCTGCCACTGCTTTATCAACTAAATTTATGTAACAATCTAAATCCTTTGACTTCCCTGGTGGCACAGACAGTAAAGCGTCTGTCTACAATGCGGGAGACCTGGGTTCGATCCCTGTGTTGGGAAGATCCCCTGGAAAAGGAAATGGCAATCTACTCCAGGACTATTCCCTGGAAAATCCCATGGATAGAGGAGCCTGGTAGGCTACAGTCCATGGGGTCACAAAGAGTTGGACACGACTGAGCGACTTCACTTCACTTCTAAATCTTTTATTGTCATGTCCATAATCTTCATAGCATCTCCCTCAGGAGGAGATTTCATCTCATGAAACCACTTTCTTTGCTCATCTGTAAGAAGCAACTCTTTATCCTTTATCGGGGGATGGTAGCAATTTATCACATCTTCAGGCTCTAATTATCTTGATATTTCTACCACATCTATAGTTACCTGATCCACTGAAGTCTTGGACCCCTCAAAGTCAAGCATAAGGACTGCAATCAACTTCTTTCAAACTCCTGTGTACACTGATATTTTGACCTCTTCCCATAAACCCCCATTGTTCTTGATGGCATCTGGAATAGTGAATTCTTTCCAAAGGCTTTTCAACTTATCTTTGCCCAGATCCATCAGAGGAGTCACTATCTATGGTAGCTATTATCCTTGAAAAATATATTTCTTTTTTCTTAATAAATAAATGTATTTCTTAATAAGACCTGGAAGTCAAAATTATTGCTTGATCGATGGGCTGCAGACTGGATGTTGTGTTACCAGGCACGAAAACAACACTATATCTACAGTACAAACAACACTGTACATCTCTATCAGAGCTCTTAGGTGACTGATGCATCGTCAATGAGCAGTAACATTTTGAAAGAAACTTTTTTTTTTCCTGAGCAGCAAATCTCAACAGTGGGCTTAAAATATTCAGTAAACTATGTTGTAAACAAGTGTGCAGTTATCCAGACTTGGTTGTTCCACTTACAGAGCCCAGACACAGAAGATTTAGCATAATTCTTAGGGCCCTAGGATCTTCCAAATGGCAAATAAGCACTGGATGCAACTTAAAGTCACTGGCTGTCTCAGCCCCTAACAAGAGAATCAGCCTGTCCTCTGAAGCTCTGAAGCCAGGCACTGGCTTCTCCTCTCTAGCTAAGAAAGTCTTAGATGGCATCTTCTTCCAATATAAGGCTGTTTTGTCTGCATTGATAATCTGTCATTTAGTGAAGTCACCTTCAGTAATGATCTTAGGTAGGTCTTCTAGATAACTTGTTGCAGCTTCTATATCAGCACAGGTTATTTCACCTTGTACTTTTATGTTATAGAGAGCCTTTTTTCTTAAACGCCATCAACCAACCTCCATTAGCTTCAAACTTCTGCAGCTTCCTTACCTCTCTCAGCCTTCATAGAATTGAAAGGTGTTGGTTACTCTGGATTTGGCTTTGACGTAAGAGAATTTTGTGGCTGGTTTGATCTTCCATCCAGACAAGTAAAACTTTTTTCTGTATCAGCAATAAAACTATTTTGTTTTCTTACCATTCATGTGTTCTCTAGAATAGGAATTACATTTTGTTGTTGTTGTTGTGCTGCAAAGCTTGTGAGATCTTAATTTCTCGACCAGGGATTGAACTTGGCACTTTGACAGTCAAAGTGTCAAATCCTAACCACTGAACCACCAAGGAATTCCCTAGAGTAGGACCTTCAATTTCCTTTAAGAAGCTTTTCTTTGCATTCACAACTTGTCTAAGTGTTTGGCATAAGAGACCTAGCTTTCAGCTGATCTCAGCTTGTCATGTACCTTCTTCACTAAGCTTAATCATATCTAACTTTTGATTTAAACTGAGAGATACTTGCAACTCCTCCTTTCACTTGAACACTTAAGAGGCCATGGGAATGGCCTCTTAGAGAATGGCTCAGCCAGTAAGGAGTCTGCCTGCAATGCAGGAGACCCAGGTTACAGCCCTGGGTTGGGAAGATCCCCTGGAGAAGGAAATGGCAACCCACTCCAGTATTCTTGCCTGGAAAATCCCATGCACAGATGAGCATGACAGGAGTCGGACATGACCAAGTGACTTCACCTCACTTTACTTCAAGTAGAGGGAGAGAAAGAGTGAAAGGGGGGAAGGGTGAGTGGATGGAGCCATCAGAATGTATACAACATTTATCAATTAGATTCACCATCTTTTACGGATGGGGATAGTGGGAACCCCACACAATTACAATGGTAATATTAAAGATCACTGGTCAGAGATCATCATAAGAAATATAGTAATGAGGAAAACTCTGAGATACAGTGAAAGTACCTGAACTGTGACAAGGAGACTGAGCTGAGCAGATGCTGCTGGAAAGAGTGAGCATGCTGCCATGCCTGGCACTAACAGGCATGCCTGGGACAAGGCTTCCAGAAACCTTCAACCTGTGAACAATGCAGTAGAGGCAGAGCACAGTGAAGCTGAATGCCAAAAAAGTGAGGTCGGAGAGTTAGTCGCTCAGTTGTGTCTGACTCTTGGCAACCCCATGGACTGTAGACTGGCTCCTCTGTCCATGGAACTCTCCAGGCAAGAATACTGGAGTGGGTTGCCATTTCCTTCTCCAGGGGATCGTCCCAACTGAGGCACTGACTGAATCTGGGTCTCCCACATTGCAGGCAGATTCTTTCCCATGATTTCACTAAAAACAGTTAAGGAAAGAATACTCTGTGCTAAATACTCACAATTAAATTGATGACAGCCAGGATAAACAGGAGGATAATCACACAGATGGCTAAATTGCCCTTTCTCCCTCTCAGTCCCGTTTTATGGAGGCGATCTTCATCAATTGGAATATAGCCAGCTTTAAAGTTACTGTTGTGCTCTTTATTGACATTCCTTCTCTCAACAGCCTTCTCACGCATGGACTTCTTCACAGGACCATTGGAACTTTGCTAAAAACAAAATACAACACAATGGAGCAGCTATACTCTCTATTTTGGATGCATTATTTGTTAGGTGCAAATTCATAAGGAAAGAAAGCTAAATTGGTTAGTGATACATTTTCTACTAATAAACCTCAAGTCACGTTGCACTGGGGCTTCCTAGGTGACACTAGTGGTAAAGAACCCATCTGCCAATGCAGGAGACATGGTTTGATCCCTGGGTTGGAAAGATCCTGTGGAGGAGGGCACGGCAACCCACTCTATCTAGTATTCTTGTCTGGAGAATCCCCATTGACAGAGCCTGGTGGGCTACAGCTCAAAGGGTTGCAAAGAGTTGGACACAACTGAAGTGACTCAGCATGCATGCACGCACATGCTGAGTTGCAGGCTCCAAGCAGGGACACAACTGTACTGAGAAGGGTTGTAGATAACAGTCTGATAACAGACTTCCACTATCTGCTTTGAATAGTCCTACCATCATTAGAGTGAACAGCCAGCTCATTTTGGGGGAGAGCTGACAGACACACTCTACAGTGGAACTGTTTTTATTAATGATTTATAAAGATCTGCTTAACCATATATATATGTATTTCATTTACATGAAAATAATTTTAAAAGGCTAATACACTTTACTTATCACTCCAGTTGGCTAAAGTTAGTATTCTTCTAGACCAGCAGTTTTCAAAGTATGGGTTAGGAAACCATGGAGAGGTCCCTTGAAATCCTCAAGTGTCTGGAGGGTGAAAATCATTTTCAAAAGAAACCCACTATGATGTTGTTTTCTTTTTTTTACTCTTCTCTCATGAATGTGCACATGACCCTAGAACAAAATGGGTTTGAATGGCTTGGATCCACTTATATGCAGATTTTTTTCAACAAACGTATTGGAAAAAATTTCGGAGATTTTCAACAGTTTAAAAAAACTTGCAGATGAAATACTGAAAAAGTAAGAAAAAGATTTGCTATGAATATATAAAACATGTAGATACATAAGGTAAGAGTTAATATAAAATTAATAACAATTTCCTTACTGTTTTTAAAGAATTATGTACAGTCTCTCTGTCTCTTAACTGGAGAAACTGGTTATCAGCCGATCATCCCATATCACTGGCTTTTTAAAAAGGATATATGACTGTGATACTTTATGCCATGAAAAGTTTTTATTTTTACCACTCATTCACTAGTGTATAGGTTAAGCTACCATGAAGGAACTGTACTGATTAACATTTGCTGTTTAGTCACTGAGTCATGCCCAGCTCTTTTGAGGTCCTGTGAACTATAGCCCACAAGGCTGCCCAGTTCATGAGACTGCCCAGGCAAGAATACTAGAGTGGATTGCCATTTCCAGAAAACTGCCATTTCTCCAGGGGATCTTCCTGACCCAGGGGTCAAGCCTGAGTCTCTCGCACTGACAGGCGGAGCCACCAGGGAAGCCCACTGGCTACATTAAGTTTCCGTACAGCAACCACTGTGCTGTGGACATTGCCAGGGAAATATCAACCACCTCAGAAATGCAGATGATGCCACTCTAATGGCAGAAAGCAAAGAGGAAATAGAGTCTCGTGATGAGGGTTAAAGACAAGAGTGAAAAAGCTGGCTTAAAATTCAGCATTCAAAAACTAAGATCAAGGGATCTGCTCCCATCACTTCATGGCAAATAGATGTGGAAAAAGTGGAAACAGTGACAGATTTTATTTTCCTGGGCTCCAAAGTCACTGTGGTGACAGTAGCCAGGAAATTAAAAGACACTTGCTCCTTGGAAGAAAAGCTATGACAAACCTAGACAGCATATTAAAAAGCAGAGACATCACTTCACCAACAAAGGTCCACATAGTCAAAGGTATGATTTTTCTGTCTTCCCATCTGGCTCAGCTGGTAAAGAATCCGCCTGCAATGCAGGAGACCTGGGTTCAATTCCTGGGTTGGGAAGATCCCCTGGAGAAGGGACAGGCTACCCACTCCAGCGTTCTGGCCTAGTTAGAACTGGACATGGGACAACAGGCTGGTTCCAAATAGGGAAAGGAGTATGTCAAGGCTGTATACTGTCACCCTGCTTATTTAACTTATATGCAGAGTACATCATGAGAAATGCTGGGCTGGATGAAGCACAAGCTGGAATCAAGATTGCTGGCAGAAATATCAATAACCTCAGATATACAGATGACACAATCCTTATGGCAGAAAACGAAGAGCTAAAGAGCCTCTTGATGAAAGTGAAAGAAGAGAGTGAAAAAGCTGGCTTAAAGCTCAACATTCAGAAAACTAAGATCATGGCATCTGATCCCATCACTTCAGCTCAAATAGATGGGGAAACAGTGGAAACAGTGACAGACTTTATTTTGGGGGGCTCCAAAATCACTGCAGATGGTGATTGCAGCCATGAAATGAAAAGACGCTTGCTCCTTGGAAGGAAAGTTATGTCCAACCTAGACAACATGTTAAAAAGCAGAGATGTTACTTTGTCAACAAAGGTCTGTCTAGTCAAGGCTATGGTTTTTCCGGTGGTCATGTATGGATGTGACAGTTGGACTGTGAAGAAAGCTGAGCGCCGAAGAATTGACGCTTTTGAACTGTGGTGTTGGAGAAGACTTGAGAATCCCTTGGACTGCAAGGAGATCCAACCAGTCCGTCCTAAAGGAGATCAGTCCTGGGTGTTCACTGGAAGGACTGATGTTGAAGCTGAAACTCCAGTACTTTGGCCACCTGATGTGAAGAGCTGACTCATTGGAAAAGACCCTGATGCTGGGAAAGATTGAAGGCAGCAGAAGGGGGCAACAGAGGATGAGATGGTTGGATGGCATCACCGACTCGATGGACATGAGTTTGAGTAAGCTCCGGGAGTTCGTGAAGGACAGGGAGGCCGGGCATGCTGTGGTCCATGGGGTCCCAAAGAGTCAGACACAACTTGGTGACTGAACAACAACAACAAGGCACTCAATGATATTTTACTGAAATGAGTACATCTAATAATTTTAGATACCAGAGATTCCTTCAGACTTAATTTCTCTTGATTTCCCCTACAAACCCATAGCTTGTTCTCTTTGGGATTTTCATTTTGAAGAGTATAAAGAGAACTGGAGACCAAAAAATTTGAGAACCTCTGACTACGGCTGAATGACATTGTAGGTGATTATTTGGTATATCATGAACATAAAAGGAAGGAGTAGAAATGCTTACTGCCCAACTTTCATATTTTTGAGAGCTTTGGGAAAATTAATTTATTGAATAAGCATTTTTTAAGCCCTTTACGCTTTAACATTAATCCCATACATAGGAATACAAAAGAAACACAGGACAAGATCCTTATCCTCCAGATATTACAAATGTGATTTGGGTACACAAAATAGTTAGCAATGCAATAACGTATTCTGTATGCTCCGATGCCAAAATCAATAGTACAGACAATACATGCTGTAGAGTTCATAGGAGAAGAGACAGCATGGCTTGGAGTTGTCAGGGAAACCAGAAGGAGCAGGTGGGTCAGATCTGGCAATGCAGGAAGGATCAAGGTGGAAGAGGAGGACAGGAAGTTGTGGAAGTTTTGGGACACCTGTGAACAAATTCTAGTCTTTACATCTGTTTATTGGCGAGTCACTAGAGGTCTCTGAATATGAACGATATATGTTTGATGCTAAATGTGTGAGCATTTGCAGGAGACACAGGAAAGAGGAGAATATTAGCAAGTAGGCTGCTGGGATCGGAGAAGGCAATGGCACCCCACTCCAGTACTCCTGCCTGGAAAACCCCTGGACGGAGGAACCTGGAAGGCTGCAGTCCATGGGGTCGCTGAGGGTCAGACACGACTGAGCGACTTTACTTTCACTTTTCACTTTCATGCATTGGAGAAGGAAGTGGCAACCCACTCCAGTACTCTTGCCTGGAGAATCCCAGGGACAGGGGAGCCTGGTGGGCTGCCGTCTATGGGGTCGCACAGAGTTGGACACGACTGAAGTAAGTTAGCAGCAGCAGCAGGCTGCTGGGATGTTGTCGTAAGGGAAACCCGAGATACTGAGGGCCTAAAACAGGTGGGATGAAAAAGGAGAAATTAAAAACAGACGTCAAGAGAAGAATTGAGTGAATTTGTAGCCAGGTTTAAAAAAAAAAAAGGCCCTCACGTTTACTGAATGGTGACTAGTTAAACATGGGGAAAGAAGCAGGGATTTTACATATGCTGCATTTGAACTGAATGAGAAACGACTGCATGCCTCAAAGGCAATGAGAAAGATGGCATGAGATATTAGGTCAGTCAGGACTCGACAAATTTGAGAATCTTCAGCTTCAAAGTAAATTAAATCTGTGAGACTAATATCGGTCTACTGTAAAAAAACAACGTGAAGCAGGGGTCCCCAACCCTTTTTGTGGCACCAGGGATCGGTATCATGGGAGACAATTTTTCCAGACTGGGGTGTAGGGGGATGGTTTGGGGGTGATTCAAGGGCATTACATTTATTGTGCACTGTATTTCCATTATTAGCCCATCAGCTACACCTCGGAGTGTCAGGCATTGGGTCCTGGAAGTCAGGGACCCCTTGTATAGAGCAAAAGAACAAAGAGCCAAGGAAGTACTCTTGCAAAACTTTGTGCAGGAACAATGGAAAATAAGAGATACAAGAAAACTAAGGATGTGCAGCACTGCTGAACTTAATATGGTAACAATCGCCTCTGTGACTTTCAAACTCTGAGTAGCAAACTGTTAGCAGAAATAGTCCTGAAAAGATGCCAGCAAGTGTACATTTATTTTAAGAGAGAAGACTATAACTAAAGAATTATGTACTGTCAGAGGAAAACTGTGCTTGTTCTTGTTGTTAGGATCTTTCTGTCCCTTCCCTCCAACAATTTGTAGGAAGACTCACATGTTTGATGGCAGAGGGAAGCATGCCAAGAAGGACAAAGACCAGATACCTCAGAGTAGGGCAGAGTAATGAGGGAAATAAGATTCTCCAGGAGACAGGAAAGAAAGTGAATGTACAGAAGAGTCTTAAAAGGTGGGCTCCCCCTTCATTCAAATAGTTCACACCAGGAAGAGAAACCATTTCTATTTTTCCTCGGGATATTAAAGGCAAGGTCATCTCTCAATAAAGAGTGGAGAGGGCAGCTGGAATCTTACTGTGGTTGCAGGGATAGCAGGCTGGTTGAGGGCTTATGGAAAACAGAAAAAGACAAGAATAATCATTGTGGGTAATGTGGCAGACAAAATTTTTTAAACTTCACCAAGCAGTAAGAGTAAGCATCTTTTAATTTCATGGCTGTAATCATCATCTGCAGTGATTTTGGAGCCCAGAAAAATAAAGTCAGCCACTGTTTCCCCATCTATTTGCCATGAAGTGATGGGACCGGATGCCATGATCTTAGTTTTCTGAATGTTGAGCTTTAAGCCAACTTTTTCATTCTCCTCTTTCATTTTCATCGAGAGGCTCTTTAGTTCTTCTTCACTTTTTGCCATAAAGGTGGTGTCATCTGCATATCTGAGGTTATTGATATTTCTCCTGGCTATCTTGATTCCAGCTTGTGCTTCCTCCAGCCCAGTGTTTCTCATGATGTACTCTGCACATAAGTTAAATAAGCAGGATGACAATATACAGCCTTAACGTACTCCTTTTCCTATTTGGAATCACTCTGTTGTTCCATGTCCAGTTCTAACTGTTGCTTCGTGACCTGCATACGGGTTTCTCAAGAGGCAGGTCAGGTGGTCTGGTATTCCCATCTCTTTCTGAATTTTCCACAGCTTATTGTGAGCCACACAGTCAAAGGCTTTGGCAGAGTCAATAAACCAGAAATAGATGCTCCAAAATCATTGCAGATGGTGACTGCAGCCATGAAATTAAAAGACACTTACTCCTTGGAAGGAAAGTTATGACCAACCTAGACAGTATATTAAAAAGCAGAGACATTATTCTGTCAACAAAGGTCTGTCTAGTAGAGGCTATGGTTTTCCAGTGGTCATGTATGGATATGAGAGTTGGACTGTGAAGAAAGCTGGGCGCTGAAGAATTGATGCTTTTGAACTGTGGTGTTGGAGAAAACTCTTGAGAGTCCCTTGGACAGCAAGGAGATCCAACAGTCCATCCTAAAGGAGATCAGTCCTGGGTGTTCATTGGTAGGACTGATGCTGAAGCTGAAACTCCAATACTTTGGCCACCTGATGTGAAGAACTGACTCATCTGAACAGACCCTGATGCTGGGAAAAATTGAGGGCAGAAGGAGGAGGGGACAACAGAAGATGAGATGGTTGGATGGCATCACTGACTCAATGGAAATGGGTTTGGGTGGACTCTGGGAGTTGGTGATGGATAGGGAGGCCTGGCGTCCTGTGGTTCACGGAGTCACAAACAGTCGGGACACAACTGAGCAACTGAACTGAACTGAACTGAAGCGCTAAGAAAGGCTTTGTAGAAGATCATTCAATCTACTCAACAGGTTTAACACAAAACAAGTTGCTGAATACAGTCATGTAGGTTGTGTATCCACGCGAGGTGCAGAAACTATGAGGGCTTGTCGACACTGCAAACATTTTAGAGTTGAATTTGTATTTTGGTAGATTTTTGGCCAGAGGAAGTAGAATATCTTAGGGAAAGTGGATTTGCTTCTAATTTTCACAGATCCAGTATAGGATTATGACAGTGATGTCAGATGGGCAATTTAGCACTCTTAGCCAGAATCTGAATACGGGACTACATAAGAGAAAGACAGGGCAAATCTTACCTTCCTGGGATGAATTCGTTACTTTTCTCTGTCAATTCATGTACATCAGCATATTTCATTCTTTGCACTTACCATTTACTGATGAGTTGCTATATGCCAGATATTCCAGACTACCAAGACGTGCAAGGCATAGCACCTACTCTCAACAAACTTACTTATGGGCCAGCAGAGTAGATAGATGGAGTCACTAGCAATTACAGTTCAACATGGCAAGTACAGTCGTAAAGCAATGAAACTGAAAAGAGTGCATAAGAGGAATAATACCCTTTGACTTATCAAGTAAGGTCATCAGTTGAAGATTCTTCAAAAAAGCTGGGGCTTCAGTTGAACATTGAAGGACAAACAGAAGTTAGCCAAGTAAAGTACAGAGAAAGGCATTCCAGGCAGAGGAAACATCACGAAACTGAGTAGAGGTCATCTTGTGCAAACTAATGTTGGTAATTTTATATGGATGGTGAAGGAGATGAGGATACGAATAGGACAAAATAAGAAGTGCAATGTGGTTGTGCTTGCATGCTAAGTCTCTTTTGTCATGTCCGACTCTTTGCAACCCTATGGACTGAACCCCGCCAGGCTCTTCTGTTCATGGGATTCTCCAGGCAAGAATACTGGAGTGGGTTGCCATGCCCTCCTCCAGGGGATCTTCCCCACCCAGGGATTAAACTTGGGTCTCCTGCTTTGCAGGCAGATTCCTGACCACTGAACCATTGGGAAGCCCCAAGATGTGGTTAGGGATCAATAAATGAGTAGATATAAGTACCACATCAAGAATGACAGACCCTATTCTGAAGGCAATGGGGATTTAAAATAGGTTAGTGATACAGATTTGCATTATAGCAAAATTAAACCAAGAAGAGTTGAACTGGAATAGATGAACTTAGAGATGGAGATATCAACAGCAGGTTTCCCTAACAGTTCAAATGAGGGCTTGACTGAATTTTGACACTGCACATCAAGATTTGGGAGAGTCCTTAAGAGGCAGAACTGAAAGGACCTGGTGATTGACTGGATGTGAGTGTTACTTAGGGGGATCTAAGATGACCCCCAAATAGGGCCTGATACATAATTTGTGGGGTCTAGAGCAAAAAGAAAATGTGAGGTTCTCTGCTCAAGTACCAAGCCTGGGAGAGCAGAGCATTAACCCAAAGGTGGGTCCATTCTGAGCTCCCTTGAGCCAGTCCTGCTTGTGGCAAGGTAAACCAAGTGAATGGAGCCCTTTTAATGGTGAGTGTAATGCACCATTCACCATTAAAAATTTCTGAGTTTGGGGTGCCCATGGAAAATTCAGTTAAATTCAGACTGGAGACATAAATACCTAACTCTGAAGTGGAGAATAAGGGATGGATCAGATTACCCAGTCTTTGTGTAAAGCAAGACAGAAACTAGTTGGAACTTCCAAGAGTATCAACAGGTGATGCACATGAAAAAAGAACCATCTAAAAACAGGCGCTGATAATTCAGGAGGGAAATCACAGAAGCAAAGGACAATTTCAGTCTCAACAACTGCAAGAAGCTTTGTCTCCTTTCAATTTCACTCATTCCTTTACATTTTGTTGTTAGGTCCTGTAGCTTGCCTACCATCTTTAGCTGATTTTTCTGCATTTATCTGGCAGTTTGACTTTAACTTTGAAGGCAGATGTCATGTCTTTTATTTTTCATGGTGCTCAGCATGACTGTTCCAGTGATATCTACCTACTATGTCTCTAAAAGCAGTTAATTACTTTCAGACAAGATTTTTCTGGAAACAGAATGTTGGCTACTTGGCTCATTTATTTTTTTCAACAATGCTGAAGAATGAGACTTTTCCAAAGCAACTATCCTACCACAGTTTATTTTTAAAGGGAAATAATAGTTAAGCGGGGGGAGAGACTATCAAAATTATTTTTATTATAACAAATCACCCTAGTAACTACAGGAGTGTGTGTATGTGTGTGTGTTTGTGTGTGTGTAAATGTGTGCATAATGTATAGCCTGCTTTGGGGGAAGAAAATAGCCTTTTAAGCTATTCTAAGTTACAAGTTCACAATGCAGATTAGGAAATACTTGATTAAGGATTTTTAAAAATTGATTTTAAACCAACTGGATAGGAGACAGTCTTATACTGATTGTGACTTAGTCTCCAGAACCAAAGCGGGAGGAGAAACGTGGCTGTCAGCCCAGGGGGATGGCACACAAGAAGTGGCCGCAAGCTGATACCCAACAACAGCTGACTGTTTCTTGGCTGGTATCAGGGGAGGCTGGCGGCTCGTTGGCTGGGGTTATTTTTACCCGCATCTTCGCTGGCCACGGAGCAGGCATGTCCCCAGTACGTCCTGGCGGAGGAGGCTCCCGGCTGCCTCGACCCCATCCCGGGCCTGCAGGACAGCGCCCTTCCTGACCCCGCCGAGGGACAGCCAGGCCAGGCCGGGAGCCCGCGGAGGGCTCCCCCTTATCCGCCGCGGAGGGCTCCCCCTTATCCGCCGCGGAGGGCTCCCCCTTATCCGCCGCGGAGGGCTCCCCCTTATCCGCCGCGGAGGGCTCCCCCTTATCCGCCGCGGAGGGCTCCCCCTTATCCGCCGCGGAGGGCTCCCCCTTATCCGCCGCGGAGGGCTCCCCCTTATCCGCCGCGGAGGGCTCCCCCTTATCCGCCGCGGAGGGCTCCCCCTTATCCGCCGCGGAGGGCTCCCCCTTATCCGCCGCGGAGCCCCTTGCCCGGCGTCCCGCCCGGCCTTCGCCAGCATCCCGGGCTGCGGACAGCTCCCGCCCCGCCCCGCCCCGCGGAGCCCGCCCTCGCACCCCAGCCCCCGCCGGCCGGTCCTAAGGAGGACCTCACCGGCAGGACCCCGGCCTCCCCCGGCCCTCCAGCCCCGAGCTGCGGCGGGGCTCACAGACCTGCTCCGCGGCCGCCGCCGCCGCCGCCGCCATCTTCCCGCGCCCGCCGGCTCCGCCGCCCTCCCGGCCGCCTCCGCACCTCGCGCGCCTGCGCTTGCGCGCTGGAGGGGCGGGAGGGGGGCCCCGCTGCTCCTCGCCCCCGCCCCCCATCTCCAACCCCGCCCCGCCCGGGCCGCGGGTGCCAGCTCCGCTGCCCCCGGCGCCCAGGCAGTGGCCTCTGGGAGCGTTTTCTTGCACACCGGGATTCCGTTCGACCTCGGGCCGCCTCTGGATTCTTCGAAAAGGCCGCCCGCAAAATACAGAGGAACCCTCTCCCTTCCCCTCCATTCCCCAGCAAGGGGTGGGGGGCGGTGCTGGTGCCATCAGGAGGGCTCCTTGATTCACGAGTCGGGGTCTCTTTGGCTGGGTTGGGAAGGGCGCATTTGCAGAGTACATGTGGACGAGGGAGGAGGCGGTGACAACGCGGACAGAAGTTAAGTTGCTGACAGGCAGCTAAAATCTTGAAAACCGAATGTCCTTAAAAAGTACAGGCACTTCAGGGATGCTTCTTAGTTTTGGCGGGCCTGTGAAGGCTGATGCTTTTTTTCTGTGGTTTTGCAGGTGGGTTGAAGATAGTGTGGATGTATCTACTGGGGAATCCAATTTAACAGATGTTTACTGCACACCAGGAAGGCACTCAGATATACAAGTAACTCGAGTACACATTCCTTGTTCCCTGTCGAGTCAATATAATCCAATAATCCTTTTAGTTTAAAAAAAAAAAAAGAGAGGGAGGGCAGTTGTAACCAAGGTGCGATAACTATTCCTCAGGTAGCTGAAACTTCTCCTAAGCATCTTGGGGACCCAGGCCTGCCTAACTCAACAGGAACACCAAAGAGACCTGCTGGCCAAATTTTTCTTTCTCTAGAAACTAAATCAGTTTTGCTTTTTGATGACTGGAGCTGATGTTTCTCTCTCTGCGTACGTTACATCAGAGGATTGCCAAGAAATTGTAGTTAGAAGATTCGGCTCTCTCACCTGGTAAATCCTTTATAATCTTGCCCGTCTCTCCTCTGGTTTTGGCTAAGATCAGTACCTAGCTGGTCATCAAGTTCTGCAAATCCTTTCCAAATGCTGGAACCGATTGACTTGTATCTCTAGGCTGACTCCTGTCTGGATATCTAGGACAAGCTTCATCTGAAGCAGAAAGGCTTACAGCTCAATGCTTTGGGGAGTCAGCAGTAAGCCTTTGATAATAGTCTGTCTGTGGTCCCAATAATCCACTCAGACAACTGGGCTTTTTACTGATCCTTAATTCCTATCTCTAATTCTAGTCCTCTAGTCCTTACTTCCTATGCTTTGCTTCTTTTCCTTCTGCTTGAAGAGTCTTTCTCTTTTTCTCTGTCAAGCACACTCTTATTCATCCTTCAAATATCCATTCAAATGGCATGTTCTCTTTGAGCCTTCCTACATGCCTGGGCAGTTTTAGCTGGTCTGTCCCTTAATTCTGCTCCTAGTTTTCTACATGTATTTCAGAGTGCATTGTATTCTATTTTGTTTACCTGTCTTTAAGTTCATCTAAAAAATGGGGAGCTCTATCTGGAAGATCTGTGTCTTACTCATCCTTTTATCTCCAATGCTTAAGACAGTAATGAAACTTAATAAGTATCTTCAGTTCAGTTCAGTTCAGTCGCTCAGTTGTGTCCGACTCTTTGAGACCCCATGAATCGCAGCACACCAGGCCTCCCTGTCCATCACCAACTCCCGGAATTCACTCAAACTCATGTCCATTGAGTCGGTAAATGCCATCCAGCCATCTCATCCTCTGTCGTCCCCTTCTCCTCTTGCCCCAATCCCTCCCAGCATCAGAGTCTTTTCCAATGAGTCAACTCTTTGCATGAGGTTGGCCAAAGTATTGGAGTTTCAGCTTCAGCATCATTCCTTCCAAAGAACACCCAGGGTTGATCTCCTTCAGAATGGACTGGTTGGATCTCCTTGCAGTCCAAGGGACTCTCAAGAGTCTTCTCCAACACCACACTTCAAAAGCATCAGTTTTTCGGTGCTCAGCTTTCTTCACAGTCCAACTCTCACATCCATACATGACCACTGGAAAAACCATAGCCTTGACTAGATGGACCTTTGTTGGCAAAGTAATGTCTCTGCTTTTGAATATGCTATCTAGGTTGGTCATAACTTTCCTTCCAAGGAGCAAGTGTCTTTTAATTTCATGGCTGCAATCACCATCTGCAGTGATTTTGGAGCTCCCCAAATAAAGTCTGACACTGTTTCCACTGTTTCCCCATCTATTTGAGCTGAAGTGATGGGACCAGATGCCATTTTTCTGAATGTTGAGTTTTAAGTCAATCTTTTCACGCTCATCTTTCACTTTCATCAAGAGGCTTTTTAGTTCTTCTTCATTTTCTGCCATAAGGGTGGTGTCATCTGCATGTCTGAGGTTATTGATATTTCTCCCGGCAATCTCCATTCCAGCTTGTGCTTCTTCCAGCCCAGCGTTTCTCATGATGTACTCTGCATATAAGTTAAATAAGCAGGGTGAAAATATACAGCCTTGACTTACTCCTTTCCCTATTTGGCACCAGTCTATTGTTCCATGTCTAGTTCTAACTATTGCTTCCTGACCTGCATATAGGTTTCTCAAGAGGCAGGTCAGGTGGTCTGGTATTCCCATCTCTTTCTGAAATTTTCCACAGTTTATTGTGAGCCACACAGTCATGGCTTTGGCATAGTCAATAAAGCAGAAATAGATGTTTTTCTGGAACTCTCTTGCTTTTTCCATGATCCAGCGGATGTTCGCAATTTGATCTCTGGTTCCTCTGCCTTTTCTAAATCCAGCTTGAACATCTGGAAGTTCACAGTTCGTGTATTGCTGAAGCCTGGCTTGGAGAATTTTGAGCATTACTTTACTAGCGTGTGAGATGAGTGCAATTGTGAGGTAGTTTGAGCATGCTTTGGCATTGCCTTTCTTTGGGATTGGAATGAAAACTGACCTTTTCCAGTCCTGTGGCCACTGCTGAGTTTTCCAAATTTGCTGGCATATTGAGTGCAGCACTTTCACAGCATCATCTTTCAGGATTTGAAATAGCTCAACTGGAATTCCGTCACCTCCACTAGCTTTGTTCGTAGTGATGCTTTCTAAGGCCCACTTGACTTCACATTCCAGGATGTCTGGCTCTAGGTGAGTGATCACACCATCATGATTATCTGGGTCGTGAAGATCTTTTTTGTACAGTTCTTCTGTGTATTCTTGCCGCCTTTTCTTAATGTCTTCTGCTTCTGTTCGGTTCATACCATTTCTGTCCTTTATCAAGCCCATCTTTGCATGAAATGTTCCCTTGGTATCTCTAATTTTCTTGAGATCTCTAGTCTTTTCTATTCTGTGGTTTTCCTCTATTTCTTTGCATTGATCGCTGAAGAAGGCTTTCTTATTTCTCCTTGCTATTCTCTGGAACTCTGCATTCAGATGCTTATATCTTTCCTTTTCTCCTTTGCTTTTCACTTCTTTTCTTTTCACAGCTATTTGTAAGGCCTCCCCAGATAAGTATCTTAAAAATCTGTAATACCCCAGTTTCTAAGACTAGCAGCCCTGCCTTGGTTTTGCCAACCTGTCTCATACATAGAGACAAAGTGCCTTGGCAATACCACCAGTAAAAATTTAATACCACCACTAAATTTAAAGGAAATCACATACAATTGGGTCAGCAAAAGCTAAAAGATTTTCTTCAAATAGTAATATAGGCCCTGACCCAAAGGACTAACACGGACAGCTGTAGGAGAGGAATAGCATGGCACACCCAGGGAGGACTGGGGTGCCTAAAGAGAAGCCTGACTAGAGCAGAACAGATTATGCCTTTAGCCACATTCGCTGAGGGTTTGCAACTGTCCCCAGTGGAAATTATGATGCGGATCCCACTGTATATCCTTGGAGCTCCTTGCATACAAGCTTCTTACATATAAGCATCAGAAAACACACACAACTCTTGCTATACTGAGGGCTTTGATTGCTCTTTTGTTGGCTTCATAAAATCCCTAATTAAAAATCTCCAGCTAACTGATACAGGTAAAATTCAAAGTGGACAAAAGTAAGAACTTTCAGAAAGACTATTCCATCCAGACGTCTGACTCATTACACTTCTCTAGAAAAAAAGGCTTGTGGCTGTGTGGTAGAATTATAATGCTTTAAGAACAACCAACTGGCTATTAAATTTGCTCTTCTACCTCTATGGGGTTATGACCTCAGATATAAAGCAGCCAGTCATCTCCTTCCTGCCTTCTTTCCTTCTTTGCTTTCTTTTCTTCTTTCTTTTACTTCTTTCTCTTTTTGTTAATAGTTTAACAAACATTTATAGAGGGCTTAGAGTGTGCCACTTGCTGTGCTGAGGATATTAAACTAAATAGACCTTTGCCTTTTTCTTTAAGAAACTCACAAGGTTATATAGGATGCAGACAAATAAGTTTAATATAGTAGGATAACAATATCAACATTTCTAAAGTTAGAGAGACAAAGCATAAAGAAGAGAGTAATGAGCTTTGTGGGGGTGGGGGAGTTAGGAAGATTTTGTCAGTTTGAGCTGAGTTTAAATTTATTAAAAGTGCAACTTTGGAGAAACCCCATGTTTATTTCCTGGAGATTAGCTTTAGTAGTTATTTCAGAAAGCCTGCAGAATAAATTGTATGCCAAAAAGAGGTTCAACTTTTAATGACTGGCTAATGCTCTCAGAATCAAGGCCTGACCTCAACTGAACTGTGAACCAGAAATTGGGACAACAAGCAAGATTTGCTCAATCTCAACCATAACCAATATGTTAAAAAAAAAAAAAAAAAGGGAAAACAACGTTAAAGAATGTCAGAACTGCAAGAAATCTTAGAGCTCATCAAGTCCATGTTTTTCATTATGTAGATGGAAGAAAAGTGAGGCTCAGAATGATTAAAGACATGTAAAGTCATGAGAAACCACTAACTGGAAGAGTGTCAGATAAAACAAGAGTATCCATGTTTCAAATTTATTGTTCTTTCAACTTCTCTAAGATAATCTGATAGTGTACCAGAAAGAAAGATTTGATTTTTCTTTTATTCCCAAATAAATGCCTACTTGATAATATCCTGAAATAAACAGGAACAAAATTAGAGCATCAAAAGATTCTGCAAATAGAACCTTTACTTATATATTTCCTTTAATGAAAGGAAGTATATATATTTATGGCTTACCTGGTAGCTCAGGCTTCCCTTGTGGCTCAGCTGGTAAAGAAACTGCCTGCAATGCGGGAGACCTGGGTTTGATCCCTGGGTTGGGAAGATCCCCTGGAGAAGGGAACAGCTACCCACTCCAATAGTCTGGCCTGGAGAACTCCATGGACTGTATAGTTCATGGTGTCGCAGAGACGGACACAACTGAGCGACTTTCACTTTCACTTTCCCCTGGTGGCTCAGACGGTAAAGAATCTGCCTGCAGTGTGGAAGACTCAGGTTTGATCCCTGGGTTGGGAAGTTTCCCTGGAGAAGGAAATGGCTACCCACTCCAGTATTCTTGCCTGGAGAATCCCATAGACAGAGGAGCCTGGCAAGCTACAGTTCATTGGGGTCTCAAAGAGTCGGACACGACTGAGGGACTCTAACACTTTCTTTATCTTATGTATGTATGTGTGTATGTATGAGAGAGAGAGAGAGAGAGAGAGAGAGAGACTTTAAAAACAGAATCTCAACCTTGTTGAGCGCATGCTTATAGTTTGAAGCATGTGGATTCTTCTTTAATCAGCAACGTCTACTGTTTGCATTCCAGGCTCTCACTCTCTCTTAAATTGATTGCCATCCTGCGCCCATCAAAAGTGCTAAGGAAGGGATCATCATTAAGGGCACTTATGAGGATATCTGCTTATCCCTACAGATACAGAAGTTCTAAGCTTGTACCAAGTAACATCACCAGAGGGCTAAGAAGTGGGGTGTCAATTGCTTGGCTCTCTCTTTGATGACATGTGTTCTAGTCTTACCCCCACTGGCATTGATCAAAGGTGACTGCAAGAAAGTTGCATGAAGATTGTTTCTGTATTTTCTTTACAAAGGGGAGGTTATTAAGGACACATTCATCTGTTATTCTATACTCTTTGGAAAGGAATAAACATATTTAAGAACTGGTACCAAAAAATGTGCTTTCATTCAAAGAATTGGTATGTGTACTTTAAAAATCAAATGGTAATCATACCACCCAGTTTCCTTTTTTTCTTGACTGCCACAAAGCCCCAAAATAAATGTAAAATAAGGCTCAATATTAGTACACAGGCTTAAACTGGGGGCATATTTGTTTTTTTCATTAATTTTTTTCTAAATCTAACAAAGATGTTTTCTACAAACCTTCTACTGTAAGTGATATGAGATCCTCTTTTGAAAGTTTTAGGGGGATAAATAATGAATAAGTATGTAAAATATTTCCTTTGTTTTGAGTACTTGAGAGTTATGCTTGTTATTAGTAAGCATCAAGTTCTTGCTATGGACAACCATGCTCCAGAGCACTATGGAAACTAAGAGGTGCATGAAATGACTGGGAAACCTGAAGGGTCTTGAATCTAGTTGTGGTGGTCAAGTATTGTAGAGACAAGGTCAGGTAGCACATTCTAAAGTGATTTCAGACTCATTCTATCCTAAGACTCTATACGTCTATTAAATGAGTAATATGAACATTTGGTCAAAGCATATTCTATTTTGAGTTGGCTTAAATATTGATATTTTGAGTAACATTTTTCTGAAGGTGGTCAAGTTTTTGGATAGCTGTTTCTGAGTAAGTTTTCATAAAAGCAGCTTGTGTTCATGGTGGAAATTTGAAAAATTGGAAAAGTATAAAGGAACTAATTAAAATCATCCACAATCATGCCTTGGGTTCATGTTGTGTAATGTAACACAATATATATAATTTAGAGACCTGCTTTTTTCACTTAACATTATATAGTAATAATTCCTAGATACTAGCTGTTCAATAATGAGATTTCTATTGTGAAACATTCCATTGAATAATTTACTCTATCAGCAGCACTGTTGTTGCTTTGTATGTTTCCAACCTACTCTTCTCTGTTTAATATTAGTACTGTGACCTATTGTACATTTGTAGTAATAGTGATCATAGCATTTAGGAAGCAAATTGATAACATTTGTTATAACATGTCAAGCACTGTGTTGCACTTCACATGAATGGTCTTATTTAGTCTCTAATAACACTGTGAAGTAGGAACTATAGTAAGAGGATATAAGGCTTCCTCGATGGCTCAGAATCCATCTCAGGAGATGCTGTTTGATCCCTAGGTTGAGAAGATCCCCTGGAGGAGGAAATGGTAACCTATTCAGTATTCTTGCCAGGACAATCCCATGGACAGAGAAGCCTGGCAGGCTATAGTCATAAAAGAGTCCCAAACGCCTGAAGCAACTGAGCACACAGGCATGCAAGATGATATAAACAAGACTCTGATGCTGGGAGAGATTGGGGGCAGGAGGAGAAGGGGACGACAGAGGATGAGATGGCTGGACGGCATCACCGACTCGAGGGACATGAGTTTGAGTGAACTCCGGGAGTTGATGGACAGGGAGGCCTGGTGTGCTGTGATTCATGGGGTCGCAAAGAGTCGGACCTGAGTGACTGAACTGAACTGAACTGAGAGGTTAATTAAAGTGTAACAGCAAGGAGGAGGATTTAACCCTTAGTCTGACTTAAGCAAATATCACAACTTGGTTTTTATTAGTAAGTAAATCAGACTGTTCAAAGATTCCAAATACCTATAAAAATGTGCATTAAGTTAAGAAATCTATAAGATTCTTCTTCATTGCCTTCCTCATTCTTTACATTTTTTAAAGAAAAAAGTCAGTAATGAATATTTATTTTTTGTACTTTAGCAATTGTTATTGCACCATGATAAAATGTGTGTTCTCTTTATATTTTCTTTTTTCTTTTTGTTGACATATAATTAAAAAAATACATTATGTACAACATAGTGATTCAATATTTGTATATAATGTGAAATAATCACCACAATCAGTCTAATTAATATCTATCACCATTCATAGTTACAAGTTTTTCTTGTGGTGAGAACTTTTATAGACCTTATTTTGTGGTCTACAGAAGATAGTAAGAACACAGACTCCAGAATGAGCCTTTCATTTTTATCAGAGGACAGTAAAACCACTAATTAAGAGGAAAAAAGTGGGGTGGGGGCAAAAATTCTTAAGTTTACCGTCAGTGGACATGTTCAATGTTCATAATTCTTAAATACCTGAAAAAAAAAAAAAGAAACTGAATTAAACTAGCTAACCGACTAGCTAGCAGAGGTCCCGCTTCCACCGGCTCTGTTTTAAAAACGATAGATTAGGATGATTTGCAATCTGCACATCATTTGACGACATTGAAAATAAGGGTACTAAAGTGCTTAATGATGGTTGCAATGGTTTCATTTCTTAAGTAGGCCAAACTACCACTGTGGCTTAATACACCTTTTGAAATAGTGCCAAACCGGCTCTAAACTTACACAAAGTCTCAATTAGAGAATTCATAATTAAACAACTTAAGAGTGCTGAATGATTCTAAAAACAGACCAAATCTTATTTAAACCTGATTGACTAATTCGTGAACATCCTGGAGCTAAAATCTATTTAGCTGGGCACCCACCAAATCCTAGACGTTACAAACGAAGAAATAAAGTCTTGAGAAGTGAAAGAATATAGGAAGGAGCCAAACAACTGCTTTCTTCACCGCCTAACCTAAAAACGTCTAGAAAGAACCTTTGCTTTCCTAGACAAGAGGCCTCCGGCTGCCCAGCATCGCCACACTGCGGGCGCCTCTCTCTCCATCAGGGTCGGGCGGCTGCCATCTGAAGTCTTAGCGTCTTCCAGCCGCCGGCCCAACCCAGAGTCTCACAGACTTTGGGGGCTCTCGCTTTCGGCCACCAGCAGCACCAGTAGCAGCAGCATGAGGCTGAGCATCACTAGCATGAGGAAGAGCGGCATGGCGCGTCCCGGCGGTGCCCCGGACCCGCGGGCGAGTTGGGGTTGGGGGGCAGCAGGGATGAGGAGCGGCGGGGCTGCAGGCGGGTAGTGCGCTCGGCTGGGGCTGGGCGGCGGCGCAGGCGTTGCCTGGAAACGGGCCGCGCGCGTCCCCAGCTGCCGCGCGCTCACGTCAAGGTTTGTTTAATAATCGCCGGGGTATTTATTGTCCTGGCTCCCGGCGGCAGCGCGGGAGCCGGGAGACCGCGCGCGGGGCAGCGAATGAGGCGCGGCGGCTGTGGCCCAGGGCACCTCCCCCCGGCTTCTCGAACCCTGCCCCTTCCGACCCGAGGGGGGAGGATGGAAACACCAGCCGCGCTCTGAGCTCCTCAGGAAGAGAACACCTTTCCCGCCACACCACCCCTCGGTCCACGAGTCCATCTCCCAGAGCGGGCCGAGCGGAAGAGCGAGCGATGGCAGATAACCTGAGGAGACTGGTCTCCAACGAAGCTTTACGATCGTTGCAGGACAAGCTAGAGTCCTGGCTGAGGGAGTACAACGTGAGTCAGAGGGGAAGACCCCCGGGGTTCGCCCTCTCTCTAGTTCCTTGTACAACCCTCAGCGGGAGGTTCTTAGGACTGGCCTCCGGGTGACTGCTTTGCCAAGTCCAGCAGTTTTGATTCCTCACTGGGACCCGCACCGAGGGAAGCAGGGAAATGCGATTCCTTTTTCTCCTTCTGGCGCGAGGTGGCGCGGTCCGTGAAGCGCTGGACTGGTCGTAGCAGAGGAGAGCTGCTAGTTTAGCGAGCGGTAGCTAAGGACGCTGGCGGTCCTAGCAACGGGAAGCCCTGCGAGCAACGCAGGTCCGGTCTAGCTTGTCACTCTTCCTCCAGTTCCCTCTGCCTGCAGCCCACCCCCATACTCCAACTCGAATTATTATTATTTATTACATCCCACCTCCTGCCTTTCCGCAAGTCTCCCACTCTGGGGTAAGATTTTTATAGAAATATACCCTGGAGTTAGTACCCAGAAGTCAATGAAACGAGCACTAGTCAACCTTGCGAGTTTCACTTGTGTGCTGATGAGCATGGCAAGTAAGGTAGTTTCAACACTAGGGCAGATTTCAGAAAGCCTGTTGTCAAGGCATTTGTAAGCCAATATTCTGTCATCAAACCCAGTTCAGTTCAATTCAGTTCACTCTCAGTCGTGTCCGACTCTTTGCGACCCCATGAATCGCAGCCCTCCAGGCCTCCCCGTCCATCACCAACTCCCAGAGTTCACTCAGACTCACGTCCATCGAGTCAGTGATGCCATCCAGCCATCTCATCCTCTGTCGTCCCCTTCTCCTCCTGCCCCCAATCCCTCCCAGCATCAGAGTCTTTTCCAATAAGTCAACTCTTCGCATGAGGTGGCCAAAGTACTGGAGTTTCAGCTTTAGCATCATTTCTTCCAAAGAAATCCCAGGGCTGATCTCCTTCAGAATGGACTGGTTGGATCTCCTTGCAGTCCAAGGGACTCTCAAGAGTCTTCTCCAACACCGCAGTTCAAAAGCATCAATTCTTCAGTGCTCAGCCTTCTTAACAGTCCAACTCTCACATCCATGCATGACCACAGGAAAAACCATAGCCTTGACTATCTAGGTTGGTCATAACTTTTCTTCCAAGGAGTAAGCATCTTTTAATTTCATGGCTGCAATCACCATCTGCAGTCAAACCGGAGTCTCTTGCATTGCAGATGGATTTTTTTTACCAGCTGAGCGACAGTATAGAACTTTCCTTTTTAAGATGAATGGGAGCTGGAGTATGGGTGGTGGGGGCCACTGCCCTCCCTACCCCACTCCAGCTCCCATTCATCTCTTCATCCAGATAGTAGAACTCCAGTGCAGAATTTGCTTCGGTTGGTCTGTCTTAAAAAGGGGAGTTCTATACTGTTGCTCAGCTGGTAAAAAAAATCCATCTGCAATGCAAGAGACTCCGGTTTGATTCCTGGATCAGGAAGATCCCCTGGAGAAGGGCATGGCAACCCACTCTAGTATTCTTGCCTGGAGAATCCCCATGGACAGAGGAGCCTGGCGGGCTACGCTCAGTCAGACAAAGAGTCAGACATGACTTAGTGACTGAACAATAACAACAAAAAAAGAGAGTCCTATTCTCACACAGCCAGTAGAACAATGCAGGAAAAAGAGCTGGGGACCCAGAATCAGCTCCACCCCGCCAGCTTTTAGGTCTGACTTTGCAGAGAACTGGCTGGCTGAATCACTGGGGCTTCCCTGGTGGCTCAGCAGTAAAGAATCCACCTGCCAGTGTAGGAGATGCTGGTTCATTCCCTGGGTCTGCAAGATCCCCTGGAGAAGGAAATGGCAACCCACACCAGTATTCTTTCTTGCCCGGAAAATCTCATGGACAGAGAAGCCTGGTGGCTTAGTGACTAAACAACAACAAGCAACAACAACAAAAGCTGAATCATTTGGGGCAAATTATTTAACCTCTGGGTCTCAGTACCTCCTCAGCTAACTGGGAGACTGGAATTTATGTGCATGAGGTTCCTTTTTGGATCTCAATTTTTTTAGTCTAAATTAGCTTGTTTCTGAAATCCTACCAGGAAAATGCAACTGCCTGCCATCATGAGTCCCTGGGCTTTCCTATCCACCTTGTAACCAGGCACCTAGGAGGAGGGGAGCTCAAAGCAATATGGCTTTCTCCTTAGCCTGCTTTTCTAGTGTTTACCCCATTTGCCCACATTTAAACCAATATTGATTATTCCTTCTCCATCAGAATTGCAGGAAAATTGAAATTCACCGTTAGCACAAAGACTTGGGTTCCCCCCCCCCCACCTACCTTTAAAAGTGGCTACTTGTTACCTAATCTCAGAAGGATAAGAATAACAAATCTTAATACATATATTTTCTCTTCTTAAAACTACTTCTTATAAAATTTTTTTTCTTGCCCTGTGGCCTAAATTAACTTGAACCATTAAAAAGTGTATTCAGTTTGTCACTAGACAATGTTGAACACAAATGACACTGATAGTGGCTGGACCAACTTAAATGATTGTTTTAGAAACAACCTGTAAGTTCTGAGAAAGGCCAAAGTTTATTGTACTTTCTCTTCTCACTAACAGTGGTGCACTCCATTCTTCTGTTCTCACTGAAACCATTTCTACTTAGATTCCTCACTTGTGGCCCTCCCCATCTCCAGTACACACATGTAATTCGTAGAGACTGCACTCTTAGAGATCAGTGCCTTCCCAAATATTGTGGCCATTCCTTGGGCATCATCATTTCTCTTCAACGTTCTGGCATCTCTATTGAATTTGACTGTCGACACTCTGTTTGTCTCCTTGTCTTACCCATACTCCTCTCATAGTTGTTCTTCAAGGGCAGACTTTAGAAACCTTCTCTTCCACTTACATTCCTATTTCATCTCTTACCCCTATGCTGATGAATATCATATCTAAACTCAGGTCCCTTTCTCATCTGAGCTCTCACTTCTCCAAATGTCCATTGGACATTTTCAGTTGTGCTGTTGTCATTGCAAAGTCAAATCAGTGTAAGACTGACCCTAGCTTCTCCCATGCCACAAACACTGACTTCTTTCCTTTAGTTACAGACTTTATCATGACATACTCCACTACTTTCTCACCAGCAGAATCTGTTGGTACTAGTTTCTGAGCTTGTGCAGAACCTGAGCATGTTCCACACCGTCCCTGCCTCCACTGCCACACTTGTACACCTTTGGTCATCTTTTATTTGTGTTACTTAAAAAAAAAATAACCCAAAGTAATTCTTCTAAATACCAAGTCAGATCAAGTTACTCCTATGGCAAAACTCTCCAAACTTTATATCTCAGAAAAAAATTTCCTGCAATGGCCATCAAACTCCTGTACAGCTGTGCTCCTTTAAACTCTGTGATGTTATCTCTTACCCTCTCCCTTGCTCAACCACTCCAGCAATACTAGACTGCTTGCTCATGGTAGAGCAGAACTGTCCGACAGAACTTTCCATGATGATGGACACATTCTATATATATCTTTATATCAGCACTGTCCAACATGGTGGCCAATAAGCATTTGAAATTCAATGAGTGCAAACTGAGGAACTGAAGTTTTAACTTCATTGAAGTCTGGTTTGAATTCCACTAGTTACCAGTGGCAACTGTATTGGACTGAGCAGCCACCCTCGCCCCTGGAACAACTGTGCCCCTTCTCTGCTTTATTTCTTCCATAATATCCTTCTCCATCCATAATATCTACCCCTTCTAATTTTTACTGATTTACTCTTTTATTTTGTTGATTAGTTTTCTTCCCCTCCCCCAACACACCCTAAAATGTAAGCTCCAGATAGCAGAGATTTCCGTTTCATTCCACTTTTGGCCCCTAGTGGTTGCTCAATAAATCATGACTGGCTGAATGCCACCACCTTTCTCCCAGACACCCAGTTCCTTGGACTCATTTCTGATGAACCTCATATTCAGTGTAAAATTAGAAATGATCCCTGTGCGTGCCTTGTGTGTTCAGTCGCTTCAGTCGTGTTCAACTCTCTGTAACTCTATGGACCATAGCCCACTAGGCTCCTCTGTCCATGGGGTTCTCCAGGCAAGAATATTGAAGTGGGTTGCCATGCCCTCCTCCAGGGGATCTTCCTGATCCAGGGATTGAACTGGAGTCTCCTGCATCTCCTGCATTGCTGGCAGATTCTTTACCCCTGAGCCAGCAGGGAAGCCCAGAAATGATCCCCAAATATTTTTAATTCAACCTTTCTTAAAATTGAAACCAGAAGCCAGAATTAACAATCAGGGGCACAAGTGAAAGGGTGCAAGCATTATGAACTGTGTGTGTGTGTGTGTGTGTGTATGGCGGGTGGCGCGGGCGTGGCGCTTAAGAAAGACAATGAGAAAATCTCTTTACAGCACCTACCAACATTTAGGTTACATTGAGACTTATTCAGCATCTTGTCATCTACAGTTTGAGTTTCAGTCAATTGCTAAGAGTTTTCCTGTAACACTGCAATGTTATTTTATTAGTTCCAAAGACTTTGGCCTTGAATCCTTAAGATGAAGAGTATTCATTGTAGCAAATTATATTTATTAAAATATTGGTTGTAGAGAATTATGTTTTTTCCTTAAAAGCTTCAAATTATGTTTGCTATGGAAGGTTGGTTTTTCTGACTGTGACTACATTAATTGAGTTCTGATAAACTCAAGCAAAAGAAAAGACCGTATATATTCCTCTAGAATTAGGAACATGGTTAAAGTTATTCCTTTGGGAAAAGTTATTTTCAAGTGAAATAGATAAATAACTTGAACAGATTAATTCTAAAACACAATGCAGAATTATGATTGTTTTCCAAACCAGCCATCATTTAGATTAACAATTAGATCCTATTTTTCTTCTTAATTTCTCTAATATAATTTCCTTCTTTATCCATTCCTATCCCCTCTGCCTTTATCTGGCCATCACCACCATCTCATACACAGCCTGTTTCCTTGATTCCTACGTTGTCAGAAACAGTAAGTTCTTTTAAAATATAATTTTCTGCCCTGAAGCCTTTGTTTTTTATCTTTTGGCTTGTTTTTAATCTTACAACATCTACCAATCTTTTGGGCCTTTGGCAAAACTGCTTCTTGCTTGATTTTATTTTTGTAAGTTACATTTATCTTATCTTCAGGAAAAAATATTTTCCAACCCACTCCCCTCCCAGAGAAGCAAGTCCTAAAAACAACAGCAAAGAGCACCACCTCATTTTCTTTTAGTTATTAAAGAGATGCTGAATTATTGCATTACTTTGTCTTTAAAACTTGGACTCCATTGGAGATTCAGGGATGGGTTGTGGTAAACACATGAATTGCAGAGTTAGTTTTCCTCCTTTGTGGTTATTGAGAATGTTAGTGGAACAGCCAAAGAGAATTCCTTCTTACTCAACCAATAACTGAGCCAGGTATTAAGAGTTTAAGAATTAATTGAAAAAATGGTTACTTAGCTCCTGGTGTGTATAAAGGTTTGGGTGAGATACTCTATATTCACACTTTTTCTGCAGTGTACACTTATTCCTCAGACAAATTTTTTTTATAGTATGTCTGTCTATGCTAGGTGCTGGGAATAAAAATGTCAGCTAAATCTTACTGATGAAATTCTAGCTGGAGAAGAGGACAAGGGAGAGAGGAAAGGATGTGGGCAAGAAGCTGGGAAGCATGAAAAAGCTAGCATGTTTCGGGGGACTGGGAATAATTCCAGGCAGGGAGTGGGCATGAGATAAGGCCAAGGAGATGAGGTGGTGGGGGCCAGGGACGGGTGCCTTGGGTGGTTTGTTATGGAGTTCGGACTTTATCCTGAAGGCAATGGGGAGAAACAAAGTATTATATAGGGAGGTAATGCTTCTCTTGCATTACCCTCCCCTTGTGCTATAGAATTCTGTACTAACAAGTGTAAACAACATATTAAATATCAGCACATAAAAACGAGCTCTTAAAGAGGTGTCCTCTGTTTGTTTTAGAATAATCTCTGTGATTGAAATAGAACCTGCTTTTAGGCCAAAACATGCCTGGTTCTAAGTATAAAAGTAAAAGCTTGCTGCTGCAAGCTGTGTGTTACACCAGGATTCCTGACCTCTGGAAGAAAGGATTTTGATCCAGGGTCAGAAACGATACTTGATTACTTGGAGCCTTTTGTGTAGCAAAGTTTTCATAAAGTATAGCAGAAATAGGGAAAGCTTCTAACATAGACATCAGAAGGGAACATAAAGAGTGCCAAGGCATTTTATGTCTGTTAGCTAGCTTCTAATCAGATAAAGAAACACCTCAAGGCTGAGGGAGTTTCACCAGGCTTCTCTCCCACAATATGCATTTTTGAGAGGATGGCCAAGGTGTGTCATCCCCAGCCATAAAACAATTAATATGAGTACTGGTTTGCTGAGCCATTATCAGCCCAAGGTTTGAGAAAAGAAAAAAAAGGCTGGTCTTAGGCAGAACCGGTTTCCTCAACACAGAAGGAAAAAAAGGAAAAGTCTGCCTCTTGCAGTTTATTTCCTCCTGCCGCCTGGGGACCTCTACCCTCCCTACCTGTTACCCTCTCGAAAGGTTGTTGTCATTGCTATGGTGTCTTCAGACAGATTCCCTGACCCCCCTGCACTCCTTCCCTTCTACATTCTTGAAGGTTCAACTAGTTATTACATTTACAGAGAATGCTTTTCTTCCCTTCAGGACCTTTATCTCCTTCAGTTCAGTTCAGTCGCTCAGTTGTGTCCGACTCTTTGTGACCCCGTGGACTGCAGCACGTCAGGCTTCCCTGTCCACCACCGACTCCCAGAGCTTGCTCAAACTCATGTCCATGGAGTCAGTGATGCCATCCAACCATCTCATTCTCTATCGTCCCCTTCTCCTCCCGCCTTCAGTCTTTCTCAGCATCAGGGTCTTTTCAAATGAGTCAGTTCTTTGCATCAGGTGGCCAAAGTATTGGAGTTTCAGCTTCAGCATCAGTCCTTTCAGGGAATATTCAGGGCTGATTTCCTTTAGAATGGACTGGTTGGATCTCCTTGCAGGCCAAGGGACTCTCAAGAGTTTTCTTCAACACCACAGTTCAAAAGCATTAATTCTTTGGTGCTCAGCTTTATAGTCCAACTCTCACATCCATGCATGACTATTGGAAAAACCATAGCCCTGACTAGACAGACCTTTGTTGGCAAAGTAATGTCTCTGCTTTTTAGTATGCTGTCTAGGTTGGTCATAGCTTTTCTTCCAAGGAGCAAGTGTCTTTTAATTTCATGGCTGCAGCCACCATCTGCAGTGATTTACTGGCCAGTAATGAATAAATGCCAAACCTTAGTGTCTTGACAGAACAGAGATTTCTTTCCCATTCATGCAAAGTCTGATGGTAGCTCTTGTCTGTCACTGGCTCAGTTTCAGGTGCCCTCCATCAGATGGAGCAGCCATCTCATTACTGGACCTTGAAGGTTCTGCAAGGGGAATAGAGAGAGTGGAGAACTTGCCCTGCTCCTACATCATACACAGCCCTTGCACTCATTGTCCCTTGGGCAGACTTAGTTGTTGGCTGCTGTCCAACTGTAAGGGAGCCTGATAAATGTGGAAAAGCAAGCAGAATATTTAATGGGTACCACCCCTTCTGCCACAGTTACTAATGATAAATTCATGGCTACAAAATAATTGACAAATAGTTAAGGAAGACTATTTTCTTTTTAACAGAGTCTACCAACTTTTAAATTTGATTCTCCGTATTTTCATCTTGGACAAACTGGTTAATGTAAACATCACCATTGTTTAATGTTAAAGGAGAAGAAGTAACAAAATAAGTCCAGTAGGAATATTAATTATGGATCAAGACACTAAAATCCAGTGTGTGCATGCTCAGTTGCTTCAGTCATGTCTGACTCTTTGCCACCCCATGGACTGTCCATGGTATTCTCCTGGCAAGAATACTGGAATCGGTTGCCATGCCTGCCTCCAAAATCCAGTGGGAAAGCCTAAATAGAAGCTCTTCCTAAATTGTTGAGGTATAATCCTCCTCTTTCTTATATCTAAAATTCAGAAAAAAATAGATATGCAACAAGCAACAGAGGTTAACTGTATAGCACCGGAAACTATAGTCAATATTTTGTAATAACCTATAATGGAAAATAATCTGAAAAATAATATAAACAATGTATTTGTATAACTGAATTAACTTGCTGTGCACCTGAAACACTGTAAGCCGACTATACTTCAATGAAATATATATATTAAGAAAAAATAAAATAAAATTTAGGATTTCAGTTTAAAAACTTTGTTGTGGAGGCAGTGAGTGTGTGGCAGGGTCAGCCTCAACGATGTAGAACAGAGGGTTGATTTTGAAACAACCACTTGAAAGGCTGCCCACAGATGGGCACCTTTCTAGAAGCAATTATAGCCTGTTATAACCAGCATTTTTACTTTTACTTTGTAGAGGACTTCATTTAAAAGAATTTTTTAAGGTATAGTTGATGTATAGTGTTATATGTTTCAGGTGTATAACATAGTGATTCCCAATTTTTGAAGGCTGTTCTCTATTTATAATTATTGAATATTGGCTATATTCCCCATGCTGTACATAATATCCTTGTAGCTTATTTATTTTTGATTTTTTTAATTGAAGGATAATTGCTTTACAGTATTGTGTTGGTTTCTGCCATACATCAACATGAGTCAGTCACAGGTATACATATGTCCCCTCTCCCATCTCTGTCCCCATCTGGCACTGTTGGTGGGAATGTAAATTGATACAGCCACCATGGAGAACAATATGGAAATTCCTTAAAAAATTAGGAATAGAACTGCCATATGACCCAACAATCCCACTACTGGGCATATACCCTGAGAAAACCATAATTTAAACAGATGCATGTACCCCAATGTTTGTCGCAGTACAATGTCTATTTTGTTAGTAGTTTATTCATAGTAAAGTAAAATAGTAAAGTAAAGTAAATTTTGCTCAGTCGTGTCCGACTCTTAGCGACCCCATGGACTGTAGCCTACCAGGTTCCTCCATCCATGGGATTTTCCAGGCAAGAATACTGCAGTGGGTTGCCATTTCCTTCTCCAGGAGATCTTCCCAACCCAGGGATCGAACCCAGGTCTCCCGTGTTGTAGGCAGACACTTTACCGTCTGAGCCACCGGGGAACTCTTAATCCCTTAAAACGAGTGTTTAAGAGTTCTTGAAAGCCCTTAAAGCACTCTTCATGCGTTATTGCCTTTAAGCTTTAGAAGAACCTATGAAATAGCAGGCTTTATTTTCTGTATTTTACACATGAGAAAACCAAATCCCAGGAAGGCAGCTTGCTTGCCCAAGGCCACTCCACTTTATAACTTGGTTTTGAACCTAGCTCTTTTGCTTGTCAAGTCCATTCTGTTATCTCCTACAGAGGAGGGAAGGACATTCCACTGACTTGCAGTGTCTGTTTCCTGCCAGCCTTCCCCCATCCACCCTCTAAAAATACACACCCCGGTCAGCGGTGGCAGTGGGGAGACTGGAACGGGGAAGGAAGATAGAAATTAGGGCTTTGCTTTCTATATGTGAATTTCCAGGGTCAGCTGCAAAGACCTGAGAAATGCCACCCCTCAGACTAGACTCCACATCCTTCCTACTGATCATCTCTTTTCCTTGCTCCTGTACATATTTGCTAATTGGCGTGTTTGGAAATGGCATTCTTGTTCTATGTAAAATGACTTTTTTTAAAAGAAGAGTATTAAAAAATAAAAATATCAGGCAAATCATTATTAAATGATTGTAACTTTCATATTTTAAACGATACTATGATAAATCCTTTTGCACAGTTTCTTATCTAATATAGATGAAGCATATTTTCTGTATATGAAAGTATATTTTGTGCTAAAATTGATAGATTTGAATAGCTTTTCAAATTGAAATTTGCAAAGCTTTTCAAATTGAAAATTTCAAGTTGATTAAAAATATTAATGTATTAATGATACATTTTATTATTAATATTTGCAGAGAATGAGATGGTTGGATGGCATCACCGATTCAATGGACATGGGTTTGGGTGGACTCTGGGAGTTGGTGATGGACAGGGAGGCCTGGCGTGCTGTGGTTTATGGGGTCGCAAAGAGTCGGACACGACTGAGCAAGTGAATTGAACTGAACTGGGGTGAAATTTTTCTCTCTTTCTAATATTGTGCAGGTGATTCAAGTTTAGAATAGTATGATGAGACAGCCATTTCAACACAGGCTGTGATGATTGGGGTCTCATGAGGAGAAATGTTAATAAGGTCAAGGCTGCTCAGAAGTATAGGAATTGAAAGGGATCAAAGGATTGTTGATCTGGTACCCATGGCACACGGACACTAGCGAAACAGGCTTGCGTGGGAGTGGAGATTGCTGCCGGAGGAAGTGAGGCAGCAGAAGTCGTGGAGAGGCACGTTGTGAAAAACCTTGGAAATAAGGCAACATTTAAGCTCAGTTGGTCAGGAGGTTTGGTCTGGGCTAGAGAGTGATAACACTAAAGGGGTGGGAACAAAGCCTCTGTTCTGTTCTCTTGCTCTCCTTCCCCACACTGCAAAACTTCTTGAAAGACTAATCTGTCTTCACTGTCTTTGCTTCTTTAACTCCCATTTGTTCCTCAACCTGGAATGATCTGGAACAACATCAAGTATCCTTTCCCCAAAACATTCTGCTGTAACTGCTCCACTTGATGGTCAGGTCAAGTCTAATCTCTTATTTTTTTCCATAGTCCTTATCTCCTTGATTTCTCTGCAACAATTGACACATCTTATCCAATTTTACTGGACTTCTCCTGTGGCTCAGATCGTAAAGAATCTACCTGCAATGCTGGAGACCTGGATTTGATCCCTGGGTCAGGAAGATTCCCTGGAGAAGGGAATGGCAACCCACTCCAGTAGTATTTTTGCCTGGAGCATTTCATGGGTGAGGAGACTGGTGGGTTATAGTCCATGGGGTCACAAAGAGTCGGACGTGACTGCCACTTTCATCCAATTTTATGGCGTTAGCTACTTCCCAGATGTTGGTAACGCCAAGATTTATCTCCAGCCTGGGCCTTTCTCCAGAGCTCCCGATCTGAATGGCTGGCCACCTGCCTTCCAGACAGCTCCATGTGGATGGCCAGATCCTATGAGTCAACATGAACCAAACAGGATGAGTTGCCCTCCCTCCTGTCTTGTTGCCTCTCTACTTGTGGCCTCTGGTTAGGCAACACCATCACAATCTCCCCTGTGGCCCAAGTCAGAAATCCAGTCTCCTCTCTCTCCGTCACACCTTGTAAATGGGTTCATCAAGCCCTGAGGAGTCTACCGTTAAAAGGTCTCAAATATCTCCCACCTTTCCCCATTAGCTGCAGTTGCTCAGGCTGCCGTCTATGAGGTCGCACAGAGTCGGACACGACTGAAGCGACTTAGCAGCAACAGCAGCAGCTCTTATTCAGACTCCAATCATTTCTTACATATGTGGGGAAACCAACTTCTGGTCTATGGCTAAGGCAGACCTCACATGAACTTTGTAGCAATAATGCCTGCAGCTGTAGGAGAGTAAGGGAGGAGACATACTGACAAAGCAGCTGCTTGCTGGGCAGAGAATTCTTTCCCTCACAACTCACAGTATTTTTGCAGCCATCATGCTTACAAAAGGAGGCTAGTAGCCCATCTCCATCACAAAGGGTGTTTTTTTTCCTTCAAAAGAACATTTTTCCAAAAAAAATGTTAATAATGCTGGTGGTTATATTCTGGAATATGACACTCCTTTCTGTTACTTCTAGCTTTCCTATCTTCATGAAGCCACTAGAATAAATTTGAAGTTTCCTTGTTTAAGTTCCGCACTAGCAACATGGCATATTCCTATTGATTTCCTACCTTTCTCCATGCCTCCCTGCAATCCAATTTTTATACAACTCTTCATGGGATTGTTTTGGGGCTCCTTATTGCCCAAATCAGTGACTTTCAACACAGCCAAAACCCTATTCCTTGGGATAGTATTGTTAAAACTTACCCACAAAGTTAATGCATTTTACTTCACAACACAGCACGCATACCCCCTTTGTTGCTGTTGTTCAGTTGCTCAGTCATGTCTGTCTCTTTGCATCCCCATGGGCTGCAACACGCCAGGCTTCCCTGTCCTTCACCATCTCCCAAACTTGCTTAAACTCTCGCCCATTAAGTCAGTGATGCCACCCAACCATCTCATTCTCTGTTGTCCCCTTCTCCTCCTGCCTTCAGTCTTTCCCAGCATCAGCGTCTTTTCTAATGAGTTAGCTCTTCGAGTCAGGTGGCTAAAGTACTGGAGCTTCAGCTTCAGCATCAGTCCTTCCAGTGAATATTCGGGGTTGATTTCCTTTAGGATGGACTGGTTTGATGTCCTTGCAGTCCAAGGGCTCTCAAGTCTTCTCCAACACCACACCCCCAACACCATATAACCCCTTATATAAATGAAGTAAAGTTTTCATAAATAATTCTTATTCGTAATTGTGATGTAACTGTTTTCTCTTTCATTAAATTTTTTTAGAAGGAGCTATTTTTGTTCTTGATCAGTCACTAAGTCATGTCCAACTCTTTGCATGGACTGCAGCACACCAGACTCCTCTGTCCATGGAATTCTCCAGGCAAGAATACTGGAGTGGGTGGCCATTCCCTTCCCCAGTAGATCTTCCTGACCCAGGGACTGAACCCGGGTCTCCTGCATTGCAGACAGTTTCTTGACCATCTGAGCCACCAGGAAAGCCCAAACTCCTTAAACCATCTGTAAAGAGCGTTCTCCCTCACATGCCTCTTACCCCTTCCCAAACTACCTGACTTCCTCCTCAGGTAATGCTAGGATCAGTGGGACCTTGGCCAACACAGATGTGATTCCAGAGCTGGGACGGAGTTTTGTTGCCTCCACAGCTCTCAGAATCTCTCAGCTAGATGGTTACAACTGCCTACCTCCTTCCCAGATGCACTCTCTAATCCAATTATCTGGTCTGCTCCTGCTAGAGTCATTTTTGTGAAATCAAAGCAAACCCTCCACTTGCCCTATTAAACTTTTCAGTGATTGGATAGAGCCCAGAGCTCTTCATGTGACAAATAAAGTCCTTATTACTTAGTCTCTGGACCCTGTGTTCTCCTCTCCCGTACAGTAGGCCTTGCCGCTTCTTGCCTTGATAATAATACTTGCTCTTCCTTCGCTCAAAGTGTCTTAACCTCCCACCCATCTCCCCGTACCAGAGTATATTTTACTTTTACAGCTCACTATCTTCTTAGAGCACTTAGTAAACTCTAAGGGAATTATTTATCCCCTGTGTGTTTCCTACTCTCTATCCTGCTTCCCCAGCTGGTGAGCTCATTGACAGCAGGCAACTTTTTATTTTTTAATGTAGTTTTGTTCCCTGAGCTGGCCAGCCCAAGGCTTAGGAAGTAAAGGAATTCAAGGATTTATGAGTGAATGAGATTTGGAATTAGGAGACAGTACATTTAGTTCATGGACTTCTCAGATGGCCCTAGTGGTAAAGAATCTACCTGCTAATGCAGGAGATGAAAGAGAGTAGAGTTTGATCCCTGGGTTGGGAAGCTCCCCTGGAGGAGGGCTTGGCAACCCACTCCAGTGTTCTTGCCTTAAGAATCCCATGGACAGAGGAGCCTGGTGGGCTATAGTCCATAGGGTCGCAAAGAGTCAGACACGACTGAAGCGAATGAGCACGCACTCAAGCACATAGTTAGTTCATATCTTTGCTCTGTTTATCTTGTGGGGAGTAATCGTTTGGTAGAGTACTGCGACAATGGCAAGTTGAGTGTCTTGTGCAATGCTTTGTGTTAGAAACGGGCAACGTGTTGTGACACGTCTTGGGATCAGAAACAGTCTGACATGGTATATTCTCTTATGCTAGTGGTGTGTGCAAACTCATTTGATAAACATTGGACCCCTACTTTGTGCCAGGCACTGGTCAAGGCACAGAAACCTATAGTAATAATACTACAATAATCCTAATTATTATATACCTTCTCTACTCTGCACCTATGCTAGCTGGTGAGATCGTCCACCTTCTAAATTCCAATGAATGGAAGAGCATTTTTAAAATGTCTTCTCTAAGGAAATAAGCTAGTAAGTGGAGAACCAGATCTGAACTAGGGTCTGCCCTATGACTCGGTTCATTGCTCCCTTCAGTTCTGTGCAGCATCTTACAGGTGCTATATCTTTTGTCTTGAAGGTGCAGAATGTGCATTATTTTGATTTAATTCTCTTAACACTCTGCACGCCATAATCTTCATTTTCCTGGTTGGGAAATGGGCTCATAGAGGTTAAGCAACCTGTGCAGAATTACACAGAAGAGTGGTAGGTAGCAGAGCTGAGATACTCAGGGCTGCTTGACTCCCAAGCCAATTCTCTGACCACTTAGCACGTGGCACGATCCAACCAGAGGGCAAAAGGCTATAACTGGGGAATTGAAGTTCACTGTGGTAAGTGCAGGAATGAAATAGCAAGGGCAAGGAGTTGCTGGTTCAACAAGGAAGGAATGGAGAGAGCTGATCAGGCTGTGGGTCCCGTATGTCCTGATCATGCCCATATTATGATAGTCACTCACTCACTCATTCATCAAATCTTTGGGGTCTTTGATTTGCTGTGGATACTAGCAGTGACTGATGAGAAAGACAAAGTCTTTAAAAAAGAAAACTCATAGTCAGCTCATAGACTTTTTAGGAGAAGGGGATAGAAGAATGAGATATTTCGATTGTGTCCATTTCTTCTTATAAGTGTTACGATAGAGCTAATCCCAGGTACCGTTAACCAGGCATGGAAACTAAAGCAGCATCTCCCTCTCAGTTACAATGAGTCCCTTCCATCCTGACTGCTTACCTGGCCTGCAGGACGCCCACAGAATCTGTCCTGCCAACCTCTCTGACCACCTATCCTCTGTTACATGCACCTACTTCTGGTTCAAGGTTGCCAGATTCCTTCCTGCCACTGGGCCTTTGGCCTTGGTGTTCCCACAGCCTGGCCTGCTCTTTCTCTGGTGCTCTGAATCCGAGACTTAGCTCCAGTGACTCCTCCTCAGAGAGGCTTCCCTGACTGCCCTCCTAACTCACTTTTTGTCACATATTCCAATCCTCCCCCTCCTCCTCCTGGCACTAATCATGATCCAAAAGTCAGTATAGTTTAGTAGTCAAGAGCATGGACTCTGGAAGCAGGTCTCAGTTTTGACATCATACTAGCTAAGTACCCTTGGGCATATTACTTAACCTCTCTGGGTCTCAATTTTCTCATCTCGATATGGCAATGATGACAACAGTCCTCCTAATCTCCTACAGTACCTATGGTGTGGATTTTCTGAGTTTACCTACATAAAGCATGGACAGTGGCTGGCACTTAGCAGGTATGTAATAAAGCCAAAGTGAGTGAATCGTCTCATTTTCATTCATCCACACAATACATATTGAGTTCTAATACATAGAGACAGTAGGATGAAGGGTTGGAAATGCCACAGTGACCCGGCCAGGCACAGCCTCTGTCCTCAGGAGCTTACTGCCTGTCTGAACCATTTCCCTGTTGACACAGGTCTGCATTTCACTTGTAAATTTTTGCCTGGAGGTCATCTAAACCTTTCCTCTTCATCCTAGTTTCTATCTCCCACTTCCTATCTTGGGATTCGTCATACCCAGAAGGCACCCCTGCCTTATGATGGCTTGAGGTGACACGTAGGTCTATGCATTTTTACACCCACATGGTTTGTTCCTTGCAATTGCATTCTTTCCTTCTGGAGTCAGAATCAATTAGCGGTTTGGCTAGCGAGGCTTTGGTGAAAGCTCACCAAGGAGACAACAAAAGCAGCGGAAGAGTTGGAAGTTCTACCTGCTAGCTTCTGTTCTGGGGCAGACTTTCCCCGAGCCCAACTTCTTCACTCCTAGAGTTTGCTTGTTGGAAGCCTTTCCTGACTTTCTCAGACAATGGCTCTTAAATAGACCTTGTGCTCATCCCTAGAGTAAGACTTTGTTCCAGTGCAGGGTAACTGTCTACTCTCCCATCTCCCCAGCTAGTCTGCATCATGAAGCCTAGGCCATCTTTTTGGTCTTCTTCCCCATTGTATCCTTCACCCAGCAATACCTTCTTATTGTTGAAAAAATAATGCCCTTTATGCACATGCTGAACTTAGGTAGAGGATAAGAACCAATAATGTGGGTAAATTAGGAGGCAATGATTTATCTTTTGTTACAAAACGTCTATTTATGAAAGAAGTATTTGTAGGGTTCCATTGAGTAGGACTTCCCAGGTGTTGCTAGTAGTAAAGAATCTGCGATGAGAGTCTTGATTTGATGCCTGGGTCTGGAAGATCCCCTGAAGGAAGAAGTGCCAACCCATTCCAGTATTCTTGCTGAGAGGATCCCGTGGACAGAGGACTGGTGGGCCACAGTCCAAGGAGTTGCAAACAGCTGGACACGGCTGAGTGTCTGGGCACAGCACACTGAGTAGGGAGTCAGGGTTATTGCTACAGAAAACAACTCCCATATTTCAGCAGCTTAATGCCCACAGACACACACACAACTTTCTCAATGATGTAACAGGTCAAGTGTTCAGTTAACAGCCTTCTAAATCTGTGGCTTCACTATCCCTTATGCTTCTGGGATCCTCTGTTAGGTCTTCTGCATTTGGTTGGTAGATGGAGAGAGAGAGAGAGAGAGAGAGAGAGAGAGAGAGAGAGAGAGAGAGAGGGAGGGGGAGAGAAAGAAAGAAGACAATCATTCAGGACAGTCACTCATCACTTTCTATCCCAGATCAGAACTGGGTTGCATGGCCACATCGGTTGCTAGGGAGACTGGGGAAGGCTGTCTCCTGGGCGTCCAGGAGGAGAGGCAAGTGTGTTTTGTGAGCACACAGCAGTCTCTGCCATGGGAGCATACCAGTGTCAGCTGGCCCTTGTGTAAAGTGATACGTGTGTCTATAAAGTAATACGTGTGTCCATAAAGTGACACGCGTGTCCACCGTGCAGTGGGTCCCAGAAGGATGAAATTGCACTGATGTCTGCCATTCTGGCTTTGCAGGCCAACTCATGTGATCAAAATCTAAATCACTGCCTCGAACTCATTGAACAAGTTGCCAAAGTGCAGGGACAACTCTTTGGGATCCTCACTGTAGCAGCCCAAGAAGGTGAGAACGGCCCGTGCATCTCTCTCCAGTTCTCCCCTCTTTGCCTTCTTTTCCTTTTCCCTTCCCTTTGCTCTCTGCCTGGGTGGATGTGTTTGGCTTTCTCTCGCTCACCTGGTCTGTGGATTCTTCCAGGAGGACATTATGATGGTGTGGAAACAATCAAATCACGCCTTTTGCCTTGGCTGGAGGCCTCCTTTACAGCTGCTTCCCTGGGGAAACCTGTGGACAGCAAGGTCCCTTCTTTACAGGTAGGGATACTAAAGGATCATCCTCGGTATTCAGCACCTGATCAGGCTCTGGGAACTCAAACATACATAAGATAAGGCTTTTTACCTAGTGAGGGGCTCGGTTCTAGTTAGGGAACTGAGACATGGGTTGGAAAGGTGAGTTTCTATTTATCATAGTATGTGGCATAATGGATTGAGTTTTCTCTTAAGACAGATCAGCATTAAAATCTCAGCCTTGCCTACTTCCTGGTGGTATGGCTTCAAGCAACTCAAGGAGCCTCTGCTTCCTCAGGATGAAAAGGGCCTGGTGATGGTTTGTATTTGGGACATTGATGTACCCACTCTAGGCATTAAATAGTAACTTTTAAATGACAAGTTATCTCAAAAATAAACAAGCAACTTCTGCAGCTCAATTCCAGAAAAATAAACGACCCAATCAAAAAATGAGCCAAAGAACTAAACAGACATTTCTCCAAAGAAGACATACAGATGGCTAACAAACACATTAAAAGATGCTCAACATCACTCATTATCAGAGAAATGCAAATCAAAACCACAATGAGGTACCATTTCATGCTGGTCAGAATGGCTGCTATCCAAAAGTCTACAAGCAATA
Organism: Ovis canadensis; assembly: GCF_042477335.2. Classification (NCBI taxonomy): domain Eukaryota; kingdom Metazoa; phylum Chordata; class Mammalia; order Artiodactyla; family Bovidae; genus Ovis; species Ovis canadensis. Next base: position 84,296,675 of record NC_091250.1, read on the forward strand.
AATGCTGGAGAGGGTGTGGGGAAAAGGGAACTCTCTTACACTGTTGGTGGGAATGCAAACTAGTATAGCCACTATGGAGAACAGTGTTGGAGGTTCCTTAAAAAGCTGGAAATAGAACTGCCTTATGACCCAGCAATCCCAGTGCTGGGCATACACACTGAGGAAACCAGAATTGAAAGAGACACATGTACCCCAATGTTCATTGCAGCACTGTTTACAATAGCCAGGACATAGAAGCAACCTAGATGTCCATCAGCAGATGAATGGATAAGAAAGCTGTGGTACATATACACAATGGAATATTACTCAGCCATTAAAAAAAGAATACATTTGAATCAGTTCTAATGAGGTGGATGAAACTGGAGCCTATTATACAGAGTGAAGTAAGCCAGAAAGAAAAACACCAATACAGTATACTAATGCATATATATGGAATTTAGAAAGATGGTAACGATAACCCTATATGCAAGACAGCAAAAGAGACACAGATGTATAGAACAGTCCTTTGGACTCTGTGGGAGAGGGAGAGGGTGGGATGATTTGAGAGAATAGCATTGAAACGTGGATATTATCATATGTGAAACAGACCACCAGTCCAGGTTCGATGCATGATTCAGGGTGCTCAGGGCTGGTGCACTGGGATGACCCAGAGGGATGGGATGGAAAGGGAGGTGGGAGGGGGGGCTCAGGATGAGGAACACATGTACACCTATGGCTGATTCATGTCAATGTATGGCAAAACCACTACAATATTGTAAAGTAAGTAGCCTCCAATTAAAATAAATAAATTAAAAGAAAAAGACAAGTTAGTTACCCTGACAGGGTATCATGGGGAAGAGGAGGTGAGTCATTAGAGAAAGGGATCAATAAAAGGGGGGCAGCTCAGTATTCTGAAAAAGCAAAATAAAATGAATTACCTAATTGGAAACTTCCCAGATAAGAAAACTCAATCCTGGTAGACTGATCAAGAGAGTGTCATCATTTGTGGCTGATATATCGGTGGTTTCCACGCAGCAGTGGTAGTGTTTTAATAGTTGAGGACCAAACTGAAAAGAGAACACATAACTTTGCTCAAAGCAGGGGCCCCCAACCTCCAGGATCTAATGCCTGATGATCTGAGGTGGAATTGATATAATAATAATAGAAATAAAATGCACGATAAATGTAATGCACTTGAATCATCCTGAAACCATCCCCCACCCCAGGGTCCATGGGAAAATTGTCTTCCATGAAACTGGTCGCTGGAGCCAAAAAGGGTGGGGACCGCTGGTAAGGCACGGTTATCACTATGTCTGGATAAGCAAAACATTGGTAACCTTGATTTTCAATGTTTTTTGGATTCATATAAATTTCTTTCATAAGATGAACCACTTAGATCAGGCTGTGTTCTAAGACCATAGCTGTGTTCTAAGACCTGTTCTAAGACCAAGCTGTATTCTAAGACCACCATAGCTGTGTTCTAAGCAAGAGGGCCTTATGAGGTAGTGGCTGAAGGATTCCTGCTTAGAGATCACTTGACAGAATCCTTGTCCACCTTCTAAGCCCCTAGGTAGATTATCCAACCTATTAGGTCTCGGTTTCCTCAGTTGCTAAATGGGAACAATGCTTTTGCTTATGTAACAGGGTCATTGTTAGAGTTAAACGTGATAAGCATGGGAAACAACTTACATGTAGGAAGTGCTCTGTAAGATGTCAGTTTTCATTAAAGAAAGTTTGTACACGGGGAAAAAAAATGTCTGTTAGATTTTTACCCCCTGTAGATGTTATTCTGGGTGTAAAGATGTAGAATGGTATTTCGGTGTCTTTTTAAAAAATCTGAGGTATCACTTACCTGCAGTGAAAACCGTAGGTTGATGAATTTTGACAAATGGATATGTCCTTGTAACTCACATCCCTATTGAGATGCAAAACATTTCCATTCCTTCAGCTCATTCCCTTGTGCCACTTCCCAGTCCCCTCCCTCTGCCCTTAGGGCAATCACACTTTGGATTTTTATCACTCTAGGTTAATTATGCCTGCACGGAAACTTCACGAAAATGAAACAATACATTACATGCCCTTTGGGCTTGCTTGACTTCTTTTGTCCAGAGTAATGTTTTTGCTGTCCATGTGGCTTCATGTTTTCAGACTCTGTTTTGATTTTTTTTTTTTAATCATTCCAGGACACCTTCGATAAGGACAGACATAAGGAGTCTGGTACTCGGGACATACAACAATTAGATGCTGATTTGAGTGCAACTCGTAATCAACTCAACCAGGTTCAAGACGAGTAAGAGGAATGCAAGTTATCTTCTTTCAAAAAGAATTGCTTATTCTTAATATTTAAGTTTAAAAGGAAAATATTAGCTCATGTAAAATGTAGATATTTGCAAATATGTAACATGATGTGTTTATGTGTTTGAGTGGGGAGTCAGTGTCTTTGAATATGGAGATAGGATTTCTATGTTATGATCCCTAAGACTCTGGTTCCCTTGGCTCCATTCCCGAGGTTCCTCCTTCTTCATAGGCCCACTATCAGTCCATATTTATAAAAAAGAAAGATTGTAACATGCAAATCTACCTTTGGGAAGGAAAATAAGAAAAGACGCAGACAGGAAAAGCATGAAAGATCAGGTAAAGAGAAAAGATAAGAGAAAGAGAAAAAGTAAAATGAAGCATCTTCATCTATCTGTCATGTAAGGTCTATGTATTCCTGACTAAGAAGCATTCAAAATTTTGGAATAATTTTGAGATACAAAAGTTGTAATTTGAAAAAGTTAAGTAATGTCAGGCAATAATGGACGTCAGATGTATGCTATGTGCAAAGCCAGGGTAGTAAGCTCAAGGAATCACTGCAATGAAAATTGCAAACTTTGGGTTTGTACTTGAGGGAGATAGACAAATGTGATGCAACTGCTTTCAACTTATCTGAAAAAATCCATCAATAAGGTGTTTCTCCCACCGCAGCATTGCTCCATGGCTGACCTGCAGAGGGCAGCAAAGGATTCTTTTGTCACTAGTTAGGGCTTATGGAAGAATAAAGAATCTGCCTACAATGCAGAAGACCTGGGTTCGATCCCTGGTCTGGAAGATACTCTGGAGAAGGGAATGGCAATCCACTCCAGTATTCTTGCCTGGAGAATCCCATGGACAAGAGGAGGCTGGCGGGCTACAGTTCATGGGGTTGCAAAGAGTCGGACACTACTGAGCGACTAACACACTACACAGGACTTATGATGAAATACCATGTGGCATTCTGCCTTGTTCTCTGCTGAGATTTCCTTCTAAGGAAAACATCTCTATTGATCGATTGATTTAGTTTTGCCCAATTATAAAAGTTATACACATTTCCTTCTCAAGATGCATATAATAAAAGTACAAAGGTGATATTCACCTATTAGTTTATGCCTATTAACATTTTTCGGAGAAGGCAATGGCAACCCACTCCAGTACTCCTGCCTGGAAAATCCCATGGACAGAGGAGCCTGGTAGGCTGCAGTCCATGGGCTTGCTAAGAGTCAGGCTCGACTGAGCAACTTTCACTTTCACTTTTCACTTTCATGCATTGGAGAAGGAAATGGCAACCCACTCCAGTGTTCTTGCCTGGAGAATCCCAGGGACAGAGGAGCCTAGTGGGCTGCCGTCTATGGGGTCGCACAGAGTTGGACACGACTGAAGCGACTTAGCAGCATTAACATTTTTGCATATTTTACTCTAGATATTTTTCCTTTCACACACACACACACACACACACACACACACACACAGAGTTACCTCCCCACACACTCACTTATTTTTCCAATTGGAGCCATTGTCAGCAGTTTTATAGCTGCAGCAGTCAAAATTTACAAACGTAATGTGCACAATGGGTAAATTCCTCTGAATCTCTATGACTTAATTCAACTAATGTCAACTGATTTGGAGAGGGGTAAGGAGGAGCCTTAACCCTGCCACTTCTTTTCTGGTTTATCGTACTTCTTTTTGTGTAAATCTTCAGTTAATTCCAAGGTCGGACTTCTGTTAGGGGCTGTGTTTGCCCTTTCAAGGGGTCTCACTGTCCTCCTCCTTCCTTAGATGGCTGTCTAGGGGTGGAGGGATGCTTTTGCACTCTCTTGGTGCTGGAGGAGAGGGGCTTTGGGTCTTGTACTTCCCTCTGGCTTCTTGCTGCCTTGGTTCTGCCTGGACCCTAGAGTCTTGTGCTGATGGATGCTGAGTTGTGGCTTGTTGGTCAGGTTTCCTGGGGCATTCGATGGCTTCTGCTGCTGCCTCTGGTTACGAGGCAAATCTTTGTGACCTTTCCGGTTCTCGACTTCAGGCAGCACCCACAGGAGCCAGGAATTCCTACCTCCCTCTCTTGTCACCATACCTGTGTAGTTACCCATAAGAGGTATCATGGACCAAAAGCTATGACTGCATGGATTTTTTTTTTAAAGCGTTTATCTGGAAATAATGTCAAATACAGAAAATTTACAAGAATAGTACTAAAAACACCCATGTACCCTTTCATAGGCCTTTTTTGCCCTGTTTACTTTATCATTTGTACTTATACTCTATCTGTGTGTACACTCCCCTCCCCCATTTGAAAGCTGCACACAGTAAAGTGCTTGTTTTTTCCCCTAAATTTCCTATTTTTGTTTTGGTTTAACCCATTTGTGGTTCATATTCTATTTCTTAAGGCATCAGAAATGATGGAGACTGTTCACCCAGGTTTAATGTTAGCCAGCTCTCTCCTCCACTACTCTGCTTCCTTGTCTCTAAATCCAGGATGCTATCTACTGTGGAATGAAAGGCCCATCCAAGGAGGTTCCCAGGTCTAACCTTGCGGAGTCCAGTTTGGGTGTGACTCAGTTCCAAAGGAGCCAATTCCAATAGAATGGGGACAGGTCTGTCCAGGTTTGATGAGCCCTAGACAAGGGAAGACCACTAGATTTTATGCTGGGACTCTGGTTAGAAACCTCACCTGTTCTCATTTCCTGTGTCCAATCTATTAGAGGATCCAGTGGAATCTACCTCCTAAACACCTCCTGCACATTGTCCTTTCTATACTACTACTGCTGCTCTCAGTCAAACCTCTGTAAGCTCTCACCTCAGCTGCCTTCCACCCGGCTTCCCTGGGTCTGTTCTTGCTCTACTACCATCCAGCTTCCACACAGGAAATAGAAATATATTTTTATTATAGCAAGTAACTCCCCCATGTCCAGCTTAAAGCCTCTTCAGTTCAGTTCAGTTCAGTCGCTCAGTCGTGTCCGACTCTTTGTGACCTCATGAATCACAGCACACCAGGCCTCCCTGTCCATCATGAACTCCCGGAATTCAGTCAGACTCACGTCCATCGAGACAGTGATGCCATCCAGCCATCTCATCCTCTGTCGTCCCCTTCTCCTCCTGCCCCCAATCCCTCCCAGCATCAGAGTCTTTTCCAATGAGTCAACTCTTCGCATGAGGTGGCCAAAGTACTGGAGTTTCAGCTTCAGCATCATTCCCTCCAAAGAACACCCAGGACTGATCTCCTTCAGAATGGACTGGTTGGATCTCCTTGCAGTCCAAGGGACTCTCAAGAGTCTTCTCCAACACCACACTTCAAAAGCATCAATTCTTTGGTGCTCAGCTTTCTTCACAGTCCAACTCTCACATCCATACATGACCACTGAAAAACCATAGCCTTGACTAGACGGGCCTTTGTTGGCAAAGTAATGTCTCTGCTTTTGAATATGCTATCTAGGTTGGTCATAACTTTCCTTCCAAGGAGTAAGTGTCTTTTAATTTCATGGCTGCAATCACCATTTGCAGTGCTTTTGGAGCCCCAAAAAATACAGTCTGACACTGTTTCCACTGTTTCCCCATCTATTTCCCATGGAGTGATGGGACCAGATGCCATGATCTTAGTTTTCTGAATGTTGAGCTTTAAAGCCTCTTAGTCACCCCTTTTTGTACTTAGAAAAAAAATTCTAAATTCCTCCTCAGAGCTCTCCCAGCCCTGTGTGATCTGACCCTACCTCTTGCTCCACCCTCATCTCATGCCAGGCTCCCCTCATCCAGTCTTCCCTCTGCTTCCTCACCTCGAGGCCTTGCCTGTGTCCCTTCAGAAAAGCAGAAGTCTTCTGCTGGTTCTTTGCAAGACTAGCTTTTTATTGTCTTCCAGGTCTCAGCTTAAATGTGACTTTTCTCAGTGTCTGTGACCACTCTACACTGAACAGTCTTTCCTTTCTCTCTCACTTTTCACTTTCAACGATTATCTTTACCGCAAGTTGAAACTTTGAAAAATTTGCTTGCATATTTATGATTCAGTACATTGGAAGCTCCAGAGGGTTACCATCCTGTATCACTAGTCTCACACTTGTATATCCAACACCCACCATCGTGCTGGCACATAATAAATTCTCAATAATTTGCTCAATGAGTGAATAAATCTATAATGAAAAGTAAATATGTTAGCCTGTTTAAAACAATGCTTGTCACATGAATGCACCCCCTTTATTCTTTCTGTATATCACCCAAGGGGGCCAAGTTAGCCCTCTTGCCCCTTTTGTTCATATGTATATTAGCTCATACACGTGTGCCAGGTCTTTTTTTAAAAATTGAAGTATAGTTGATCTACAGTGTTGTGTTAGTTTCTGCTGTATAGCAATGTGATTCAGCTATACATTCATATATATATATACACGTTCAATAACATACTCTTTTCCATTATGGTTAATCACAGAATATTGACTATAAATCCCTGTGCTACACAGTAAGACCTTGTTGTTTATCAGTTCTATATACAATAGTTTGCATCTGCTAACCCTAAGCTTCTAATCCTTTCTCCCCCACCCTCTCTCCCTATGCCTTGTCTTGAGACAAAAAGCAAAACAAAACAAATGAAAAATGATTACTGTTCATACTCTTCCCCCTTTCTTGGTCTATTTTCTTCTTTTAATATTCCACAATTTTCTCTTGGTAAAAGTGTTCATTTTCCCATATATACTTAAAAAAATCTATAACATGTTCACATTTAAATTAAATCATAGTAATTTCCTTTCAACTGCCGACATCTCTATTATGAAGTTATTGCCACTTTGGTTTTAGTTTAGACTTTAGGCATTTCATTGTTTCACTCCTTCAGTTTTTTTTGTTTTTTTAATCTACTATATGACAGGCACTGTTTTACATGCTAGGGATTAAGAGATCAATACAATAGACTCTTTCCCTCTCAATAGTTCACAGTTTGTTTGTAATGAGATTATAGACTTGAACAACTATGGGAGGAGCTCAGAAGGGGAGACAAACTTTGCCCGAGTTAGACATGGCCTTTGAATAAGTATTTATGGATGAGTGGGTGTTTGTTGGAGGAGACGGATATAAGATGGGATTTGGGGAAACTCACACCACGTCTTCTGTTTCCTCATTGCCTGGGACCAGTGGGGACTTGATAGGAATCTAGCTAGCCCATTATTTCTCAGCCTGCCTCACTGTAGAGGGGAGGCCAGAGTTTAACCTTCCATTCTTCCGTCCGAGTGTAAGGGGGAATACTGATGTAAGTTTGGATAGCAGTTGCAATCTCTTATTCTCAGAACTACTGTGATGCAAGAGACAGGGTGTTCCAGGGATGTAGGGTCAGAGATGTCTGGAAACCTCTGATATGATCTCTTTCTGTACTAGGACAGCTTCACTGAGAACCACTGGTCCTTGTCCAGTGGCATCCATCGCATTCTCATGTCATTTAATTTAGACCTAACGAAATAGTATGATTTATTGTGATTTGCCTACAATGAGAGGAGTCTTTGAAACTAACAATGACCAAACTAGGTTGAAAATGCAGGAAAATTGTCCTCAATATAGTGGTGGAAGTCAGAGGCAGGAACACGTGAGATAATTGGTAGTTGAGTGTAATTGTGGAAGACTCTCTTTATAGGTCGGCAAATAATTTTTTTATATTTAGTAAGCCCAGGAAAATTAAGTCAAATACAATGCTACAGTGCAAAGTAATAAGAATAGGTATTAATATATTACAGAAAAATGGAGATTTTATAGAGAGAAGCAAACTGGGGATTTGGTATAATTAGAGAAGATGAATTAGGAGGGTGAGATGAAGAGATTGAACAAGTTTCTTTGTACTTTCCATTCTAATATCAGTAACTATTATGTAGTCTTGTAGGGGTAGTAGCACTGAAATTTCTTTGAGTTTGACATTGAGGAAAGATGCTAGCATGTTTTTGCATAGCAGTGTGCCATAATATTTTTAAGATCATCTGATTGAATGCAGATGTCTTATAATTTGTTCTTGTTTATGTTGAATTTATAGCATATGGCAAAAGTTCCCAAGAGAAACTATGCCTCAATTTAAAAAGTCTGCCAGATTTGGAAAGTCTGTCTTTAGTTACTGATTTCTCTTACAGTATGGCTGAGACTGAAAAGACTCTTGAAGAACCCAAGAACAGATCTGCCATATCCCTTTTGGCTGCAGAGGAGGAAATAAATCAGCTAAAAAAGCAGTAAGAAAAAAAAAATGACAGGATTATTGCAGGCTGCTAATTAATCTTTGAATTTAGCTTTCTTGGTGTTCCATGACAATACAAAAGAATCTGTCTACAAAGAGGAGAGGCAGCAATGTTTTTATTAATATTTTATATACTTTTCTTATTACAAAAGCAGTCAGTTTGGTTCAGTTCAGTTCAGTCGCTCAGTAGTGTCCAGCTCTTTGTGATCCTGTGAACCACAGCATGCCAGGCCTCCCTGTCCATCGCCAACTCCTGGAGCTTACTCAAACTCATGTCCATTGAGTCGGTGATGCCATCCAACTATCTCATCCTCTGTTGTCCCCTTTTCCTCCTGCCTTCAGTCTTTCCCAGCATCAGTGTCTTTTCAAATGAGTCAGTTCTTTGCATCAGATGGCCAAGGGAAGTTTCAGCTTCAGCATCAGTCCTTCCAATGAATATTCAGGACTGATTTCCTTTAGGATTGACTGGTTTGATCTCTTTGCAGTCCAAGGGACTCTCAAGAGTTTTCTCCAACACCATAGTTCAGAAGCATCAATTCTTTGGTGCTCAGCTTTCTTTATAGTCCAACTCTCACATCCATACATGACTACTGGAAAAACTGTAGCTTTGACTAGATGGACCTTTGTTGGCAGTGTCTCTGCTTTTTAGTATGCTGTCTAGGTTGGTCATAGCTTTTCTTCCAAGGAGCAAGTGTCTTTTAATTTCATGGCTGCAGTCACCATCTGCAGTGATTTTGGAGCCCAGGAAAGTAAAATCTGTCACTGTTTTCCATTGTTTCCCTATCTATTTGCCTATCTACTATAGAAAATCTTCAAAACATAGTAGAAAGGAACCAAGAAGCTCTCATAATTCCAGAGCCAGTTCACTGTCACCATTGGATATTTCTTCCAATTAGTTCATTAAAAATAAAGACAACAAAATATGAGTATACAGTTGTGGACCCCATTTTATCATTTAATATTTTTCTCTATTACTAAGAAAAAATAAAGCGGAGCTTAGTTTTAAATAGATCCATCATATTTCCTCATTTGAGTATTTCCCTAATATTAAATATTTACTTTGATGCCAATTTTCAACATTAGAAATAATTTTTTGTGGCAAATCTTAGTTTAAATTTCAGATTGTTAGTCTTTAAAGATAAAGAAATTTTTCTGGGGGAAAATAAACACTGATCCTTTAAGGTTATACTTTTAAAAATCTTAACTTTGATTTTTTTTCCCCCAAAAGAGCAGTTGTAGTAAAATACATATATACACATTTCTACTGTCTTCATACATGTTCCAATTGTTCTGATTTCTTAAGGAACATCCATAAATTTTAGCTTGGAGCACTGCTCTGTTTTCCACTTCTAACTCCCCTCTCATCATCATCTCAATCTCTTATTTTTCTAGCTGATAAAGCTTCTCAAATTCTTTATCTCCTATTACTCAGCAATTCTTGTAGCACCTACTCTGTTCTTCACTGTTTCTAGGGCAGCGTTTAATTCTGCTACTGCATTTTCAGCTCCTCTGTATCCTTCTTAATCTTACCCCTTCCCTTTTCTTCTAACACCATTGTCATTTTCATCACACCATGTTTTCTTCTTATGACGTTTTCTCCCCAGTATGATGGGGAGAAACCCATCATACTGGGGAGAAACACCTCTTTGTATGTAATGAGGATGCCCATTTTATTTCTAAAGCTTTTCTCCTTTCCGTAGTACATTATTTTTATAGGTCCACACATCTGCTTACTGTTGTGGATGTTATTCAATTTCCAGTGAAGTTTCTCCACCCCCAGCCCCCCACATTCTGAAGCACTAGTGAGAATAGATCATGTCTTGACCAGCTTCTGGAGTAGGTTTTGGAGGTCACTTGCTTCCAGAGTTTTGTGCAGTGAAACCTCTGCAAGGATTTCATGACTCTGCCCACAGCTTTGGCTAGAAAATTTGCACATCTATCCTTTCTTCAGGAGCTTTCCCATGCAAGCTGTAGACACAGTGTGGTTCCCTGACCCTGGCAATTCTGTTAATTTGTTCTTGTTCCTATTTCCATGAGTTTCCAAGGCAATAACGACACACTAAATAGAGTAGCCTCATTAAGTATGCCAATTGCAGTTTATCACCTTTCCTCCATCTCTACCTCTCTCTCTTTTCTTTCAAACCTTTGTTTCTGTTCAGGCTTAAATCTCTTCAAGCCCAGGAAGACTCTCGCCACAGAAACTCAGATCGTAGGAGATCAGAGAAGCGGGGCTCCGAGCGTAGGAGAGTGGAGCTGCGGGGCTCAGAGCAGCGGGTCTCTGACCTGGACAGGCGATGCGCAAACCAGCGGAACGCAGAAGCCGTGTGCGATTATGAGAAACAGCTCCGAACACTGAAGGATGAGATAGCTGTTCTGTCTGCTGAAAAATCTGTACTCCAAGGAAGGTCTGACAAACTCTCACAGATCTTTTCATTTAAGCCCCTTTTTGCCAAGTTAGTGATCAAAGCCTGGCTCGGTAAAGGAAAAAAAAAACACACACACAAAAGTAAAATGATATCCTGAACCCAAACCCCAACAGTATGGAAAATTTTGAACTGTAGAGGGCTGGTTTCTCTAACTGCTCCTTTCCAGAGAGAAAATACCTCCTGGATTTACAATACTTGGGCACTAATTAATTTCGGACTGACACCGAAGCTTATGGAATGGAACTGAGATGTGCAAAGGAACGTTTGTGGCTTGAAACCAGATTTGAGTGCCTATAATGCAAAAGGCAGTACTCATGTTGAAACACTTGATACCTGTGTTGAAACACTGTTCATGATCAGGAGGATCTCTGAGTCCTAGGAGTCCTCTCTCCAGAGATGACCCACTGTCGCTTTACTGCCAGGCATTTCCTTTTTACATCTCACTTTGTCAGATGGAGTGTGTAGGTAAGGGAATGTGAAATTGCCTTCTACTGATGGATAAAGTGTTAAGACAGGACATTCAGCGTTAAGTGAGGTCAAAGCAGCATGTTTGTCTGCCTTTTCTTGTGCTCTCTAACACTTCCCTCTTCCCTGCCGGCCCCACAGTGTGCCCAGATTCAGGCTAACGTCAAAGCCACGCCTACTCCAGCCCTCCATTTCCTTAAATGTCACCTTAATCTTTCATTTTTGGGAATCGCTCCATCAGTGTGGTGCAGGTACCAGCTTGTACTAGCTCCTGGGGACCGATTCTGTGCATTTCTACCTAACTCCAGGTTCAGTGACATCACATGAATAGTTTGAAATTGCCTATGGTGAGAGTGCTTGTTGCACTATGGAAATTGGCAAACACTATAAATGAGGGTTCCCCCCCCCCACCTCCACCTTCCACCTTCAGAGAGGCTGCTTTGCACTACCTTTTGCCCCATAGTTGCTTCTACAAAACTTTCCCTTAGGATTAGCTAGTCTGATCATTTATTATGTACTTGGTAGCAATATATAATACCTTTCACTGACACAATGCTTTTCGATTCCCCAAGTACCTCCCCATATTCTTCCAACCCCCACCACCAACCTAAAATAGGGCACAAATTATGTAGGTGAAAATGGAGGATCTGGAGAGGAGGCATGACTGCAAATGGTTTCATTGTTATAGAAGGAGAGCACATTTTCTTTCCCATTGTTCAGTCTGTTTATCTCATTTTATACCAGAAAGATCCGTGATGTGTCAGTCGCCCAAGGTCGGGGTAAGAAATTTGACTTCTTTAACTCTGGCTTTTGCTAGCTGTGTGTCTCTAGGACAGCCCTCCTAGCATTTATGAGCCTCAAACCTCCTCATCTGTAAAATGGCCAGCAATCAATGCTGACCTTACCTGGCTGTTTGGAGGGTAAACTGATGTGCTGAGTGAGTGAAAGTGAGTTATAAATTCTAATGCATCAGGTAAATATAGAGTACTGTCTTTCCTTTGAGGAGACACAGTGCCTCTCACAGGGAGCTGCTCTCCTTGCCTCTGCCGCTGGTGGCTTCTGGTTTATGGGGAGAGAAGCAGCTGGAGTGTAGGAACAGAAGGGAGGAGGAAATCGGAGCACTTCCCTGCCTGATTCTTGCTCACCCACAGGTCCGCCAGGAGCCGATCTCCTAGTCCTGCCCCTTGCAGCCGCAGCCACAGCCACAGCCGCAGCCACAGCCACAGCCGCAGCCACAGCCGCAGCCACAGCCGCAGCCACAGTCACAGCCGAAGCAGATCCGCCAGCCCCTCCTCTGCCAAGGCTAGAACCCCGTCTCCGAATCGCGCCAAACTGTCCAGCGTGGCGCGCAAAGCCGCCCTGCTGTCCCGGTTCAGCGATGCTTATTCCCAGGGCCGCCTGGATGCGCAGTGCCTGCTGCGGCGCTGCATCGACAAAGCCGAGACGGTGCAGCGGATCATCTACATCGCGACTGTGGTACGTGAGGCTCGCGACGGGTCGCTGCGCTTCCGTGGTTCCTGAGCAAAGCGGGCGGGAAAACCTGGGTAACCTCAACAGGACACGCACGAAGACTCGTAGGGCCTGAGGTCACTGGAGGAGAGTGGGCTTCTGTTTCCTCCCTCCCTCCTTTCCTCTTTCCTCTTTCCTCTCTTCTCCTGTTTTTTCTTTTTCTCTCCTTCCTTCTTACTTTCCTTCCATGCACCTATTACAAATATTTGCAATGAATTATTTTTCACACTAAGAACCTTTTCTTATGGGCTTCCCTGGTGGTTCACTGGTAAACCTGCCAATGCAGGTTTAGTCTCTGGGTAGGGGAGGATCCCCTGGAGAAGGAAACGGCAGCCCGCTCCAGTATTCTCGCCTGGGAAATCCCATGCACAGAGGAGCCTGGAGGGCTACAGCCCATGGGGTTGCGAAAGAGTTGGACACAACTTAGTGGCTAAACAAGAACAAACATTTGATTGGTTATCTTCCATTCTTAGAAAAATCAAAAGGCTCTGAATATGTTAACTCTTGTTTATTTAATGAAGAGCAGTTACTGAAATTGCTAATATAACAGCTATTTGAATATGGAAAATTAAGGAGTGCTTATATAATCTTCAGTTCTATGGGTACCATATTGAGATACTAAGAGCCTGTTATGAGAACAATTAAATATTACAAAACAAAATATTGATGTAAGGGGAGAATTATCAGAATCTTTTGAATTTTATCCTATGTTTATTATATATTAGGAGTCAGCAAACTATGACCCCTGGGCCGTATCTGGTTCTGGCCTGTAATTTTAAGAGAAATACCACCCAGGAGCTATTATACAAGAATACTCTTACATTTTAAAGGATTGTTTAAAAAAAAATAGTGACAAAAACATTTGGACTCACAAAGCCTAAAATGCCTACCATCTGGCTTCTTACAGAAAAAAAGTTTGCCAACCCCTGGGTTATATAGTTAAAAATCACGTACTGATTTGTTAAAGTTCTGTAATTGTAGAGGCCATATCTTTCATGCATGATTGAGGTTTTCCTATGCCTGCTATATAACAGATATTAAATAAATATTTTTTGAATTAATATCTGCCAGGAAACATGCCAGATGCTCAATATGTATCTATGTATGACATGACCACTAGGTTGATAATTTTCTCTTATTTCTTGACAAGTAATATGATCATGCTGTGGGGACAAAGCATCAACTGGCATACTTCAAGTATTTATGTAACCACAGGTGATTTTATTTCCTTGAATGCTTGCCTTGTCCTGCTTCTTGAAATCAGGGTTATCAGAACAATGGTCAACTGTCCTGAAATTAGTGAATATAGGTAATCTAATAGATGATGGATACAACCTGTATTTATACACTTTCCAAAATTTAGTTGTGTATTTTTCCCCAGATTAAAAATACTTTTGACTGCTGGATTTAGTTTTCAGAAGTCCAATATGATGCTGAATTTTTTTGGGGGTATTCTTTCCTTGTTCCTTGCTTTGGACCTCTTTACTCCTCTCCTCCCACCAAATACATTGGCTGTATTTTATGTGCAGGAGGCGTTCCATGTGGCCAAAATGGCATTCAGACACTTCAAGATCCGTGTGAGGAAATCACTGACACCATCTTGTGCAGGGTCAAATGACTTTGAGGATGCTGTCTCGGATTATATCATCTGTCATCTTGATCTATATGATTCCCAAAGCAGTGTTAATGTAAGTGTTGGGTCTTTTTTGGGGACTGGTTTGCTACAGCTGCTGCATTGAATACTAATAACTCAGAAATCCATCCAGTGCCTACTATCACTTCTGATAGCTTATGGTGAATAATGTCCAATTTGTGATCTCTGAAGAAGATTTAACTTCAGGACCAGGGACCAGGCTTGATCACTCAAGAACTTTTGTGTAGCAGAGTTTTATTAAGGTATGAAAATGGACAGAGAAAGCTTCTGACATAGACGTCAGAGGGGGATGGAGAGTGCCCTCCTCCCTAGTCTTAGAGAGGCCTTATATACTTTTATTAGACCCACTCCCACAACATACATCTTAAATTGGGTTTTCCAGTTGTTATGTATGGATGTGAGAGTTGGACTATAAAGAAAGCTGAGTGCCGAAGAATTGATGCTTTTGAACTGTGGTGTTGGAGAAGAAAGACTCTTGAGAGTCCCTTGGACTGCAGAGACCAACCAGTCCATCCTAAAGGAAATCAGTCCTGAATATTCATTGGAAGGACTAATTCTGAAGCTGAAACTCCAATACTTTGGCCACCGGATGAGAAAAACTGACTCATCTGAAAAGACCCTGATGCTGGGAAAGATTGAGGGCAGGAGAAGAAGGGGATGACAGAGGATGAGATGGTTGGATGGCATCACTGACTCAATGGACATGAGTTTGAGTAAGCTCCAAGAGTTGTTGATGGACACGGAAGCCTGGCATGCTGCAGTCCATTGAGTCGCAAGGAGTCGGACACGACTGAGCGATTGAACTGAACTGAACTGAACTGAACCAGACCCACTCCCACAGGATACAGGTTTTATAACAAGATTAGTCAGAAGGTTCTTGTTAAGGAGAAACATATCCTTGAGCAAGATACATTGTTATATTGACTAAGACAAAGCAATGTAGAAAAAAATGTTTGTCCTTTTCTCCTCCTTGAGAGCCTTAGAACCTTTGTTCCTTCCTCGGGAGCCCCAGACTTTTTATCAACCTGCCTAAGGATTGACTCTCTCAGTTCTACGTAATGAAAGAGCAGGAATGAGCAGCAACCAATGTACTTTATAGAACCAGTCATTATTGGCTGTTTCTTTCTTGGACATTTTATGGGGAAACTATTTTGAGCTTCGTAGTTCTGTTCTTCAGACAAGCCCTTAAGGTTGGGAGACAGAATATCATAGTACTTAAGAACAATGATTTTGGGAAAGATAGTTATGGATGTGCATCTTGGCTCTGCCACTTACTAGCTGTGTGACCTTGCACATTTACTTAACTTTTCTGTACTTAGATTTTCTAATCCTTAAATGGGGACAACAATGGTCATGACCCCACAGAGTTTGTGAGAGGATTAAATAAAAGGAAGCAGGTAATTTTCTTAGCAAAAAAAAAACTCTCAGTAAGAGCAAGATTATAAGTGTTGGGCTTCCCAGGTGGCTCAGCGGCAGACTCTGCCTGCCAATGCGGGAGTTGTGGGTTTTATCCCTGGGTCAGGAAGTTCCCCTGGAGGAGGAAATGGGAACCCACTCCAGTATTCTTGCCTGAAAAATCCCATGGCAGGCCACAGTCCATGGGTCTCAAAGAGTCAGACATGACTGAGTGACTGAGCCTGAATGATTATAATTGGTATTATTATAGATTATGAACAAGGGGCTTCCCTGGTGGCTCAGAGGTTAAAGCAGGAGACCCGGGTTCGATCCCTGGGTCGGGAAGATCCCCTGGAGAAGGAAACGGCAACCCACTCCAGCATTCTTGCCTGGAGAATCTCATGGACAGAGGAGCCTGGTGGGCTACAGTCCACGGGGTCACAAAGAGTCGGACACGACTGAGCCTGAATGATTATACTTGGTATTATTACAGACTATGAGCAAGGCAGAGTTCTGTGCTGGTAGTCATATAACTTGCCCAGAATAGAAAAATAATAGGAAATAATAAACAAAAGCTATTAAGAGTTTTTACTTTAGTTTTCTGGGAAGACTTCCTTGGCCTTTAGTATGCCATTTGTCCTCTGTCATCTCTCCTCCTCCTCTGTTAAGGAGTCTTCCTCCTTTCAGCACGTGCACTCCTTTTCTAGTTTTCCTTATTTTCACTCATGTGCCCCTTTCCCACCTCCCATCAGTCATAACACCCTTAGGGACTGTCAGTGCATCGTTCACAGGCTGGTAACAAGATGATGCCACCTTTTTGTTTTTCAGGATGTGATCCGAGCCATGAACGTCAATCCCAAGATTTCATTCCCTCCTGAAGTTGACTTTTGCCTCCTCAGTAACTTCATCCAGGAGATATGTTGCATCGCCTTTGCAATGCAGACTTTAGAACCACCCCTAGATATTGCATTTGGGGCAGATGGAGAAATTTTTAATGATTGCAAGTAAGAGACATAGAAGCAGAAGCTAAGGGATTCTTTATAAATAAATGATATTGTCTTTATTTCCTGGGAACAATTTAGGGAAAAGAACTCTGGGTGGGGAAATCAACAGACATTGCCTGATTTCCAAGCCCTGCCATATACTTCTCTGTACTACAGAGTGGGCCCCTCTCCTGGGGTCATTTTCCTTCTCGGTCAAATGTGATTCAGAGGAGACCTTATGATTTCCATTGAGTATATTGGTTTTGGGGAGAACTAAGGACTGGACTCTGGAACACTTTAAAAGAAAAGTGCTATATAAATACAAACATGAATTACTTTTTATTGTCTAAAAATTTTTATCAAGGTATAATTGACATTTAATGTTATATTAGTTTCATGTCTACAACATGATTCTATATTTGTATATGTTGTGAAATGATTACCATGAAAAGTCTACTTAACATCTGTCACCATACATAGTTACAAAAGTTTGTTTAAGATCTATTCTCTAAGCAACTTTCAAATTTGCAGTACAGTATGATTATATTGTTAACAATTATACATCTGCATGACTTATTTTGTAACTGAAAGTTTGTACCTTTTGACGTCTCTAACCCATTTTGTACACCCCCCACCTCTGACAACCACTAATCTGTTCTTTGTATCTGTGAGCTTGGTTTTTATTTGTTTGTTTTAGATTCCACATATAAGTAAGATTGCATGATATTTGTCTTTCTCTGTCTGACTTATTTCATAGTGCCTTCTAGGTCCATCCATGTTGTCTCAATTGGCAAGATTTCATTATTTTTTTTATAGCTAAATAGTATACCATTGTATATATACGCCAACTTCTTTAACCATTAATCCATCAATGAACACTTAAGTGTCCATCTTGGCTATTGTAAATAATGCTGCAGTGAACATGGGGATGCATATATCTTTTCAAGTTAGAGTTTAGTTTTCTTTGGATAAATATCTAGAAGTGGAATTCCTGGATCATATGGTAATTGTTTTTAATTTTTTGAGAAACCTCCATCCAGTTTTTCGTAATGGCTATACCAATTTACATTCCCATCAATAGGGCACAAGGGTTCCCTTTTTTTCCACATCCTTGCCAGCACTTCTTATCTTTTTGATAACAACTCTTCTAACAGGTGTGAGGTGATAGCTCATTGTGATTTTGATTTCTCTGTGATTAATGGTGTTGAACATCTTCCCATATATCTGTTGGCCATCTGTATATCTTCTTCAGAAAACTGTCCATTCAGATCCTCTGCCTAACTAACTACTGAGAGTATTCACCCATTTCAGTCTATGGAATCTGCTCATTTCACAGACTTCTGGTAGGCCTGCTGCTTACGTACATACCTGCTGTAACATGCTGTCTCTTGGGGCACTCTGGCCTGTTCTGGATGGCTGTGAGCTCAAATTGGAGTTCCTAATAATGACTGAATTTATTTGGCTGTACCCTAGGGTTTTACAGAACAAGACTAAACCTTTTCTTGTTTATTTCTTTTTATTCTTACCTTGATAGCCTTTCACACATTTGAAATTAATTACTCATCCTTCTCCAGCCTCATGGTTTTAGATTTTTTTCATTTGAAGGGATTTTTGAGACCTCACATTTAGACTGGTTCTCTTGGTCTGTGCTCCATAGTTGTCAATACTTGTCTGAGTATTCCTTAAAAAAAAAAAGTGTCCACGCTTACATATATACAATGGAATATTGCTCAGTCATAAAAAGGAACACATTTGAGTCAGTTCTAAAGAGGTGGATGAATCTAGAGCCTGTTATACAGTGAAGTAAGTCAGAAAAAGAAAAGCAAGCACCATACACTAAGGCATGTATATGGAATCTAGAAAGGTGGCGCTGATGAAACTATTTGCAGGGCAGCAGTGGAGATGCAGACATAAAGGACAGACTTACGGACAAGAGCGGGGGGAGGAAGGAGCGGATGAGATGGGTGGAGAGAGTAGCATGGAAGCATATGTACTACCATATGGAAAATAGAGAGCCAGTGGAAATTTGCCGTATGACTCAAGGAAAATGAGGCTCAAACTGGGGCTATGTAACAACCTAGAGGGGTGGGAAAGGGTGGGAGGTAGGAGGGAGACTCGAGGGAGGGGACATATGTACACCCATGGCTAATTCATGTTGATGGCAGAAATCAAACCAATATAGTAAAGCAATTATCCTCCAATTAAAAGTAAATGCAAATTTTAAAAAGTAGTCCACATTGAATGTAAACCCCAAGTTTGAACTGATCAGACTAGAGGGGCTAACAACATTTTTATCCTCTATTAAGTCCTCTAATTTATAGTAGCTTTTCTTTTCCTTTTTTCCAGCCATAGAACACTGTTGGCTCATTTTGAGTTCAACTAAAACCTGATTTTTTTTTTTTTACTTTTACTGGGATTGAGCCAATCATCTGTGCAGTTACATGCTTTTTATTTGTTAAAAATTTATTTATTTTTAATTGGAGGATAATTGCTTTACAATATTGTGTTGGTTTCTGCCATACATCAACATGATTCAGTCGTAGGTATACATATGTCCCCTCCCCTCCTGAATCCAGTTACATGCTTTTTAGACTCAACTGCAGGACCTCATATGTGTCCACATTATGTTGTTATCTTAGTAGATTTAGCTTATTATAGTTCCAACCTCTTGAACTGTTTTATTGATACAGTCATCTGTTTCTTTTTCCCTACCCACTCCCCACCTTTGAACATTTTTCCTGTATTTCATGGGAGTCATTGATGAACATATTGACTTACCCCAGGATTGAAAGAGAGAGAGAGAGAAAGAGAGAGAGAGAGCAAGCCCTGGGCACCTTCATTCTCGTTGACTCATTAACTACCCATTTTGGATATGATTATTGAACCAGTGTCTAATCCACCTACTTAAGTTAATCATCCACCTATATTTTTCTTGTTTTGTCCACAAAGATAACATGAGAAATCTTGTAGGTGGCGTATGGAACTTCAGACGCTCTCCATCTCTAGCATTTCGCTGAATTACAATTCTTGTAATCCTGAGAAGGAACAAGATTAGTCTGACATGACTTGAGCTTTTTGTTGTTGTTGTTGTTGTTATTGTCAATTTTTAAAAATTGAAATATAGTTGATTTGCAATGTTGTGTTAGGGTTGCTCCATTGTTCAATGGATGGCACATTGGACTTCCACAATGTTGTGTTAATTTCTGCTGTACAGCACAGTGATTCAGTTATACATATATATACATTTTTAAAAAATATTCCTTTTCAGATGGTTTATCATAGGGTGTTGAATATAGTTCCTTGTGCTATACAGCAGGACACCTTGTTTATCCATCTAAATGTACGAGTTTGCATCTGCTAACAGCAGCCTCCCGGTCCACCCCTCCCCCAACCTCCTCCCTCATGGCAACCCCAGTCTGTTCTCTATGACATGACTTTTTCTTGGTGAGCTCATGTTGGGTCCTTATTATAACTGGTTCCTATTCTAGGAGCCCACAACTGTCTCTTTAATAATAGAATCAGGATCTATATTTATCCAGGTTTGAGCAGAATAAAAGATGAAAATTTTACACTGATGATCCGTCCCTCCCGTTAGGTTACGTAACTGCTTAACCTCTCTTTCTCGTTCTTTTATGTCTTCATAACAGGTACCGTCGAAGCTATGACTCTGACTTCACGGCTCCCTTGGTCTTCTATCATGTGTGGCCTGCTCTCATGGAGAATGACTGTGTCATCATGAAAGGAGAAGCTGTCACCAGGAGAGGGGCTTTTGTACGGTGGCCTTGTATAGTGACAATTCATCCCAAGTGTTTGATTCACAAGTTCGAGAACATTTATAAACCCAAAGATTGTATAAAAGAAGTTCATAAGGGTTGTTTGATAAGATTTCATACAAAGGAGAGGAATGGGACTGGTTGTGAAAAAACAGATTCTTTTCTTTAACTCATGAGTCTTCAGAATTTCCTGGCAGTCATTTCTTTGTCTATTGCTTTATTTGTAAGATGGAGGTGGTTTAGTTGCTAAGTTGTGTCTGACTCTTTACCACCCCATGGCCCACCAGGCTCCTCTGGGACATCCCAGGCAAGAATACTGGAGTGGTTGCCATTTCCTCCTCCAGGGGATCTTCCCGACCCAGGGATTGAACCCACGTTTCCTGCCTTGGCAAGTCATTCTTTACCACTGAGCCACCTGGGAAGCCTCTTTATAATATAGAATTGGTCCTAGTTGCCTTCTTCATCTTATAAATACTATGCTATTATAAAGGCAAAGCCTTTGAGCTCACCTGTTGGAGGCTTTCTATAATTCTAAGCATTTAAAAGTGATTGATTAACTTTCAGAACACGGTCAAATTTTTATTGATAGCTCTCTGTTTGGAACTATGTCCTGTTTGGAATGTATCCTGTTTTTCTCTCCTTCGTATGATGTGTAAGGAGGGGAGGGATGGAGAAAAAGAGGGCAGAGGAGGTGGGGAGAGAGTAGCCAATCAGTTTCCTATACACATCAGTTGTAGAATGCTTTGGACATGTCAAATAATTGGAAAGCCTTCAAAGTGGAATCTTAGGTATGCAAGTGTGTGAACATGTGTGTGTTAAGGTGGGGATTGGGTGTTGGAACTGGTTGCGGTGGATGCTTGGATATTCTGCACGTTTCCCATTATGGAGTTTTACCCTGCCCTTCCTAGAAGGAGGTAAGTGAATTCTGGAGAGAAGCTCCTGGGTCCAGAGCAAAGCCACCATCTGAGTGGTCTCAGTTCCTGTTCTCTTTGACTTGGAGAAGACAGGAAGTGTTTCATGGCAGCTTGTCACATGCAGAGTGTGAGAAGCATAGTAGTATATTTTGAAAGAACTTAAGGGTTTTTGCAGCTTAAACATCTCGCTAGAACAAATAGTATCTCAGTGAACTCTTCTGTGCTATGAAAGCTGAGGCTGTAGAAGTTGGTTGTATTGACTTGAGAACTGCACATGCTCACATGAAGTGAGATCGTAAAATGTGCTTTTGCCCTTTAAACAATCACCCTCTGTTAAGAAACTCTTAATGTAGACTGTCTGCAGTATAGTTTGGAAGGGGAGGAAAGGAAATAGCCACTATTTCTATGTTCTACATCAAATAGCAATTGCCTTTTAACTTCCTTTGTCTCTCTTCTTAAGTGCACCATCAGTATTTACCCAAGTTGAAACTCCCAAACTTAAAGAAAATACCCTAAAATCAAAAGCAGAAAAGGAAAGGGTTGGATGAAAGGATCTGATAAGAAGACTTTGGCTAGTAAAATCTCATTATAGGAAATAGAGTTTTCTTTTCTGAGCCTTGATTTATTTAGTTAGAGGATAGAAGGTCCACAGTGGTGATTCACTCATGCTCTCATTCATTAATTCATTTTATTTGGTAGTTATTTATGACCCAAGCACTCTGTGGAGTGCCCACATGGAGCTTTCATTCTCCATCACTTGGAAACTTGAACGTAATTTCTAACAGCTTCTGCATCAAAACAAAGTTCTGTTGCAGGAAGGGGGACCCCTTCCAGGGCCTGAAACTGGGCTTTCGTCTAACACTCAGAAATGAATTGTCCGAGGAGACCCGTGTGTTGACAAAGCAAGAGATTTTATTGGGAAAGGGCACCCGGGTGGAGAGCAGTAGGGTAAGGGAACCCAGGAGAACAGCTCTGCCACGTGGCTCACAGTCTCGGGTTTTATGGTGATAGGATTAGTTTACGGGTTGTCTTTAGCCAATCATTCTGACTCAGAGTTCTTCCTGGTGGTGCAAGCCTTGTTCAGCCAAGATGGATGCCAGAAAGAAGGATTCTGGGAGGTGGTTGGACATGTGATGTCTCCTTTTGACCTTTCCCGAACTCTTCCATTTGGTGGTGGCTTATTAGTTCCATGTTCCTTACGAGGACCTCCTATCATAAAACAACTCATGCAAATGGTTACTCTGGTGCCTGGCCAGGGTGGGTGGTTTCATTCAGTGTGCTTCCCCTAACAGCTCTCCCCTGAGAGACTTCATACTCAAGGCACTTCTTGGGAATTGGGACGGAGCTCTCTTTCTTCTATAACTTTTTCCTGCTGTGCATGGGCATAGGCCTGCCTAGCAGAGCAGAAGTCTCTCTCCACCTGATCTAAGTCAAGGTATTTTTTGCCTAAAACCAGCATTCACCCTTGTAATAAGAGCAATTTAGTTCGAAACTGTTGGCTCCTCTCAGAGATGAAATAGACAGGGGCCAAACAGGAGACCTAACAGGATGGTCATTACTGGTCCCCAGAAACATTTGGGTTGAGGATTGCAGGGTTTGTGACTTTTTTTTTTTTGATTGGTTGATGTGCTTGTTGCTTTTATTCAGCCTGAGTAATAGAAGAAAACTCAAATTTATGGCGAGAGTCAGAGCAGGCATTATTAATTGGCCCAGTGAGGGGATCCCATCTAGTAATATCACAGTGACCCGAATATGACTATAATTTTTTTTAAGTAAATTTTCTCAGGGCCAACCAGTTAGAGCCTTGTAGTAGAGAAATTTACCAAGGTAACCCAGAACTAAACACAGGTAATTGGCCACAAACCCAACAATTGGATTGATTTATAAAACTAGCATAGGATCAGGCCTATAATAGAAAAGCATTTGATTTATATGCAAAGGTCTAAGAAGTCAAGAAAACTTTATAAATGATCATAAGAATCCAGTCCAGCATCTTGGGCAGACTGTCTACCTCTGATGTCGTCGTGTAGTTTCTCCTCTGTTTGAGCATCATTTTAAGGTGCGAACTGGAGCCCTGACCCAGGTGGAGGATGGTAACTTCAGACTAAACACAAGATTCCTGGAGCATAGCTCTGTTGCCTCACCACCAACCAATCAAAAAAAAAAGTCACAAACCCTGCAGCCTTCACCCCAAATATTTCTGGGGACTGGTAATGACCATCCAGTTAGGTCTTCTGTTTGGCCCCTGTCTATTTCATTTCTGAGAGGAGCCAACAGTTTCGAACTAAATTGCTCTTATTACAAGGGTGAATGCTGGTTTTAGCCAAAAAATATCTTGACTTAGATCAGGTGGAGAGATACTCCTGGTCTGCTAGGCAGGCCTATGCCCATGCACAGCAGGAAGAAGTTATAGAAGAAAGAGACCTCCACCCCAATTCCCAAGAAGTGCCTTGAGTATGAAGTCTCTCAGGGGAGAGCTGTTAGGGGAAGCACACTGAATGAAACCACCCACCCTGGCCAGGCACCAGAGTAACCATTTGCATGAGTTGTTTTATGATAGGAGGTCCTCGTAAGGAACATGGAACTAATAAGCCACCACCAAATGGAAGAGTTCGGGAAAGGTCAAAAGGAGACATCACATGTCCAGCCACCTCCCAGAATCCTTCTTTCTGGCATCCATCTTGGCTGAACAAGGCTTGCACCACCAGGAAGGACTCTGAGTCAGAATGATTGGCTAAAGACAACCCGTAAACTAATCCTATCACCATAAAACCCGAGACTGTGAGCCACGTGGCAGAGCTGTTCTCCTGGGTTCCCTTACCCTACTGCTCTCCACCCGGGTGCCCTTTCCCAATAAAATCTCTTGCTTTGTCAACACACGGGTCTCCTCGGACAATTCATTTCTGAGTGTTAGAGGAAAGCCCAGTTTCAGGCCCTGGAAGGGGTCCCCCTTCCTGCAACAGTCCCATTAGCACCAAGAATTTGAATATCCCAAAGTTCATTGTAAGGAGATTTTATTGAGAAATATGCTAGAATTATTGTCAAATATTGGGCAGCTATAAGAAATTAGTGTACCTCATGCTGATGACCAGTAAGAGGCAAGTGTAATCATGTCAGAAAATTTCTTGTTCATTCTATGGGATATAAGTATTGTCTTAAGCCACTGGGCTCTTACAAACCATTGACTATTTTTCTCTTTCTTTTTTTTTTTCCAGTGGAATTCAGTGCGATCTGTAAGTCGATGTCGAAGCAGGAGTTTAAGCCCCATCTGCCCTCGTACCCGTATTGGTTTAGGCATGGTACGTATCTGTCTCATTGTTTTTACACAAAATCATCTTATGTATTTTTTCATCCACAGTTACCTATAACAAAGGTGATGGCAAGTCTGGAGGTAGAAAGAGAACCTGCTGTAGTCACCTTAGATTAATTTCTATCTGACCTTGGGCTAAGGAATTTATCATTCTAGACAGAAGGAAATAGAGGTAGTTTTTTCTCTTTATTAAGTATTTCATTGCTTTATTTTTATCTTTAAATGAAAATGGGCTATTAGTTATTAATTAGTTTTCTGAACAGAGAATGGGACATCTTAGTCAACTGATCTCTGTACACACCGGTCCCTGGTTCCTCTAGAACTTCTTGTATGAGCATGAGCTTGGAGAAGTTGCTCAAATGATCTGGATTTCAATACTGTATAAAGGGCACTGCAGGTATTGATTTTCCTCCAAATTTCAAAGTAGGAAGAATTAAGATTAGTCTCTGCATATTTGTTCTTAGGATTACTAATAAGTCTGTCAAAGAAAAAAAAAAAAAGCAAAACACCTCTGAAGACTGTGGCGATAAAATCCCTAAAACCTGACATTATTATGAATCACCACTGTTCATTGATTCAATCATAATATTTAGTTAATGCCTTTTGAATACATGTCTGGACCAAGACATGTGGATACCAGATAGGCTAACAATTTGCTTTTCCTTCAAATAAAAATTCTTTAAATATTTGTTAAACCTAGTTTTGGGGAGAGTGGTGAAGAAGGAGGATCGCATTTGTCAAGGCTCCATTTCTCTGAAATTATCTCTAGTGATGCAACTCCTACACTTCTAAACCTCTCTCAGCAAAACATGTTTAATAAAGTTCCAATCAAACATTTCTTCTGTACCGTGTGGATGCTAGACTAGGAGGAGAGGGGCAACACACAAATGATTAAAATATGTTCTCTTTCCTGAATGGGTTTCAATATAGGAAGATCAGTATGATTTAAACAAAGTAACTGAATGTGGTATATGATAGAGTCCATAAAAGAGGCACCATGTACTAAAGCTGTCAGAGGAGGCAGTGATTCCTCTGGATTTGGTTCATGGGGGAGGTGGTATGTGATCTTACCGAGTTTTTATGGGTTGGGGAAAACTAACCATAGGAGCAAAATGGCCTGGGAATGCAAAGGCGTGTGTCAGACATGGCTCTTTTGCACTTGCAGATTTTAATATAACTTAATTGTCCTTATTGCCAAATAAGTATTCACCATAGGTAAAAGCTAAAGGATTGTACACTTAATGGGCTGATAAAGAGACATCTTATGACATTTATACTGGAAGAATAAAAATTCTCCTTTTCCTAAGAGGAAGTGTTATATCAGAAGCAAGAACAATATTAGCCACTTGTTACAGCCACAACACATTTTAACTCTGGACACTCACTGGAAGATTTATCAATGGGCAGCGTCCCTCTGTGATAAGTACCTATACATGTTTGAGCCCCTCCTCTCTCTTTCTTTTGTCCCCTGGGTAAACAAACTTAAAACATTTGATAAGAATAAAATGCATTCTCAAAGGTGGAACTATTGCCAAAATTCTGTCCCTTTCTACCATCATCTTCTTATAAGACTGGTACAAATATTTTTGGTTAATCTGGTTGACTTGTTTGAGATTTCATAGGCAGAACAGCCTCTGTCTTTGCTAGTGTCTATTTAAAGTGAAAGCTCAGAGTAAGAATGATGCCTGCAGTCAATTATTTCTGAGCCATGTCAGGCTTGTAGGTAACCAGGATAGCTGGCTTTTGCTCAGTGAAAGCAAAGATGAGATTTGACATGTGGGTCTTTTCTGGCTTCCCAGGGACTCCCTTTAATAGGCAGCATTTTGGACACATGAGATAATTCATATAAAGGATGTGCCAGAGAGTATTTGATAATTTTAGCCTTAATTAATCTTCATAATTATAATAATATCTTCTGGAAGTCATGGAATTCAGTATGGCCAGTGAGCATCCAACCTCAAAAAATGTTTAGCAACTGTTAACAACCACCACCACAAAAGCCAACAAAACCCAGGCCACTGAGCCCAGCTTTTAATTAATAATAAATAATTTAAGCTAAGTTGAGTATACATGCACTTTGGGAAGTATAAAAGGAATCATAGGGCAAAAACTTCAGGGCAAAGCCACCATTGCTCTAAACTGCTTCAGAGCAACTGTTTAGCTGGATTTAGGGAAAAAACATCAAAAGGATTCATTGTTTGAGCTTCATCTACTGTGTTATTTGCATTACACTTTTATATTTTCCAGATATCTCGAAGCCGGAGTCCTTCTCCAATAAGATGTGGATTGCCAAGTAAGTGGGATTGTCTAGGTGGAGCAAGGTTTCTGTTTTTTAATGCTTCTCTTAGTACTCAGCATGGAGCAGCAATATGAATGTTTTGCTTCTTGGAGAATGGCAGGCTACAGTCCATAGGGTCCATAGGGCAACAATGAGTTGGACACGACTGAGCGACTAACATTTTCACTTTCAAACTTGGATTAACCACCCATCGTTTGTTTCAGTTCAGTTCAGGTCAGTTGCTCAGTCGTGTCTGACTCTTTGTGACCCCATGAACTGCAGCACACCAGGCCTCCCTGTCTATCACCAACTCCCAGAGTTCACCCAAACTAATGTCCATCGAGTCAGTGATGCCATCAGCCATCTCATCGTCCATCGTTCCCTTCTCCTCCTGCCCCCAATCCCTCCCAACATCAGAATCTTTTCCAATGAGTCAACTCTTCGCATGAGGTGGCCAAAGTACTGGAGTTTCAGCTTCAGCATCATTCCTTCCAAAGAACACCCAGGACTGATCTCCTTTAGAATGGACTGGTTGGATCTCCTTGCAGTCCAAGGGACTCTTAGGAGTCTTCTCCAACATCACACTTCAAAAGCATCAATTCTTCAGTGCTCAGCTTTCTTCACAGTCCAACTCTCACATCCATACCTGACCACTGGAAAAACCAAAGCCTTGACTAGACGGACCTTAGTCGGCAAAGTAATGTCTCTGCTTTTGAATATGCTATCTAGGTTGGTCATAACTTTCCTTCCAAGGAGTAAGCATCTTTTAATTTTATGGCTGCAATCACCATCTGCAGTGATTTCAGAGCCCCCCCCCCAAATAAAGTCTGACACTGTTTCTACTGTTTCCCCATCTATTTCCCATGAAGTGATGGGATCGGATGCCATGATCTTAATTTTCTGAATGTTGAGCTTTAAGCCAATTTTTTCACTCTCTTCTTTCACTCTCTTCAAGAGGATTTTTAGTTCCTCTTCACTTTCTGCCATAAGGGTGGTGTCATCTGCATATCTGAGGTTATTGATATTTCTCCTGGCAATCTTGATTCCAGCTTGTGCTTCTTCCAGCCCAGCATTTCTCATGATGTACTCTACATATAAGTTAAATAAGCAGGGTGACAATCTTTTGTTTAGGTCTTTTCAAAAGAAAGTCTAAAAAAGCAACCATAATAATGAGCCCTTTATTTTTCTCCCTAGGGTTTTAAAACCACCAGCCATGTTCCTCTGCCCAGGACACCTACAATGGGCAGCTTACCCAGCGCTTCCACCTGCCTGCTGTGTTGCCTCAGACCTCACTTAAGCTAATGTGACAAGGCAATTCTGTGTATCACTTCACACAGAGAGTTAAATGTTTTGGCTTAGCGCATTTGTAACTGCAGATATATTGCATTTTATTCTATTTTTATAGATACAGATTCCATTAATTTGATAAAAACTATTGCCTAGGTGTTTAGGATCATATTCATTTGAAGCTAAGTCCATTATACAGGTTCAGGATTCTCAACCTGAAACACAAGGCTCTTTTATAACAACTAAAGTGAAAAACTTTTACTGTGCTATGTCCAAAAGACAAGAAGAGTCATTTCAATTTGCAGACTGATCATAAATATTATAATTGCTGGGTTTAGATTTAGCTGGAAAACAATCTGGGGTGTTTTAATTTTCTTTGGGGACTTGGAAGACAGCCCCAGTCTCAAGTTGGGGAACTTATAGCATAACAGGGACTTCAGGCTACACGTACATGATGATGATTTAGGAAAATAGAGTTCATTGGTTGGCTCCTATTTTCCTGCTGTGAAGTGCCCAGTTTGGTTTAGTTGAGCACGGTTGGTTGAAGCTACCTACTTGAGAGAGTTCTCTTGCTTCATAAAAGTGGAGTGGTGATTTGGGTAGAAGCTAACTTGGTGACTATATGTTAGGTACCTTGTGTTTATCTCCTGGGAATGTTTCTGAATGAAGTTTTAATGTACATGTTAAATATAAAAGCTACCTGACATCTTGACATCTTTTACCTATTCTGCTTAGTTGGTTATAAACTCAGATCTCCTAAGAACTCCATCTGACACTGATGGTGGGAATGTAGACTGATGTAGTTACTATGGACAACAGTATGGAGGTTCCTTAAGAAAGTAAAAATAGAGCTACCGATATAACCCAGCAATCCCACTCTTAGGCATATATCCAGAGAAAAACATGAATTTGAAAGGATACATGCACCCCAGTGTTCATAGCAGCACTACTTACAACAGCCAAGACATGGAAGCAACCTTAGTATACATCAACAGATGAATGGATAAAGAAGAGTGGAACATATATTCAATGGAATACTACTCAGCCATTAAACGAATGAACTAATGCCATTTGTAGCAACATGGGTGGACCTGGAGATTACCATGCTAAGTGAAGTAAGTCAGACAGAAAGATAAATATTGTATGATATTGCTTACACATGGAACCTAAAAAATTATACAAATGAACTTATTTACAAAACAGAAACAGACTCACCAGACTTACAGAGCAGATTTATGGTTACACTAGGAGAAGGGAGGGGAGGGGAAGGGATAGATTAGGAGTTTGGGATTGACTTGTACACACTGCTGTATTTTAAATGAAATGTGTTTCCATGAAAAACAAAAAAAAAGGGACATGCCTGGAATGCAGAAGAGTTCTCATTGAATAGCTGATCAATAAATGACATTTAGCGACACTAAACAATTAAAAAATAAAATAGCACTATTGCTTTTGATTTTTGCTTTGTGAAAAATTCAATTTAGAAAAATAAATAGAAAAATGTACTAAAGAAGAAAATTTTTTTTTAAATCTTAAAAATAAAAAAGATCTCCCTCTGACTGAAACTCTGAAACTCAAGCCTAAAAGCTAAGGGAACCATTTGTAGATTTTAAATAGCATGTCTGTCCCTTGATTTCTTCACTGTGAAGTACTGTTGAAAAAGTTCCAGCTTTTGATGGAATGATAAGTAGTGTTGTTTTTGCTTTTTTTGTGTCCATTTTAATGCTGTCTTTAAAGGCAAGCTTCACAAATGACAACTTTTGTCGTGGGCCTTTTAGAGAGAAGCCCGAACTGGCCACAGCTCAGTTTGCATAAGTTCAGCACCAGAACCAGCAGCTGGGGCTGTTTAGGTGAAAACAAATAAAAATAAAACAAAACCCCCTCAGGTAACAAAAAGGAAAAACTTCTCTAAAGCCTCTGTCTCTTGTGCTGGGACACAGGCAAGGGGGAGACCTCTCTAGCCTCCACCCCTTGGTCTCAGTTCAGTTCAGTCCCTCAGTCGTGTCTGATTCTTTGCGACCCCATGAATTGCAGCATGGCAGGCCTCCCTGTCCATCACCAACTCCCAGAGTTCACCCAAACTAATGTCCATCGAGTCAGTGATGCCATCCAGCCATCTTATCCTCTGTTGTCCCCTTTTCCTCCTGTCCCCAATCCCTCCCAGCATCAGAGTCTTCCAATGAGTCAACTCTTCGCATGAGGTGGCCAAAGTACTGGACTTTCAGCTTCAGCATCATTCCTCCCAAAGAAATCCCAGGACTGATCTCCTTTAGAATGGACTGGTTGGATCTCCTTGCAGTCCAAGGGACTCTTAGGAGTCTTCTCCAACACCACAGTTCAAAAGCATCAATTCTTTGGTGCTCAGCTTTCTTCACAGTCCAACTCTCACATCCATACGTGACTACTGGAAAACCCATAGCCTTGACTAGACAGACCCTTGGTTTAATGGTCACCAATTTATTATGAAAGTGAAAGTGGAAGTGTTAGTCACTCAGTTGTGTCCGACTGTTTGTGACCCCATGGACTGTAGCTCACCAGGCTCCTCTGTCCATGGATTCTCCAGGCAAAAACACTGGAGTGGGTTGCCATGCCCTTCTCCAGGGGATCTTCCCAACCCAGGGATCAAACCTGGGTCTCCCATGTTGCCTGCAGATACTTTACAGTCTGAGCCACCAACTTATTCTGAAGTGCAAGCTTAATTGTTCTCCCCTCTGCATTTGTGTAGTCATCATTTTGAGGCAGGGCCGAGTGCTAATAGAAGAGCTCAGTGTTCAGGCAGATCCAGTTTTGACTTGGTCCTCAGCTTGCTTGGTGGCCTGAAGCAAGTTACTGCACCTCTCTGAGCTTCAGTCTTACTGAAGAGTGAGGCAGGTGGATGGGATTGGTAGTTCTGTCAACCCTCCCAGACTCAGTGCCTCCTTTCATAATATGTATTCTGGCTATTCTGAAATGAAGTTCAAAATTAGTGTGATTATAGGCATATATGCTTTTAAACAGTGGATACAGTACTCAAACTGTAATATAAACAGAAAAAAAGGAAATTTTTAATAAAACAATGTATTTCAATAAATGTATTTAATAAACAATGTCTTTTAATAAAAGAATATATTTCAACAAAAAGGCTTGGGTATAATGATCCTAGAAGATACAGTGAAGTCATCAGACACTTGTACCTGTATGTAGAATTACCAGCTACAAATGCAGATCAGTGTGCATTGTATTGGTGACGTCAGAAACACTGATGCCAGGGGTTTTCGGAAATGGTGAACAACTCTTGGTGAAGTTTTGAATAATAACTTACAGCAGTGCCTTGATTTGCATAGTAAATGCATGCCTGGGAAAGCTGGTGTATATTAAAACCATAAATCAATTACTTTGTGTTATGGGCTAAAAGGTCTTTTCTAAAATCTCACTAAGTAATAAGAATGCTTACATATCAGAATTGTTTTTAGGACTGAAATGTGGGAATGCACCTGGTTGGGAAAAATGCTGTGTGTACTGAGTTTATTTGCTCTGTATCCTGTCAGGCCACTTGCCATTTCCCAAGTCTTTGATTTGAACTGTAACTGCTCGGGGCCTGGCAGTTAGTCTAGAATAATTTGTGGAAAGGGTCCAAAAACAGAAGGCGGCTGACCTATACTCATTTCCTCAAGGCATGCACCTTAACCTTCGTGACTTTGAAAAGTGATAAACTCTTATTGTAACCTGGGTAAATGTTGGTTATTGTATTATCAGTTTAACCTCTAATAATAAAATCAAGAAAAAAATTCTTCTGTACCTATAAGTTCTTTGCAATGATATGCTCTCCTTGCAGATTCCCTTCATCTACCTCCATTCTGTGAGGCCTGAACCATGGCTGCAAATGCCCTAAAAAAATATCAACAGCACCTCTGCTCTGGGGTTGACTCTGTGATGCTGCAGTTCCCTGCTGTAGCTTAATTGCCAGCTTCAGTTCATTCACAATTCATTGTCTTCATATTCAAGACACACTTCCTGAGTAGTTCTATACTGTTTTATAGTTTTCACGCACATGATTTCAGTTGCTCCCCACAAGGAATCCAGGTGTCAGTTCAGTTCAGTTCAGTTCAGTTCAGTCTCTCAGTGGTGTCTGTCTCTGCAACCCCATGGACTGCAGCACGCCAGGCTTCCCTGTCCATCACCAACTCCCGGGGCTTACTTAAACTCATGTCCATTGAGTCAGTGATGCTATCCAACCATCTGATCCTGTTGACCCCTTCTCCTCCCACCTTCAATCTTCCCCAGCATCAGGGTCTTTTCCAACGAGTCAGTTCTTCGCATCCGGTGGCCAAAGCATTGGAGTTTCAGCTTCAGCATCAGTCCTTCCAATGAATTTTCAGCACCAATTTCCTTTAGGATGGACTGGTTGGATCTCCTTGCAGCCGAAGGGACTCTCAAGAATCTTCTCCAACACCACAGTTCAAAAGCATCAGTTCTTCGGCGCTCAGCTCTCTTTAGGGTCCAACTCACATCCATACATGACTACTGGAAAAACCGTAGATTTGACGGGTCTTTGTTCTGCTGTTTAATATGCTGTCTAGGTTGGTCATAACTTTCCTTCCAAGGAGCAAGCATCTTTTAATTTCATGGCTGCAGTCACCATCTGCAGTGATTTTGGAGCCCCCCAAAATAAAATCTGACAAGGCTTCCATTGTTTCCCCATCTATTTGCCATGAAGTGATGAGACTGGATGCCATGATCTTAGTTTTCTGAAAGTTGAGTTTTAAGCCTACTTTTTCACTCACCTCTTTTACTTTCATCGAAAGGCTCTTTAGTTCCTCTTCGCTTTCTGTCATCTGCATATCTGAGGTTATTGATATTTCTCCCAGCAATCTTGATTCCAGCTTGTGCTTTATCCAGCCTTGCATTTCTCATGATGTACTCTGCATAGAAGTTAAATAAGCGGGGTGACAATATACAGCCTTGATGTACTCCTTTCCCGATTTGGAACCAGTCTGTTGTCCCATGTCCAGTCCTAACTGTTGCTTCTTGACCTGTATACAGATTTCTCAGGAGGCAGGTCAGGTGGTCTGGTATTCCCATCTCTTTCAGAATTGTGCACAGTTTGTTGTGATCCACACAGTGTAAAAAAGGTAAGGAAACTGTTCATCGAGTACACCATACAGTCTTCCTTCAAGGCTTTCTATTTCAAAATAATAGTCCACCATGTTTTCTCTTGCTCCTCGATGGCCTACTGCACCATTTCTTTTGCTTATTGCTTTGTTTTTTTGTTCCTTCATTCATACACTCGCAAGTTCAATGAGCTTCTCCTGGGTGATAGATACAGTATACACCGCTAGGGATACACTGATAGACAAGGTCTTGGGTCTTCTGAGCTTAATGTCATGTTCAGCTGCGAAAGCACATATGGAAGAAAGAGAAAAATACATCAGTAGAGAAAATTTAAAAGAGAGCTATATATCAATTGAATTAATTTGAGGACAAATACCTATATATAAGAAAGTTACGCAAGACAATAGGAGAAGTATGGTGAACTTCATGAGAGAATGTAACTCAGTTATGTCATCCAAAGGTGAATCAGTCAGTCTTTTAACAGGTGTCCATTGAAACTATAATCCTAAGATCATCATGAACAATAAAATGAGTGTGGGGAGAGGGGCTCAGAGATCCATCTAACACTTCTTGTTACCCTACTTTGTGTTCCACCTACTATGATCCTAAACAATGAGGCAAGTTGCAGACCATTATAATTCAGTTTTAGGCACCCTGAGGATCCTTCATGAGGCAGATTGCTGCCAATAGCATTCTATAAATTTTGAGTCAAATGAAAGACTTCTTAGTAGTGTGACTTTAAATAATATCATACCTACAATTATGGGTAATGCGTTATGGAGATTCTAAGAAACTAGTATTCCAAACTGCATTAGGTCATTGAAATATGAGTCCAGGGGCCATATGAATAAGTGACACTCAATATATGCCATTTAAATACCAAAGCGGTGAAGCCTTAACGCAGTGAGTGAATAGAGGCCTTGAAAATGAAGCAGGAATGAATTTTCTTCTTTCAAATGCAATGTGACTGGGTAATTTCATGCTCAAAATTTTTCTCCTAAGGTTGCCAGAATGAACATCATACTTTCCATAATATCACTGGCAATTAGTATGTCAGCCAGGCAGCTAACTCCATCTCCTATTAGGTGAGCAACAGAAAATATGATAAATGTGTATGCTATAGCTTCATTTTAGTATAGTTTAAGCCATAATTTTAGTGAAACAACCAAAATAATGTCTTGCAATGTGATGTGAAGTATATTTGGAAAAGGTGGTTAATTGTCAGATCTTGCGTGCCACTGGATGAAGTGGACCCTTCGGCAGCTGACTTCTGGTGTTGGAGTGCTGGGGCTGCTTCCATCTTCTTAGACCAGGGAACCCAGCCCCGCAACGTGTTCCCTGGTCTTCACACAAATCGTCTCTTTGGGATTCTTCAGAGTCTTGACTCTTCTACTGTTTGTGGGGAACTTCAAGGAGAATGTCCTGTAGATTCTCCAAATTTATTTTTCTATGGAAGCCTTTTTCTTCATGGAGTCCTTGAAGAGGTGCTATTCTGGAAGACCTATTTCAGGAAATGCTTCCTAAGACCTACTGATTTCTAGAATCACAGATGCCATGACCATTGGGAGTTAGGTTTTATCAGCTTTTACGAGGGAGGGAAGAATTCTGACTCTGTCACAGATAAACAGACTTTTCACCCAATAAATTTACTATGGAATAAAAGGCTCAGAATGGAAATCTCTTATTTATGTCTATATCTTTATGCTTTTGCTTAGCTTTTCCTCTTGTTTTTTTCACCCTTCTATCAATTGTATCATAAAATAAGATGCCCTTGAACTCAGCGTTTATGTCAATGTTGCTTTTCCAGCATTCCATATTTCTCCTTTAATCCCTTGCATGTTATACCTTGACTTTCACTTCTATTTTCTCTCTCTTGTTCTCTTCTGTTTTCTTTTTCAGGGTTTTGTTTTCCAAGTTAATCTCTCTAGTGAAAATCCATTTACACTTCTTATAAACAGGCACCTAAACTTTAATGTAATTATGAATCAGTGAAAGAGACAAATGGATATTATTCAAAATTAGAACACACCAAATTGCATACCTTATAAAGATGAATTTGCATCCTGATTCATATAAAGCATGCATTTTGTAAAAACTTTTAAATAATTATTTTCTAAAGTTTTGAATATTTGGGTTGTTAAAAATGATGATTCTTAAATTATACTTAACTTCCAATAAGTCTGAGTAGTGATTATACTTACATCTTTAGTCACTTCAGTAAAAATGTTGACTAATACTTCCCAAATTTGTTTGATGATGAAAATCACTTGGCAAACTTATCAAAGAGAGATTCTTGGATGCCACTCCATACACACTGAATCAGAATCTCCAGGGGCATCTGTATTTTAACATCAGCAGACAAGTTTGAAAAACTGGTCTAGGTCTGGCTTTAATGACTTACAAGCAGAATATTACAGAAAAAATTTATTGCATGTATTATGCTGTCCTTTACTTTCTAAATGAAAAATAATAAATTAATTTAAAAGCCTCTGAGAATATTAAATGATTTTCTGTACTCCAATAATAGGTAGTGAGTGAGTGAGTGAAGATGCTCAGTCGTGTCTGACTCTTTGCGACCCCGTGGACTGTAGCCCACCAGGCTCCTCTGTCCATGGGATCCTCCAGGCAAAAATACTGGAGTGGGTTGCCACTTCCTTCTCCAGGGGATCTTCCCAACCCAGGGATCGAACCCAGGTCTCCCGCATTGCAGGCAGACGCTTTAACCCCTGAGCCACCAGGGAAGCCCTACTGACAATCTAGTATATGCACTCTTCATCTGTGTGCATACATATAAAAATGTTGCTGTATAATTAGATTTTCAATAAAAGAGAACAAAAGAGAAGAGAAATTTTACTTTTCTTCCTAGAGGTTAAAAATGTCCTCTCTTGCATTTCTTGTTTGGATAGCTTCTTTGTTGAGCTGTCGAAATGTGTATTTCATAAGTCATTCCCTTCCACCCTGTGTTCACTGTGTATTAGAGAGTCACAGAATAACGGGTCTCCGTCGGCCACAGTTCGCCTAGTCGTGGTTGTCTGCCAAATGGAGCTAGTCACCTGGATGAGTCAGACTTAGGAACAGCTTTATGATTATTCATATGAGTCTCTAGAGAAAATCTAAAATAGAATGAAACTGACATCCAAGCATTAGACCTCACAGGTGGCCCACCTCAACTGGAATTTTCCCAAAGTTAAATAGAGGAGACAAATTTGGCCTTTTCTGTTTACTCACCAAATGTCCCAAAGAGAAAATTGGAAATGAACCTGTCTCAGTTTATATTCATAAAGACTAAATACTTTTTCTGTTTTTAGGCCCCAATATCATCTCTCATCACTACAGTGTCTTAGTGTTGAAAAGAAAGTTCTGAAAAGCTCCAGGAAAAAATATGGATATATAGGAGACAAATTGAATGTGCCAATATTTGAAATACATGGTGCCTTGGTGGAAATAATGATTAATTTCTATCTTAATGTTTTCCTTGTTTGGTTTAGCTTTTCTTCAGTGAATAGCTAAAAGTGGCCAAAAGACAAAACAACATTGATTATTGGAAACAATAATCAATGTAAAATTGGGGAGGAGAGATAATCTCCTCCTCCTTAACCAATTTGATTCACAATTAAAAGAAATTCTGCACTATAAATCAATTCCAACCTCAAGGTCTCCTTGGTTCACTTAGGTTTGGGATATGTATAGAGGTAACCACCAGATGGCAACATTGCTTAAGAAATGAGAGGCTATTAGTTCTGGTACTAAGACTTGCTGCTGCTGCTGCTGCTAAGTCACTAAGACTCTCTAGAGAACAGTAAAATCTTTTCCTTAGGTACAATCTGTAATTTAGTTACTAGTTTTACTGCTCTCCATAAATTTGGAGAACAACTTAAATTGATGGAGAGTGGCCAGGCATAAAATACAAAGAGTGTGATAGAAAACGTGAAGTGTTATATAGCTATCATTATACCTAATGAAGGATTTATGTGTTTGATTCCCCAAGGCTCAAGAAGCAATTCCTGTGCTAGAACAAAGCTTTCTCTGTGTTGACTTTAAAATTTCTTTATGCAACCTAACACCATCATCTTGTTAATTTGGAGCTCTTACTAAAACATAATTCCTTAATAAATATTTTTATTATATTTATATAATACAGCTCTTTGCTATACTATATGTAGCATATAGCTCTTTGCCCTTAAACATGGAGTGGGAGAAATTGAAGGTTTAATAATCCTTTAAGATCTCCAAGTTTTCTCAGACTGTTAGCTTTTCCCATGGTCCAAACTCCCTAGGTCAATTCTGAGCAGGGAGGTCAGTTTCAGAAACCCTTAGGATTATTCCAAACAATTCAGTTTTCACCTGGAAGATAGAATAATATTGCTGAGAAACTGTCTACAAAATTACAGGAACTCACCAGGATAATATTGTGAGCATTTGAAAAAGTCCCCAATGAAAGGAAGAAAATTTTATAGCATTAATTAGAACTTTATTAAAAAATAAATCTTTGCAGAAGCAGAAATATTTCCTGTCAAAAATGTAGAGTTCCAGGCTGAGGCGCAAGGAGATAAATTAGGAGTTTCAGATTAAAATATACACACTACTATATATAAAATAGATAAACAACAAAGACCTACTTACAGCATGGGGAACTATATTCATTATCTTGTAATAATTTATAATGGAGAAGAATCTGAAAATACGTGTGTGTGGTGTGTGTATATATATATATATATATATATATATATGTATATCCGAATTACTACGCTATACGCTTGAAACTAACACAACATTGTAAATTAACTATATTTCAATTTAAAAAATGTAGACTTCCATTTTGGCTTCTCTAGACCTACTCTTGGAGAAGGCGATGGCACTCCACTCCAGTACTCTTGCCTGGAAATTCCCATGGACGGAGCAGCCTGGTGGGCTGCAGTCCATGGGGTCTCGAAGAATCGGACACGACTGAGCGACTTCACTTTCACTTTTCACTTTCATGCATTGGAGAAGGAAATGGCAACCCACTCCAGTGTTCTTGCCTGGAGAATCCCAGGGACAGGGAAGCCTGGTGGGCTGCCGTCTATGGGGTTGCACAGAATCAGACATGACTGAAGCGACTTAGCAGCAGCAGCAGCAGCAGCAGCAGACCTACTCTGTTTTTTTTTTTTTTTTACTTTATTTTTAAACAATTTTTCAGAGAACATTGATTTTAAAATTTACATCTGTACAGTCAGTGAATACAGTCAATGAAAGTCTCACTATGGGAACTGTCCCTTCTGTCAATGGCCACACATCTAAGTTTAAATTAAAATTCTAGTCTCCAAGCAAAATTTGATGACAGATTTTCTACTTCCTCTTCCTTTATGAGTCTTCAGTCCGGTTCTTTTGGCTCTGTGTCACCTGGATCAGACTTTTGGGCAGAGTGGTCAATCCCCTATTTTTCCAGTATCCTCAGAGATATAGCGGTTTTAGGATATTGTCGCTGATGGCTGGGGAAAGAAACTTCCTTGCTGTGGGTTTCTTATCAATAACAAAGGTGCTATTAATTGCCTGGAGAATCCCAGGGACAGGGAAGCCTGGTGGGCTGCCGTCTGTGGGGTTGCACAGAATCAGACATGACTGAAGCGACTTAGCAGCAGCAGCAGCAGCAAGCCTAGAGCTTATCTGTATTTAGTTTTAACAATAGAGCATCTGTCTACTCCGTATTTAATTTTTAATAAATAGACATTGTGTGCCAGGAGGGCAGAAGTCATTGTGGGAAAGGTACCTATCACTCTTAAACCAAAATAGTGTAATAGAACCTTTGCCCTAGAAAGGGAAAGGGAAAGTTTTGAATGTTAAAGATGTAAGGAAAAGGGGCGAGGATTAAAGAAGGGTTGAAAGGGGGGCTGTTTTCAAAGACATCTCTTTGTTCCTAGTTTTGCTACCAGAACTATGTCTATTAAGGCAAGGAGAGGTGAACACACAGTGCCCATGTTCAGTTGCGGAGATTTTGCTTTTTGCATCCACAGGGAGCCCCTCTCATTTGAATAACTGCTATTCAAAGTGCAAGCTGACAAGGAGCTGGGATCAGAATATAAATCGATGCACTGCTTGCTTCACTGAGAAAGTCTTGCTAAGGGAAAAAACAAACCGAAAAGCTGCACTAAACAGCATGGTTAGGGACACAGTTGATTTAAATTTTGATGCAAGCTCGTTATTTAATGATGGACCTGAAGTCAGTAGTTTGTGAACTGACAGTAGTCCTGAGCAGCACTGATTAGACTAGATGAGAGCTGTGGCACCTGGGCTTCCTTGGTGGTCCAGTGCTTAGGAATCCACCTGTCAATGCAGGGCACGTGGGTTTGATTTCTGGTCCAGAAAGATCCTGCATGCTGCAGAGCTGCTGTTCTCTGCAGCAAAAGAAGCCACCGCAATGAGAAGCCCCTGCTTACTGCAACTAGGGAAACCGGAATGTAGCAACGAGGACCCAGCGTAGCCAAAACAAAAACTGAACGGTGTCCCCTAGAACTGTGCATTGCTCAAAAGTGAAACTTACAGTAAACTTGCATGAGAGAAGGTGGCTTTAGTATTGGTTTAGTGGCATCTGCGAAGTCTTGGAAGGTCTCATTTAAGGGGAGATTCTCAGAACCATTTTTGCTATTTCCCTATTGAGGAGGATATAAACCTTATATAAACCATATTCTTCAAACAAGGTTTCTGTCTTCCTTCTGAGATTCTTAGGAAAAGCATGAACTAGGGTCTGGACTAGCGTGAGGCAAGTGATAGCAGTTGTATAATTAATAGATACCAAAAATTCAGTAATAAAATATTTTAATGCAATATTTAAAAAAAGTCAAAGTTAAGGGAAAAAATCCACGACGAACAAAGTGTTTGCCTTTTAAATAAAGACTGGATGATATTGATAATACATTTTTTTGGGTTCTGAATCTATGATTTGAATTGTCTGAAGTGTCTGCAAATTAATTCAACATGGCTAGTATCTCTGGACTTTGATGAGAAAATCTCATTGTGATCTGTTTCTTTACAATGAATCAGATTGGGAACAAAACAAGACCCAAAGTAGCAAGTTTCTTGTATCATATGAAACTCCATTTATCAGCAACTTTCCTTTGTAGCCACAAAAACAAAAAAATGCTAAATCTAAGAAATAACAAGGATTTGCCCATCTTTGGTTTCTGATCATGTGAACTGTGTTACACAGGTCTGATCAATCAGCTTCCTTTTGATTTCTAGGACTGTTTCAGACCAACACGGACAATCGGATGGAAGCGCCATCTGATGTGTGGCCTTCTGTACTGGTGGACCTGAAAGACATTTCTAATCAAGGGTACTGTGAATAAAAATGCAAAGAGATTCAATAACAGCGGAACAGTTTTATTTGAGCAAAACAGAATCTCTGATATTCACCGTCTTAGACGTTTCTTTGGGGAAGTCACAGCCGGGGGTGTTTGTTGATTACTGGATGCAATTCCCTTGTTGGGTCTTTGATGGGGCATTCTGATAAATGCATTTCATTTGACTTTAGTCTCTGTGTGCTGGAGAGCTGCCTTGAGAAGAGATGGCCCTCCAGCATTTGCAGGATGGGGCAGTGTACACCAGCACTTGAGTGATCTCTGCCTTGAAGAACAATGAGAACTTTAGAAAGCAACTGGAAAGTCCACTTTGGAGGTAATACTGACGCCCCACTGAGCCTCTCTCTTGGAAACCTCATTCCTAAGAGCCAGAAATATGCTTAACTGAACTCGTTAACTTCTAAATATTCTTAATTGTGACAATTGAGTTATTGAAAACAAAAGAAAGCTGATTTTTTCCTTCTTCCCAAGAACCTGCAGAACTATGTATGCTTATAACCCTGAGGCCCAGGGGCAATGTTCTGTTATGATTTTTAAACTTGATACAGAGGACCAGGACCAACCCTGGGCTGCTGCCAGTCACACTGAACATGAACTAGGGTGTATCAGCAAAGCAAGGTCACCCCCCAAATAAAACTATTTAGTGTCTGTCATTCTCAAAAAATACTATAACTAGCTTTAGGGGAAAAAAATCAGAATTTTGTTAGAGTTCCTTAAGCTTTTAGACTGTGAAAAATATTGAATTATATGAGGGTAAGGGGGGTTGCATTATAATTTATTCAAGTTTAAGGTCTTTGAAGGCAAAGTAACTCACATACAGGTGCAAAACGCAAAGCCGTACTGTCAGCTGAGAGTTTTAGAGAAGATGGTCAGCCAGCTTGCCTGATGAGGGGGTTGCTTTTATTACCAGAAACTCTGACTAGAAAAGAGGTCCTTCATGTCTGGAGGATTCCCTTTGCTCCTGCTCCTTATTGCAGGTGTGATGATTCCCTCCACCGGTGGAAACGCTTTTCACAGGACTCCCGGCAGAGCCCTAACTTTAGTGCCCGCCCCAACTCCACAGCAGTTGTCTGATGAGGGCATTTTAACCACAGAGGTGGCTCCTTTAGGGCGTCTTTGAGTGTAAAGAAGCCACACCCACCGATGTGGACACTAACTGGGACTGGTGTGGCACTGTTCCCATTAACAGAACACTTCTCTGGGTTTTACCGAGAGAAAAGAGCTGGGTTATCTCCTGCCTCACTTTCCCTCTGGCTCAGCTTTGAGCAAGGCAGACTCCTGACGCTCTGCGCAAAATTCAGGGCTGGAGTTTACCGAGGGGGTTGGGGGGTGCGACTGACATGTAGACGCTGATTTTTTTTTGCACTAGCCTCCTTTCTCTGCGAGTATATAACCAACAGATGGGCATTCCAGAACCAGCCCAAGTGAGAGAGTCTGTATTGCACACAAGCACACGGACACACATTCTGTACCACATGCAAAGACATGCTGATGAAGGCTGGAGACCTGGCTGTGGGCAACTTTCTTCTGAATATGTAAAGTCAGCCTGCTGGGACCCTGCTCAGAGAGCAAGGGTCCAGGGAGACTCTTTCCAGGATGAGTCTTTGAAAAAACAATCACTTACGCCTCATGAAGGAAAATATTTGCTTTCAAGTAGAGTAGCATGAGAATTGAGCTGATGCCAGCTTTAAAATAATTCTCAGTCCAGAACTTCAGAAGTGGGATACAAAGATGCCTGTGACAGGAAAAAAAATCTTAGGTGTTTTCCCCCTTGAAGTCAAGCGAAGAGCTTGAGAGTATTCTAACTTTCAACCCCATGTCTCAGGGAAGTGGGAGACTTTTCCCCAAGGCTGTGAGTCTCCACCCTGGAGACACTGGGTGGGTGAGAGCTTCCACCATTGGCCCACAGGGCATGTCCCTGGGTTAGAGGAATGGTCTCATCCTCAAGGTGGCTGCTCCTCCATTTATGTTGGGGCTGCAGGACAGACACTACCCAGGACTCTGCAGGGCTGGGTTTCTGTTGAGGAACGCAGGGCCTTGGAGGGAGAGCTAGCAGGAACAAGAAGGTACAGAAGGAAGACAAGAAGTTACCCCCAGATGGTAGCCCCTGTTGAGGCACCATCTTGAAGAAATATGGCATCAGTCTGAGTTCCTTATCTTCTCTCCTCTCCCCTCTTCCCTCTTCTCTCTCTCCTGGGATTTCAGCCTAACTAAGAAGAATCTTTTGTTGCAACAAGGCTTTCCAACCAGCAGGTGGGAGTTCCCTTTGGGATCCAGGATGAGGGAGAGAGCGCTTTGAGTGGATAAAAGAGATGTATTTGAAGGGGGCGGGGGGTGGGGTGCACAGGACAGGGATGAAACTGTAGGGTAAAAATCATGGCTGAGAGAAGTGGCAGATTACTGGGTGG
Source organism: Ovis canadensis (assembly GCF_042477335.2). NCBI lineage: Eukaryota > Metazoa > Chordata > Mammalia > Artiodactyla > Bovidae > Ovis > Ovis canadensis. The sequence continues at coordinate 84,339,963 of NC_091250.1, forward strand.
GTCTGGAAGTCTCACCATTCGCTGGTCTCTCTCAGGCGGCAGCCAAACTGTCCATTCCTTCTTGTCTCCTCCCCTTCCCCTTGTCCCCCAGAACTGCCTGAGCCCTGAACCAACCCTTGACCCTCTGAGCAGGCTGTTTGATCTGTGGAACTACTGCCCAGGCTTCAGGTCTTTGGGGCTGAGAATTCCTACTCTGCCTGTGGTTTCCTTTGTGAACTTGGGCAATTCATTTAACTTCCCAGAGACTCACTTTGATGGATAAAATGGGAGGTTTATAAGAACTAAATTTGAAACAAAGCAGAACAGGTACTAGAGAAATGTGTTGAGAACCCCAGTCTCCACAGAACATTGAAGAAACAGCTGGAAAAGTTAAGCCGTCTCTTGCTGATGATGCTCAGCTTCCTGTCTCCTCATACCTTGCTCCAGGCCCGTCCCTTCCTCCTCAGTGCTGTGGCCCTTTCCCCTGATTCCCAGGTTCTGAGTTTTCTAGTTTTCAGGTCCCAGGCAGGGGCACTCCTAGGAATCCTGGGACTTTACTTGTGAGAAGCTGTCAGTGAAGACAGGACACGGAGCCAAGGAAAACCCACTGTAGGGTGTATAGATGGTCAGGTCAGACCTGGTTCTCCTACCAGCTTTGGTGGAAACACATCACTGCAGTTTCTTTAGAAAGATTTAATATTTTTGAGAAATAGCAGTTCAGTATTGCGCATAAGAGAGGGGACTGAAGAGCACATTGTTTTAGGAGGAGAAAAAGCAGACATCTTAAATAACAGGAGCACCCCGCTGCAATCCTATTGTACTACATCGACATATTCTACACCATTATAATACAAAGCAAAGAATTTATGACGCTGGGGAACTTTACCCACCAAGGTTTTCTCCTGCAGCGTAAAGAAGTCTGAGCATTTAGGACAAGACCTGTGAACTGATTCCTTCTGTAATGAGACCTCTGTGCAAAGGCTCTCTCCATGCTATGTCTGTAGAAGTAACCAGTGTAATTTCTGGTCTGGTCTGGAGCTTTGATGAAAGGAAGAGAGGCTCCATTTCCTCTTGGTATGGCTAGTTCTTGCAGTGCTCCCTAGAAGCAGTGTTTTGTCTAGTCCTAACGGAATTTGAGAGCTGAAGGCATCATTCCTTCCACTCTGCAGATGCAAAAGCTTAGTAACTTGTGAACGGTCTCAGCTCCAGCACCCACCCCCTCCACCCGCCACCCCTCATCTTTTCTATTAAGATATATGACAGCAAAGAGTCCCCACAGTTATTCTGTCAGAGTTGGAGAAAATGGGCCTCAGCAATGTGTTATTTTAATACTGAGCTCACTAAATCCCTCTCCTGGCTCGACTCACTCTTCTAATTAAAAACTCAATTAACTCAAATATATAAACATGGGGAAAGTGCGAGCTCGTGTTTCATTTGGAGCCCAGCTTCAGCGAACGGCAGACAGTTTTTATGCCTCTTACTTTCTGCAGTGTGAACCTGCAGGGGCTGATTACCCAGCCTCTGCCTCTCTGACTGCCATATGCTTTCCTCGCTGCAAAGTTAATCAAGACCAGACTTCGCTTGATGTGAAATAAGATCTGAAGGCCCCGAGAAGTCATCCTCTTGAAATCCGAGCAGCTGCATCCCACAGACTGAGAGAATCTGATTTAGAAACATCATTTCCAGGCTAGGTTTCCAGTCCATCTTAAAGGAGACACGGCTCACATCTTTGGGCCCTGGGTTGCATGAGATCTTAGGGGTTTCCTGTGACCCTGAACCTGGCTATAGAGCTAGTTTAGGAAATGAGAAATGAATTTTTGGATGGTCATATGGTTAGATCTGCAGTCTGTTGAGTTCACCGGGTTTACGAAGGGTTTTCCAGCAACTTAGAGAGAACAATGAATATTGTTATAGATCAAGTACTGTATATGAGTTTTTTCAAGACTTTTAATTAAATCAGATGAACAGAGCTCCAGTGAGACCTTGTGGGAGTTGAGAAGGCTGCAAATAAATTGTTCTTGGCACACAATGAAATGAGAAGTGGAGTCTGGAGTTTTAATAGAGTTGTGGAGGCTTAGGGGGAAACAGATCCCTGAAACACAGGGCAGCTGTGTTGTTTGTCCCAGACCTTGCTTGGTGATGGTGATGGTAGGGTTCCTGCCCAGAGACTTACTCTTTGGTCGAAGTGAGAAACCTCAAGTGTGTCTATAGAGCAGTGCCCATGGAAAGAGACCATTGTCCCAGAAAAGCTTTTTTTTTTCAGTCTTTGGTGGTGGATCTGGAGCTTTTCATATTTATTTGCTCAGTGGAAAGAGAACTGCCACTTCCTGGTTTATGACCCACATCTTCCACCTTTCCAGATATGTGCAAAGGAGGTGATAATGTCTCCAGAACTACCTTGAGTGAGACTCACATGAGACAGCAACTATGGAAGGAAGCAGGACACTTGGACCCTTAGATTATTCAAGTGTTCGGCAGTTCCACTGAAGTCACAAAGGGCCTCTTCCTAATCTGATATGCAAAGCAAGCTCCTGTGTTTATATGGAAGTGATAAACTCTGCCTCACAGTATGACACCTGAAGGGCCTGACTCTAGATTTCTTTTACACAGTAGAATTCATTGTGTGATCAATATACTATTTTTTTCCAGGTATCTGTTTACTCACTGCTGAATATAATTTCTGTTATGTTGGCTCAATTATGTTTTCTGAAACATGGTTTATGGAAATTTATCAATATTTATATCATCCTGATTAAATCATATAGAGAAATAGTCCTTAATATCAAGAGCTTGAGATAAAAATTTCCACCAGGTCAAGATGGCAAAATACCCTGTTCTCTGAAGACATACTTTTTTAAACGTAAAAAGTTTAGTGCAATTTAAGGATTTGTGTTATTTATACTTCATCTAGAAACCTCAAACAGATTCCATCTTATCTCATACAACTACTTACTCAAATCTTGAATGACAAATTCCTTTAATTGCAGAGGTTGTTGGGAAAATACATTCTCAAGGCCCACACATTCATTCTGTCTGGACACCCTGTTCCCCAACTAGCGTCAAATACCTGTGGTTTGCGTTTGCCTGGGGCAGGGCAAATGGAACCAGCTGGAAGGTTTCAGTGGAAAATTCTTGATTAAACACAATGGTTGTGTAACTCAGATATCATCTGAGGTCTCCTGAGCCCTTATGATCTAGACAGGAGTGGCCTAACCTACAAATAAAGACCTCAAGTTAAGTTCAGTGTCCACTCAATATTCTGAAATTCATTGCCATTTCCTGTGTCCTCTGAGGTCTTGTTTTACATTCTGAATCTTGGTGGTGTTTCCATTTTCTCTGCCCCATACTACTCCAAACTTAGAATCTTCTTGATTGCGCTCTCGCAAATGCTTGTGAATACACAACTGTGAACTATAATAAAAGGTTTAGGGGCTCAGGAGTTGTGGTACACAAGCTTTAGTTTCCTGAGGCATGTGAACTCTTCCTGGACCAGGGATTGAACCATGTCCCCTGAACTGGCAGGCAGATTCTTATCCATTGTCCCTTCAGGGAAGTCCTGTAGTAGAACTTTTACTAAAGGTCTATGAATTAGTATGTGAGAGATGCACAACAGCACACAACACAGTAATCAGTGTACAACTGCATATCAAATAGTTTTATTCTTTTTTATTGAGATAAATTGATACACAAAAATTATATACATTTAACATCTATATCTTGATGACTTTCGACACGTGCATACACCTGTAATATCATTCCAAGGTACTAAACATATATCTTACCTTCCAAAATTTCCTATGTTCATTTTGCATTTTGTTTTTTTCCAGTAGGAACACTTCATGAGATCTATCCTATTAACATATTTTGAAGTACATGGTACTGTGTTGTTAGCTATAGGTACTGTATTATACAGCAGATCTCTAGAACATATTCATCTTGTGTAACAGAAACTTTATGCCTTTTGAAAAACAATTCCCCATTTTCCTCTTCCCTAGCCCCTGACAACAACCATCTTATTCTTGATTTCGATGTTTGACCATTTTATATTCTTATTTTTAAAAATTTTTTCTTGGAGTATAGTTGACTTACAAGTCTGACTATTCTTAAATACCTCACTAAGGTGGGACTTCCCTGGTAGCTCAGCTGGTAAGAATCTGCCTGCAATGCAGGAGACCCGTTTGGTTCCTGGCTTGGGAAGATCTCCTGAAGAAGGAATAGGCTACCCACTCCAAGTATTCTTGTCTGGAGAATCCTATGAATGGAGGAGCCAGGTGGGCTATGGTCCACAGGGTCACAAAGAGTCAGACACGACTGAGCGACTAACACTTTTCATTTAGGTGGTGTGCACATTTTTCCTATGATTGCCTTATTTTACTTAATGGAATGTCCTCTAGTTTCATCCATGTTGTCACAAATGATGGCATTTCCTCCTTTTTAAAAGGCTGAATAATATCTTGTATTCTCTGTCTCTTTAGTCATGTTCAACTCTTTGCGACCCTATGAACAGGCTCCTCTGTCCACGGGATTCTCCAGATAAGAATATTGGACTGGGTTGCCGTGCCCTCTTCCAGGGGATCTTCCTGACTCAGGGATTGAACCCACATCTCTTATGTCTCCTGTCTTGGCAGGTGGGCTCTTTACCACTAGTGCTGCCTGGGAAGTCACCACCCCCTCCCCCACATATATATATATATATATATATATATATATATATGTATATATATATACAAATATGTATCTCACATTTTCTTTATATATTCATCTGGCCATTAGGGTTGTCTCTATATATTTTTGAGAACTCCATATTGCTTTCTATAGTAACTTCAGCATTCTGAGTTCCCATTAAAGTGTGCAAAGGTTTTAATTTCTCCCCATCCTTGCCAACACTTGGATGTTTTAAGACACCTATCACCACCAGCATATCTCACTAGCCTGTCACACCGTATAATGTCCAGGCTTCATGCCACTTTGCTAGCTCTTCTTCTCTCTTAATCTCCCCTCTCTTCCTTGACTCCCATAAGGCCTGAGTTGCCTACCAGGACTCCACACTCCTCTAGCTTTGTTCTCTTTAGCCCTTATTCTCAATGCGCCTCCAGACCCACTTTCTCAGGATCAGAATCCATCATGGTGTTTTTCACTGAGTAAGAGTATCACTCCTTCAGCCAGTCCATCCTCCTTTCAAGAAGGCAAACCCTTGCTTCTTAGTTTATCAACACCTTGATCTCAGACTTCTAGCCTCCAGAACAGTGAGAAATAAACATTGTTTAAACCACCCAGTCCCTGCTATTTTGTTATAACAGCCAAGTTGACTAAGACAACCACAATGTGAGAACTTAAACTGCCACACCCTACAATTTTTAAAAGAAAAGCTTAAATTTTCTGGTATTTAAAACAGCAGGTGAGCCAAATGAAACAAAACTGCAGGCTGAATGCAACCTCTGGATCACCACTTTGCAACTTTTCCTGTAATAATTAAGAGCTTGGACTCTAAAATTAGAAAGGCCAGAGTTTCTCAAGACTTAGCACTCATTAGCTGTGTGTCTTTGGGCCAATTAACATCTTTTAGGAATTCAGTTCTCTCCTCTGTAAACTAAGCATAGTGATAGCACCCTATGGGGTTAAATGAGATCATTTAGGAAAAGTAGCACATTGCAAACAAATAGAAAATGCTAAAATGAGTCCATCTGAAAAGGCTACATACTGTATGATTCTAACTACATGACATTCTGGAAAAGACAAAAGTATGGAGACTGTAGAAAGTCAGTGGTTGCCAGAGACCAAGGAGGGGAAAGGAGGAATGAACTGGAGCACAGGGACTTTTTAGGGCAGTGAAACTATTCTGTTTGATACTATAATGGGAAATACATGTCATCATACAGTTGTCAAAACTAGTAGAAGGTATAATACAGTGAATCTTAATGTAACTATGGATTTTAATTAATGATAATGTATTAATATTAGCTCTTAAAGGAAATCAGTCCTGAATATTCATTGGAAGGACTGATGCTGAAGCTGAAACTCCAATACTTTGGCCACCTGATGCAAAAAGCTGACTCATTTGAAAAGACCCTGATGCTGGGAAAGATTGAGGGCAGGAGGAGAAGGGGATGACAGAGAATGAGATGGTAGGATGGTATCACCGACTCAATGGAGATGGGTTTGGGTGAACTCTGGGAGTTGGTGATGGACAGGGAGGCCAGGTGTGCTGTGTGCGGTTCATGGGGTCACAAAGAGTCGGACACAACTGAGTGACTGAACTAAACTGAACTAAATATTAGCACATCAGCTGTAACAAATGCACCACACTAATGTCAGATATTAATAATAAGGGGAAACTGGGGATGAGATGAGAAGGTATATGGGGAAAAAATGTCAAAATGAATGATGATTATTGATGATGAAGATAATATGGTCTGTATGTTTATACTAGTAGTTGCTACTGTATATCAAGCCACTCCCCCAATTTCATGGTTTAAGGCAATAACTATATATTATTGCTCACAAGTTAATGGGGCAGTTTGTGGTTCTGATGATTTGGACCAGGGTGGCTCATGCCCTTACAGTCAGCGGCAAATCAACAAACTCTTCCTGGGGACTTCCCTGGGTCCAGTGGTTAAGATTTCGCTCTCCAATGCAAGGGATGCAGGTTCAATCCTTGATTGGTGATCTAAGATCCCACATTCTGAGGGGTAACTGAGCTCTTATGTCATAACTAGAGAGTCCTTGTGCCACAATAAAAGGTCCTGCATGCTGCAGTGAAGATCCTATGCGATGCAACTAAGACCCAATGAAGCCAAATAAGTAACTACTAATTTTTTTTCTTTTTTTAAGAGCTCATCTTGGTGAAACTTTGTAACATGGGGCTCTTGGATCAGCTACCACGTGTATTATAGGTGCCAGCAGGGATCACAGCTGATACAGTCCAGTCAACTGACCATGGACCATGTGGTCTTTCATTCTCTAGCAAGCTTTTCCACGTTTGTTCACATGGTGGAGCCAAGGTCAAGGAGACGGGGAGAGTGCAAGTCCTTGCACGCTGTTACTTCCTCCACTTCTGTTGGCCAAAGCGAGTTACAAAGCCAACCCACATCCACTGATGGAGAAACAGGCTGCATTTCTTGATGGTAGGAGCCTCAGCATTGCATTGCCAAGGGCCTGGATGCCTGAAGAAGAATAACCACAACTGTTTTGTTTCCATTCAGTCCACCAAATTGATGATCATGGAAATTTTCTTCTCACTCATCTCAATGACATCACCCTTCATCCATCCTAAGACCCTTTCCCCAGATTTGGTTGGCTATATCTTGGTCAAAGATATAGCTTGGTCTTTTCTTTTATCTAACTAGAGGTTTGGATTGGAAAATTAAGCTTGACCAGAGCCTAAGATTTTAATTCAGAGAGACCAAGGGAATACAAAAATCTCTCAAGTCTGGTACCCGAGTTTGCAGTGGAGAAATGTGGACCTTAAAATGTGGGAGATGTTCTGAAAGGGACCTATAAGCCTATCTCAGGCCCTGTGAACATATGTTAACAGCTCTCATCTGGTGTTATCAAGAGCAGTGGCTTTTGTTGCTCAATCACATAGGAAAAAAGAAAATTTGATTTCATTTACCATAATTTATGAATCCCCGAGTCACCCATACATGACTCATAACATTTGTTGGGGGGGCGGGGGGAACGGATAAGAATAACAGCAGCCCAGGGAATCAATATGGCACACATATGGTGCTCAACTTGGCTGTGGAAATTCAGTGATATTTGAGGGAGAAATGTTCTTACAACTTAGGCACCGAAAGCTATAGTGTTCATCATCTGCCCTTGGGCTGCTGTTTACTTCTGTGGGCAAGCAGTGTGCAATTTACTGGAAAAGTACTTAAAAAAAAAACCCCAAACACCCACATTATGGAGAAATAAGGTTGAAAATGTTCCAGTTTTACAATTAAATTTATAGCCTTAGCCCTAAGAAAATATTTAGCATCATCTTCATGGAGTCAGTATTTCAAATGCTCCAAGAGAAGAAGCCTAACATTAGCTGCTGAACCTAAGTGTTGGGTCTCTCACTGCACCACTGTGTAGCTGGCAACCCTGTGCCATCTGTCCTTTCTTGACCCCCATTGGTGGGAGACTCCTTGGAGTGAGCAGAAGCTCCTTCCATCTCTTAGGGTGCTCTGGTTGTGTTGAATACTCCTGCACTTTTCTGTTTATCTTACCTCACTTCTTAAATTCTGCCCGAGAGGTGATAACTCTCAGTGCAGTCTTATTTCTCCAGTGCTCAGGAGCCAACTGTAGGAAGGTTTTCTGCCAGCCAGAGGCCAAGGTGAAGTGCCAAAGCTGCTGCCTCTCCACCCCCTCCAAAGAGTTTCAATCCTGACTACTATGACACTGCAGGGTATTTGTAGAATAATGTTTTCCAAAGCATATTCCATAGGACAGTTAGATGAACCGATTCTCAAGAAAGTGTTCCCTGGTTGGATAATTTTGAGAAATTACACAAACCATATTCCCTTCAAAGATGTATGTTTCCTAACACCTAGCACAGTATATGGAAGAGAGTGGGGGATTCAGTAGCTATCCGCTGAATGGCTGAATTAGATCAGTGCTTTCCAAACAACAACAAAACCCCCATAACATAAGATGATTTGGCCCAGATGCATTTTTTTATTTTAATGATTTTGTGTTTATTTCAACGTGTATTAGTAAAAAGACTTTTCATGATTTAATGGATGTCATTGATTAAGCATGGCTAACATTAGAAAAGGCAAAGGAACCAGAGATCAAATTGCCAACATCCGCTGGATCATGGAAAAAGCAAGAGAGTTCCAGAAAAACATCTAGTTCTGCTTTACTGACTATGCCAAAGCCTTTGGCTGTGTGGATCACAATAAACTGTGGAAAATTCTGAAAGAGATGGGAATACCAGACCACCTGACCTGCCTCTTGAGAAATCTGTGTGCAGATCAGGAAGCAACGATTAAAACTGGACATGGAACAACAGACTGGTTCCAAATAGGAAAAGGAGTACGTCAAGGCTGTATATTGTCACCCTGCTTATTTAACTTCTATGCAGAGTACATCATGAGAAACGCTGGACTGGAAGAAACACAAGCTGGAATCAAGATTGCCAGGAGAAATATCAATAACCTCAGATATGCAGATGACACCACCCTTATGGCAGAAAGTGAAGAAGAACTAAAAAGCCTCTTGATGAAAGTAAAAGAAGAGAGTGAAAAAGTTGGCTTAAAGCTCAATATTCAGAAAACGAAGATCATGGCATCCGGTCCCATCACTCCATGGGAAATAGATGGGGAAACAGTGGAAACAGTGTCAGACTTTATTTTTTGGAGCTCCAAAATCACTGCAGATGGTGATTGCAGCCATGAAATTAAAAGACGCTTACTCCTTGGAAGAAAAGTTATGACCAACCTAGATAGTATATTCAAAAGCAGAGACATTACTTTGCCGACTAAGGTCCATCTAGTCAAAGCTATGGTTTTTCCTGTGGTCATGTATGGATGTGACAGTTGGACTGTGAAGAAGGCTGAGCGCTGAAGAATTGATGCTTTTGAACTGTTGTGTTGGAGAAGACTCTTGAGAGTCCCTTGGACTGCAAGGAGATCCAACCAGTCCATCCTAAAGGAGATCAGCCCTGGGATTTCTTTGGAAGGAATGATGCTAAAGCTGAAACTCCAGTACTCTGGCCACCTCATGTGAAGAGTTGACTTATTGGAAAAGACTCTGATGCTGGGAGGGATTGGGGGCAGGAGGAGAAGGGGACGGCAGCAGATGAGATGGCTGGATGGCATCACTGACTCGAAGGACGTGAGTCTGAGTGAACTCCGGGAGTTGGTGATGGACAGGGAGGCCTGGCATGCTGTGATTCATGGGGTCACAAAGAGTCGGACACGACTGAGCGACTGAACTGAACTGAACTGAACTGAACTGAACATTAACATGTGAGCTGATGTAAAGAAAAATATTATGTAAATGAAAGAGCAATTTGTATGCAGATATCATGAAAATCATAAAAATGGTATATGAATGACTGGAGTTTAAGGAAACATCCATTTATCATATTTCCTCTGAGTCTAAGTGAAAGAGTAAGAAGGTGTTGCCTGCTCCGTATAGGGAAAAAGGCCCACATCTACTGTTTCCTAATGCTGGAAAGTCACACATGAATGGAAACAAATAAATAGGAATCAGTATTTTCTTAAATTCACTCAATTTGCTAGTAAGCCATAATGCTTGGTTGAAGAATCCTGGTGATAGTTCTGTAAATGAGACTAGAAATTCTTGCCTACCACTCTGAATCAGGATTTGCTCTGGGTTCCTGTGCTTAGAGGCTCACTGGCTTGAGGTTGGGGCTTTCCACGTGGCACTAATAGTAAAGAACCTGCTTGCCAATGCAGGAGATATAAGAGACATGGGTTCAATCCCCGGGTCAGGAAGATCCCCTGGAGAAGGGCATGGCAACCCACTCCAGTATTCTTGCCTGGAGAATCCTATGGACAGAGGAGCCTGGCGGGCTACATGGGGTCACAAAGAGTCGGACATGACTGAAGTGACTTAGCAGGCATGGCTTCAGGCCAGAGTGGGTGGGACTGAGTTGGGGTATAATATGAATTTGATAATATTAAAAAAATAAGAACGTTGAATCACATTAACTACTTTCAGCTCCTTTTTTTTCTAGGAAATTTTCTTCAAATGAAATCCTACTTGGAGCTGATTGTTCTTTTTTTTTTCCCTTAATCTCTGTTTCACATTTTAGTCATTTATTTTTTTAAAATATTTTGGCTGCAATGCACAGCATATGGGATCTTAGTTTCCCAACTAGGGTTTAAACCCACACCCCGTGTACTGGACTGCCAGGAAAGTCCCTGAAAGCCTATTTGGAAATCCTAGGCAAATAAAAATAGGATCAAAAGGGATCCTACTGATGGGGGAAAAGGTTTTTGGCAGAGGAGCTGAGTGGGGAGGCCAAGCTATTCCCTCTTGGTCTCACCTTAACCTCTGCTGTGACCCCTAAGTAGAGCTTGAAAACCCCAAGATGGGATGGCTCCTGGAGTTTCCTTTAGATTAAAATTTAGTTTTTAACTTATTTGGTATTATGAGAATCAATAATACTCAAAGTGGACAGGATAACCTGGAGCAGTGTTTTCCTCACATTTTTCATGGAAATGTAATAACAAGAAAGAATTAACATGAGATCCTACCCTATCAAGCTTGCCTAGTCTGGAAAGGTAGCTGAAAGTAGAAAAATTTGAGAGCTCCAGGTTTACCTTAGGGGCCACAGAACAATTCTTACTTGTCCTTCTGGTCAGTGGATGATGTCTTATATTAAGTCTATAAATTTGGAAAACTGGATTGAACAGAAGAGAACCAACACTATACATCAAGGTGTTGTTGTTTAGTCGCGAAGTTGTGTCTGTCTCGTCTGTGACCCCGTGGACTGAAGCCTGCCAGTCTCTTCCGTCCATGGGATTTCCCGGGCAACAATACTAAAGTGAATGGCCATTTCCTTCTCCCTGGTGCTGAGCCGCCAGGGAAGCTCACCCATCGGGTTGCTGTGTTGTGCCGTGCTTGGTTGCTCAGTCATGTCCAGGTCTTGAGACCTCACGGACTGTAGCTCCTCAGGCTCCTCTGTTCATGAGGATTCTCCAGGCAAGAACACGGGAGTGGGTAGACTTTCCCTCCTCCAGGGGATCTTCCCAACCCAGGAATCAAACCCAGGTCTCCTGCATTGCAGGTGGATTCTTTACCATCTGAGCCACCAGGGAAGCCCAAGAATACACGAGTGAGTAGCTATCCCATCTCCAGGGGGTCTTCCTGACCTAGGAGTCGAGTGTCTCCTGCATTGCAGGTAGGTTCTTTACCAGCTGAGCTACTAGGGAAGTCTGACATCTGTTAATTTCTCTACTCTCTTTATGTCAGATTTTGATAACTCAAATTCATATACATAAGAATATAAAAATACCAAATGTATGTTTCCCTCCCAGATCTTTGAGTGAATAGATGTTTCAGGGAGATGCCTTTCCAAGATTTCATGTGTTCATGCTGTGTCTTAAATTTCTGGGGAGTATGCACCTACCTCATATCAGGTATCATATATGCAATTGCTGGCTTCCCCGTTGGCTCAGTGGTAAAGAATACTACTGCCAATGCAGGAGACATGAGTTGGATCCTTAGGTTGAGAAGATCCCCTGCAGCCATGGAGGGATACAGTCCATGGGGTTGCAAAAGAGCTGGACACGACTTAGTAACTAAACAACAATGAGAATACACAGTTGCTAAGGGATGGTGTGTATATATTGGGGGATGTTTTAGGCACTGATGAAGAGCAATGCATGTTTTCACAATGCAGCATTGTCTTTAGCTTGGACTCAGTGGAAAGTGACTCTTGCCAGTGAAGGATGCACCTTCCCATCTTTGCAGGATGCCGGAGCTGCTCCCTGAAGAGGGAGCCAGACACAATAACAGCCAGATTAGAGGAACATTGAGTTGCAGCACCAGGGAGCTACAGTCAATATTTTGCAGAGCATATTGGAAAGAAGCAGAGTCTCCTTTCCTGAGAAATGCTTATGGAAAGAGTGTACTCTATCTGTAATTGGAAGTGAAGACTCAGAAGTTAGAAATGGATATCCTACTGTAAATCATTCTATTGGCCTTTGGTAAGGTTATAACCAGGTCCTCAGAGAGGTGGAAAATTGAGTGATGCTGGAAAGCACTGTCTTCTACACTCATTGTATAAAGGTGCAATAGTAGTATTCTACTATTATCAGTAGTATCATTGTATTATCAGAAGTATCGCTCTAGATAGAGGTGGCTTAAAAGCAGGCTCCATGTTGCTGTTGGTTTTCCCCCAACATTTCTATGTTCTATGTATGCAGAATCTAGCACAATACTTGGCACATAGTAGGTGTTTGTTTTACATATAAGAAGACCTTGCTCAAGATCTCACTTTCTATTAAGTAGTAGTAGAAGTAGAGTGGAAGTTTGCTCAGTCATGTCCAACTCTTTGCAACCCCATGGACTGCAGCCCACCAGGCTCCTCTGTCCATGGGATTCCCCAGGTAAGAATACTGGAGTGGGTGCCATTCCCTTCACCAGAGGATCTTCCTGATCCAGGGATCGAACCTGGGTCTCTTGTATTGCGAATAGATTCTTTATCTTCTGAGCCACTGGGATGCGTAGGATTTAAGTGCTAGAGGCAGGATTTAAAGCCAGGTCTTCAAGCTATAGAGCTCGTAGCCACCAAGCTAAATTCTTTTTACTGTCTTCTCTGGGCATATGTTGGCAATCCTTAAAATCACTTTCAGTCATGTTCCCTCCAGTACGGTATTTATGTTATTCTTTGTTTAAAAATCAGTTCAGTTCAGTCACTCAGTCATGTGCGACTCTTTGTGACCCCATGGATTGCAGCACGTCAGGCTTCCATGTTCTTCACCATCAAATGTTTTTAAATAAATCACTGACTACATAGATGTTTTGGCCTTGAGTTGCCATGTCTCACAAAATGGGAATTCATTTCTGCCTTCTTTGTTTTTATTCATAGTTGCTCACTGCCAGATTTTATTACCTTCCTTGACTGAAAAATATTAGCATCCAGAAGCTGGTTTCCCATTGTGACAGAAGGCAAACTAATTAGAAGCCTGCTGAAGCAAGTTTTATGGGGCAAATGCATTTTTAGTTCAGCCAAAGAACTGAGTCTGCCTTAAATAAGTTAAAAAGTAAGAATATCTTCTGGGTTAGCAAATATATAAATTAGGAAGTCAGCTTTACACACCCCAGATGCATTGAAGATGATATGGATGTTTCCAGAAGAGTTAGAATGTGATCCTTAGGTCTGTGGAGGTGCTTGCAGGTGAGACACTTCACCGATCAAAGCAATGGGGGCAGCCTATAAATTCCGCTAAACCAAATATCTACAGTATACCAGTTACCCAGACAAAGTCTAAAACAAGGGAAATGGGACATAGAGGCACAAAACAAGATTGGATCTCCAGGTTTCTGGGGGTGAGCCACGTGATTCTGAAATGATCTTTAACTGCCCTCGCTACTTTTAACATAGCAGGCTCTGGAGTCAGGCTGTCTGGGATCTAATTCTGGCCCCTCAATTTGCTGAGCGAGTGATTCATTTCATTAACCTCTGTGCTTCAATTTCTGCATCTGTAAAATGAGGTTAATGATCACACTTACCTTGTAGAGGTTTTTTTAAGGCTTCAATTAATTAATACCCATAAAGTTCTTACAACAGCCCCTAATGCTCAATAAATGTCCTCTATTATATTCCATAAGGCCCAGGAGACTCTTTCACTAGGACTTTGATGGTTGCTTACATGAACTGAGCAGGTCTGCTATGAAATTTGGAGGGATTCAGTTCAAGATGAAAATGTAGTTCCCTTGTCCTAATTATTGAGTTCTAAGATGGCGATAGCAGACCATTATTTCAAGTATGGGGCCCTTCAAGGGGAGGGGCCTGTGTAATTGGACAGATCACACAGCCATGAAGCTGGCTCTGGAACCAAGTTAGAGAAACTAGGTTTTAGAAACAACTCATGTACAAAATAAACTTGTACGATATCTTACATCTGGAAAAGCCGACAATATTAGTTTTCTTAAAAGAAAAGAGGGGGCTGTTTATGAAGTATAAACCCACTTAAGAAAATAAACTAGAAATTTTCACTTTATAAAACTCAGTGTATTGTCAATCTCTGCTGAAATGTACAGAGAAAATAAAAACGTAAATGTCAGTAGGAGATGATTCCTCTAGAATCCACTTTTGATTTTCCATTGCAAATGAAGACAGAGAAAGAAATACTCTTTTCTCCAAATACTCTTCAAGGCTTCAACAGCCGACAAGTTTAGTATTCATTTTTGGTTGTTGATTGCCAGGAAGTAATCCTGGCCTAAGTTTCTCTACATCACACATGTCTTTCCAATAAAACAGATTTTGAGCCAAAGAAATAAAGAATCAAACAAATAGCACATAATAACCCTGATGAGGGAATGAAGAGAAAATCAGTTTTATTTATTTCCTGCCAAATCCTTTCAGTTTGGGGATATGAGGAAGGTCACAATTACTTGAAACTTATTAGACAGGTCAAGGCAATCAAAAAGAAATTGAATCTCAGATAAAAAATGGATCTATGCCACTGGACTGTTGGGTAATATATAAATATAGATACATACATTTAAATGATATTTGGAAAGCTCTTGACCCATTGTTGTCAAAAATTCTTTGAAGGCAACAACATCTGCTCACAATGAGGCAGCCATCCATTGGCAAATGTTTTTCAGCTGAATTGTGTAGATTCCATTGTACTATGAATGAGATTTAATAATTTATGTTTTTATGTGTGGTGCTTTCAATATCCTTTCTTTTTTCATTTAATAAGATTAGCAATAGTTAACCAATCATTTTCATATGGATTCTGGCATGAAACAATTGTTTGAAAAAAATAACAATTATTTTATGTCCTTATTTGCCTGCCAGTGACTTTTGACACTGACTGTTTAATATTTGCCAAAAAGAAAAGAGGACAGGGGCTGAAAGAGGGGGGAAAACAGAAAAAGAGAGGAACAGATTAATGTCCTGAATATTTGGTCCTTATCTGTTAGGAATATACCAATGAAAAGAAATACAATACACACTATGAAGTTGTTAGGGCTTCCCAGGTGGTGCTACTGGTTAAGAATCCACCTGTCAGGGTAGGAGATGTAAGAGGTGCAGGTTGAATTCCTGGGTTGGGAAGATCCCCTGAAGGATGGCATGCAACCCTCTCCCGTGTTCTTGCCTGGAGAACCCCATGAACAGAGGAGCCTGGTGGGCTACAGTCCATGGGTTGCAAAGAGTTGGACAAGGTTGAGGTGACTCAGCACCTGCACACATGGAGTTTTTACAGTTTTAATTCATTTTATGAAAGTGTTGTAAGACTAAAAATTCAGCAGGATACATCAAAAAACTGAAACAGAAATAAGCTTTGTGAAATTCAGTAAGAGGTCTAAGAAATTAGGGGGGAAATCTCAAAAAAGTGTCTACAACTTTGAAGTTTAGTTATTTTACTTACTTTCTGCCCTTGGTTGAAGAAGCTCTGAGGTCTTAGTCCCAGATATCTGAATAAATATACCTTTTTAAAGCTATCACTATAAATTCTCCTTTTCCTCTGTCCCTAGGCAGGATTTTTCTATTTTTTAAAAAGATTCAAAAAGTTTAGATACAAATTTTCAATTTAATTTGAAAATATCCTTGCTATACTTACTTCTCCATCCTCCTATTTCTCTTCCATGGTTTTCCATTTTTTGGAATCTTTTCAGAGTATCTATATCTATAGATATTATTTATTTATATATATATGAGCAAATATATAATATATTGAATATACTGGTAATGAATACAGATTCTTATTCTCCACCACTAGACACACATATGCAGATATAAACTTTTAATTTAAATGGCAGAGGACAAAACTCAGGATCCCAAATCAATGGGTATCTTTAAATAAACATTTGAATATAGATTCTTAGTATTCTGGAACCTCCAGACTACCCCATTCAGTACATGGAAGGGAGTGTTTACTTTTTTCTTTCTCTGAGCAATTTGGAGATCTTTCCAAATCAGTACGTAGAGATGTTTTTCATTCATTTTTCACAACTGCATATATTTTATTCTGTGGATACACCATAGGTTAGCATATTTATCTAGAACTTTATTAATAGCATTTATTGTTTTCAATTTTCTGCAGTTAAAAATAAAAACTACAGTGAACAAAGTACACAATCATCATTTCACAAATTTTTAAAAAAAATTAGACTTGAGTTCTAAAAAAATCTTTATTGAGTTGTAATTAACCCTGAACAAAGTTATTTAAAATATGCAATTTGATGAGTTTTTGATATGTATACATCACCATGAGACTATCATCAAATTCAAGAAAATAAACATATCTACAAATACCCAAATAGTGCTCCTTTATAATCCCTTCCTCATACCCCTCTCCATGTCCCCAGGCCACTACTTACCTGCTTTCTGTCATAAATTCATTAACCTTTCTAGAATTTTATAGAGGAAATCATATCGCATCTCCCTCTATTTTTGTCTAGCTTTTAAAACTCAATATAATTATTTTGAGATTCATCCTTGATGTGTATCAATAGTGCATTCCTTAATATTGCTGAGTAGTATTCCATTATATGGATATACTGCCATTTGTTTATCCATTCACTTACTGGACATTTGGATTGTTTCTAGTCTTAGGCTATTATAAGTAATGCTGCTATAGACATTTGTGTACAAGTGCTTTCATCTCTCTTGAGTAAATACTTAGGAGTGAAATATCTGGGTTATATGGTAGCTGGATGGTTAAATTTTTTAAAAACTACTACACTACTTTCCAAAATGTTGTACCATCTTGCATTCCTTGAGCAGTGTATGAGAGTTTCTGTCACTCCATATTCTTACCAATACTTGTTAAGGTCAGTCTTTTTTATTCTAGTAGGTATGTAGTAATGGTATCTCACTGTGGTTTTAATTTACATTTCACTAATGACAAATGATGCTAAGGATACGCTTTTCTTCTTTCTTTTCATTGCATCCATGTATCTTCTTTGATGAAGTTTCTTAACTTTTTGTTCACTTTTTATTTGATTATTTTTTTACTATTTTGTTTTGAAAATTCTTTACAAATTATGGATGCAAACTCTTTATCAAGTATAAGATTTACAAATATTTTCTCAATCTGTGAATTTTCTATTTATTCTCATAATAGTATCTTTCAAAGGATAGACATTCCTAATTTTGATGCAGATAAAAAAGTTATACATTTTAATTTTTTAAGGCCTCTTGCTTTTGATGTTATATAAGAAACATTTGCCTAACTCATGGTTGCAAATATTTTCTCCTATGTGTTCTAGAAATTTTAGCTTTAGGTTTTACAGTTGGGTTTATGATCTATTTTGAATTAATTTCTGCATTTGGTGTGAGGTGTGGTATGAATTCAAATTAATTTTTTTGGCACATGGATATCCACTTGATCCAAAAATATCTGTTGAAAATACTATTCTTTCCAGACTGAATTTCCCTTGCACATTTGTAAAAAATCAGTTGGCCATACATGTGCGAGTCTATTTCTGTACTCTCTATTTTGTTCCATTGATCTCTGTTTACTTGGACGTTAATAACATACTGTTTTAATTACTGTAGCTTTTTAAATAAGTCTTAAAACAAGATAGTAGAAGTTTTCCAAATTTATTTTTTTCTGAAAGTTGTTTCTGTGTGAATTTTAGAATCAGTTTGCAAATTGGGACAAAAAAAACCATCTGAGAAATTTGATTGGGATTATGTTGATTAATTGAAGGAAATTAACATCTTGAACTCCAGGAGATGGTGATGGACAGGGAGGCCTGGCGTGCTGCAATTCATGGGGTCGCAAAGAGTCGGACACGACTGAGTGACTGAACTGAACTGAACATTTTGATAATGTGTGTCTGATTCATGAAGATGATATATCGCTCCATTTATTCAGATCTTTCTTAAATTTCTCTCAACAATGTTATACAATTTTTCATGCATAGATGTTACATTATTTTTCACAATTAACCCTAAGTATCTTATAGTCATTGATGCTACTGAAAATACTACTTTTTAAAATGTCTATTTCCAACTATTTGCTAATAGTATCTAGAAATAAAACTGATTTTTGAATATTGACCTTGAATCCTGCAACCATGTAAAATCCACTTATTAGTGCTAAGATAGTCACAGGATGTTTTAAAGAAATAATCATAATCATCATCTGCAATTAAAAATAATTTTACTTCTTTATTTTCTATGTGGATGCTATTTATTTCTCTTTCTTGCCTAATTACCTTGGAAAGAACCTCCAGTACAACTGCTGAATAAAAGGTGTGAGAGTGGATATCTTTATCTTGTTTCTGATCTTGGAGGAAAACATCTAGTCTTTTACCAAATAAGTAGGTTTCTATAGATGTTCTTTATCAGGTTGAGGAAGTTCTCTTGTATTTCTAGTTTGCTGAGAGGTTTTTTTTTCCAATTAGGAATAGACATTTGATTTAGCAAAATTTTCTTTGTTCATCTACTGAAGAGATCATACATCTTTTTTGTTTTTAGTTTCTAAAACTGGTAAATTACCTTGATTGAGACAATCTTCGTTCCTGAAATAAATCCCATTGGCTATGACATTATTTTTTTCTTTCTTTAATAGATATAGTAGTATTTAGTTGATCTGTTTCTTCTTGGGGAGCATTGATAGTTTATTTCTTTTAAGGAATTTGTCTGCTATATCTAAGTTGTTGAATTTGTCGTGATAGTATTATTAATGGTATTTCCTTATTATTCTTCTAATACCTATAGAATCTTTAGTGATGTCACCTCTTTTCATTCTTTGTACGGAAAATCCATGTCCTCTTTTTTGTATTTCTTATTAGACTGTCTATAAGCTTATCATGTCATTAGGGCACTCAAGTTAACTTATGGAGAGATTCATTTAGTAAGGAGTTGAGTCCTCTTGCTAACAGCCAGAGCAGGGAATGTTGGCCTCCAGCCTAGGGGGATGTGAATGGGTCACCTTAGAGGTAGATCCTCCATGTCCAGTCAGGTCTTCAGATATTGCAACCCTAGTTGATAGCTCGATTACAGCTTCTTGAGCAAGCTTGAGCTGGAATCACTCAGCTAAGTTGCTCCTGGATTCCTGACCCACAGAACTGTGTGACATAACAGTGTGTGGTTTCATTTTAAGTCAGTAAGTTTTAGGGGTAATTATTAATGCAGCAATAGAAAGCTAATATGCTATCGAAGTTACTTGGCAAACCCTTTGACCTTCCTGGGGCTTGCTCTTATGCTTTGTTAGGTGATATCAAAACAGTCTTTAGTATAAGACTAATTTTATCCCATTGTTGAGGCAAGACTCTTCTCAATACTCTACTTAGTGCCCATGAATTATGAAGTTTTCCACTCTGGCTGGTGAAGGGGGAGAAGTGGGTAATGGAGCATGAGATGGTTGGATGGCATCACTGACTCAATGAATATGAGTCTGAGCAAACTCCAGGAGATAGGGAAAGACAGGAAAGCCTAGTGCACAGCACTTCCTGGGGTTGCAAAGAGTCGGACATGACTTAGCAACTGAACAACAACAACCACTCCGGCTGGTATGATAAAGAGCTATTCCTGGTCTAGTATGATCTTTGGGGTCTATTCACTCTAGCACTTTGAGGTGATTCTTTTCCTGGAAGTTTTCTTACATACACGTGCTGATCAGTATTCACCTGGGAACGCTGGAGGACCTTCTGCAGACCTTCAGAGTTCTCACTGTGTAGCTCTTTAGTACTTTTACCTGAAATTCTAGACTCCTTGGCCTCCCCACACTCTCAATTCTGTCTCCTTTATATGGGGAGATTGCCAGGTTGGGCCTGGAGTCTTCATCTCTACTCTGTGGTCTGGAGACTCTTATTAGGTAGGAAGCTGGGGGAAGTTAAGGGACTAGGTTGATTTGTTTCTCATCTCTTAGGGATCATTGTCCTTTGTTGTCTTGTGTCCAATGTCTGGAAAATTTTTGCTTCATAGACTTTGTCTGGTTTTTAGGTTGTCTAGCAGAAGGGTAAATATGGTCCCTGTTACTCCACAATGGCTGAAAGTATTTCTCAGATAAAGTCTGAAAGACCAAGGTGTATTGAGAATTATGTTCTGGACATGGTGCTGGTACTCTATGTGATATATCTTACTGCATCCTTAAAAATAAAACAGAACAAAACAAAGATGTACAAGCAAACAGAAGGGAAAAGAACTATGAAACAGATACTACTAGAATTCCCCCTTTTAAATATATTACATTTAAAATTTTAACACAGATGTTTCAGTACTTCAAATAATGAAGCAGTGATACACAAGCTCAAAAGCACAGCATCTTAAATTTCAATACTAATTTATAATTTTCAAACATGATACCTGATTCTACACAGCATTCCACATAAAGAGGCAACAACTGAAAATTAAAATAAAATCCCACACTAGCCAATGTAAAAGGATTTTAATAGAATTCCCTTTTTATAGATGAAAAAATCAGGGCAGAGAGATGAAGCAGTTTCTTCAAGATCATAAGGCTAGTGTATGGTGGGATTTTCATCCACATTTGAATCAAGTCTCTTCTCATACCTCCTCCATCTGGCTCTTGCTGCTTAAAAGAAACCATGAAAAGTGATTTACCTTTGCGCATGCCCACCTTCTGTAGATACTTATTCTTCTGGACTTCATTCTCCCTCTGAGAACCACATGGAGCCAAGCAGTAGAGACTGGTTTTAGATTCTCCTTTAGTACAGAATAGCAGCTTATTTGGCATCTTGATTTTTTTTTGTTTTTTTTTGGTCTCTGCAAACAATGAGGCAAATTTAGACTGAGAATTTATAATATAATACATTTCCATCATAGACACATCAGCTTTGGCATGCGTGCTAAGTTGCTTCAGTCCTGGCCAACTCTGTGCAACTCTGTGGACTGTAGCCCACCTGGCTCCTCTGTCCACAGGATTCTCCAGGCAAGAATACTGGAGCGGGTTGCCAAGCCCTCCTCCAGGGGACCTTCCCAACCCAGGGATCGAACCGGCTTCTCTTACATCTTCTGCATTGGCAGGTGGATTCTTTACCACTAGCACCACCTGGGAAGCCTTTAGCTTTGGCAAATGATTACAAACTTCTTTGAAATAAGAAGGGAAAAAAAAATCTCTCTCAGTGATCTGAGGCTGTCCCTGAAGTTTGGATGGAAGGAAAAATGAGGCCTGAATTTCAGGTCAGTTTCCAAACTTTAGATTGAGTGAGGAGTCTCTAGTTGTTCTGCAACATGATAAATGATTTCTATCTGAGGACAAAAGGCCTGTAATATTCTCCAGATTACTGAAGAGTGGAAAAGAGAATAAAAAAGGCTTCTCTATGGGAGATATAGTGATGACTGTTTATAACGCTTCCAAGAATCCTCAGTGAAGTTCCACAGAATGGAAACACTTGGGCCAACACTATTGGCGTGAAAATAGAGACAAGCTTATTAAAATATGTTTTTGAGGGAAATATTGATGCATAGTTAAGGGGTGATTCCAGGGCAACTTTGAGTTTGTTACAATTCTGAAGTTTTCAACAAATGAAACACTAAGATTCTGGCTGAGTTTATTGGTTTAGGAGACTCATTAATGTTAATCTAGTGCTCGTATGTAAATCTTTTCCTTTTTTTCCTTTTCCTTTTTCAAATAAACTTTTTTTTTTAATTGGAGAATTGCTTTACGATCTTGTGTTGGGTTTCTGCTATACAACAAAGTAAATCAGCCACAGGTACACATATGTACTTTCCCTCCTGAACCTCCCTCCCACCTCTCACTCCAGCCCAGCCCTCTAGGTAGTCACAGAGCGCCGGGTTGAGCTCACTGTATCATACAGCAAATTCCCACTGGCTGTCTGTTTTACATATGATAACGTATATGTTTCAGCGCTACTCTTTCAATCATCCCGCCCTCTTCTCCCACTGTTCCTCAAGTCTGTCCTCTACGTCTGCGTCTCTGTTGCTGCTCTACACTTGTGTATAAATCTTAACTCAGTTTTAGGATCTGAACTCCCCATCTTTCCTCTTTTCTCTTCTTCATGCTTGTTGAATTTTAACTACACAAAATACAATCTGTTTATTGTTGAAAAAGTAAGAAATAGAAATAAACAGAAAGAAAAAAAAAACAACACCTGTAATCTTACTACTAAACAAAAGTCATAATGAACATACGGGCAACTATCCTGATGGCTTTTGCCTTTCCCCTATGTAAATAAAATGTGTGTGTGTGTGTGTTTATGTGCAGTTCTAGAAAAGTTTATAGTGCTGTAAGCTAGAGATCCCTAATGTATTTGGGATCATGGCACCAGATGGGGAAGGCCTAAAACCTTAGTTGAAATCTGGGTGGGAGAGGCCCTGCCAAGGCATGGTATGCTTTTCTTCTGGATCTAAGTCTTTCCAACTTCACCTTTGAGACATCCCAGAGATAAGATGCCTGAACCTGTGACTGGAGAGTGATCCTTTGCATATAAGTCCCAAAGGTGACTCAGGCTTAAGGCCTTAGCTGGAAACAGTCAGAAAACAATATTTCCTAGACCCGTAACTGTTCGGGTTACAATCCCAAGAGGCCTTCTCACTGTGTCCGTGATTACAGAGAACAGTTACTCTTTCTGGATCATGTGAGTCCTGGAAAGGCCACACTATTCATGCACTGAGAATCAGGATCCCGAATAGAAGCTGCTAGCAGAAGAGGGAGGTTTGCTTTATTTAGATGGTTCTGTGCCATTCAGCTGGGCTTCCCAGGTGGTGCTAGTGGTAAAGAACCTGCCTGCCCATGGAGGAGACTTAAGAGACGCGGGTTCGATCCCTGAATCGGGAAGATCCCCTGGAGGAGGGCATGGTAATGTATTCCAGTATTCTTGCTTGGAGAATTCCAGGGACGGAGGAGCCTGGCGGGCTGCAGTCCATAGCGTCGTACAGAGTCGGACACAGCTAAAGCGACTTGGCACCCATGCACGCCATTCAGCTAACTCACAAGCCACTGAAGAGTCTTTTCTCCATTTACTGTACTTAGTTGCTTGTAACCAAAATGAACTCTGCCTGATTTAAGTGAAAAGAACATTGCTGAAAGGCAACTGCTGGCGAGATGAGAGAATGAGGCTCAGCAGATGGGCAGCAGAGGCACAAGTAGGTAGAGAATATGATGATCTGGGAGAGCTTGCCTGCTTCTCTGCCTCAAGCACCAAGGCCAAGCCTTCTCTTTCCATTTTAATGGTGAAATAAACAAACCTATATTGAATAACCTAAATATTTTAAAAGGAAAAGCATTTTCTATGAATTCCCACTCCGTTAAGGAACATTTTGTTGGAAACGTGTTAGTCGCTCAGTCGTGTCCAACTCTTTGCCACCCCACAGACTGTAACTCGCCAGGCTCCTCTGCCCATGGGATTCCCCAGGCAAGAATACTGGAGTGGATTGCCATTCCCATCTCCAGAGGATTTTCCCAACCTAGGGATCGAACCTGGGTCTTTTGCATTGCAGACAGATTCTATAACATTTGAGCTACAGGGAAGCTCTTTTTTTTTTTTTTAATCAGAAAAAGGCTATCATAAATATTGGCTCCACCGAAACACATTAGGGATGCAATTAGTAAGCCTGTGAGATTGTGGAAATTCTCTTACTATCATTAAATTATCATAGTGCTATTTAAAATAATTCTCTGAGGCCAAGGCTTCTCTTAACCATTGCAGGACCCAAGGCAAAGTACAGATGGAGACCCAGTACTGTGTCTAAATGCTGAGAAATCAGGGACTTGCCTGGCAGTCCAGTGAGTAAGACTGGGCTTTCACCGCAGGGAGAATGGGTTTGATCCCTGGTCAGGAAAATAAGATCTCTCATGCTGTGAGGTATGGCCAAATTTTTTTAATTGAAAAATTATAAATAAATTATAAATCCAATGAAGAACGTATTAAATAAGGTATGTTAGATCCTCCTTTCTTTGCAGTTTCACCTTGTACATACCTGGCAGAATTCATTGTGCATAGCATGTGCTCAGAAAACAGTTATGAATTGACTTCTTTTTTGTGGACCTTGAGTTGTTTGGTTCAGTTAAAGTCACACAATACATAAGAATAATTCTCTGAGGCCAAGGCTTTTCTTAACCACTGCAGGACCCACGCAAAGTATAGATGGAGACCCAGTACCATGTCTAAGGTACTTCCCTGTAACTCATATGGTAAAGAATCTGCTTGCAATGCAGGAGATATGGGTTTGATCCCTGGGTCAGAAAGATCTTCTGGAGAAGGGAATGGCAACCTATTCCTGTATTCTCGATTGGAGAATCCCATGAACAGAGGATCCTGGTGGGCTACATTCCATGGGTATGCAAAAAGTCAGGCACGACAGAGTGTCTAAGCACACGATACATATGCACTGTTATGCTTGGAGCTGAAGGCATATGTGAGGAGACACAGTTGCCCTGTAGAATGTACTAGAATGAGTGAGATGCTCCTGAGTGGACAAAGGCAGCACTGCCCTCTGGCCCCATGTTCTCATCAGGGAAAATGGCCCTGTTCACTTCTGGGGGTGTGTTTTAGTGGAAGTCTAAGCCTTTGTTTTTCCTCTGGCCGGTGGCCTCCATGCTCCTGGTGACTTGCCCACCAAGAGTTTCCCTTTGATTTATGAGTGAGCAGTGCTTTTGGTTTGATTCATTTTGTTTCCCAGCTGGGACCTGCCTGGGTTTCATGTTCCCCTCCTCTCCTCCACCTTCCCTCCCAAAGTCTCAGGCCTTCTCCTGGGCCCCAGGGGGCCTCACTCCTGCCCTCCTGGCAGGTGGTGAGGCTGCAAAGGGACACCAAGTCTCAAAGCTCCCTGGCTGCACGTGGCCCCATCCTCCTCATCCTTTGGTTTCGAACCACACACTCAAGTCAAGTCTTCCCCGAGGGCTCAGATTTTATGGACCAAATAAAGGAAAAGCAAAATCACTTTAAAGGGCCCTCAGTTGGTACCGGTATCCTACAATCTGGAAGAGAAAAGCTCTAATTTATCACCTCAACATGTCCCTCGACAATAACAAAGCCAGGGGATATACACCTCATTGATAAAGATGAAACAAATCTTTCTGTAACTATATAGAGTTTACATGTACTTTCACATATGCCATCTTATTTATTTCTTCAATAAATCTGTGGGTTAGGAGGAACAGATAGTATTATTTACATTTTACACATAGGGAAAAAGGAGCTCAAAGTTTGTCTGTGAGCACACAACCAGCAGACAGCTAGAATGCAAACTCAGCTCTTCTGACTACAAATTTCTCATTATGCTATCCTGTTATCACACCACAAAATATTACAAGGTTTTAGATGAACTATGTGAGCCACAGAAATGTAACAACCCTGTGTTATCAAGTACTCATAGGTTTAAAAGCACATATACCATATTGGTCTTAGCCCCACTTACGCTTAGCCCTGCATGCCACCGCACATATCTGCAGTGTATCTGACTCTGTTGTCATTTTATATCATCTTGTACAATAGTTTGATTCATCCGTTTCTCTTGCGCTCCATTTCCACAAGGGAAGGGAACATTTCTGATTTTGCATACCTCAAATTCCCATTGGAATTCTGGACTCCCCTTATGTTCTCAAAAAATATTTGCTAAATGAAGGAAGGAAGGATCAAAATGAAATAGCTGGTGATTCGATTTGGGACTCTACTCTCAACTAGAAATCAATGGTACCTGTGAGAGGCTAAAGGAAAACACTCATAAAAATGTTTATAGGTTGTTCTTGGACCCTGTGGTTAACAGGGGAGAAAGCAGGGCACCTTTCCAACTCATATGAACGGGAGTGCGTGTGGCTCTTATTCCTGGGAGGCCCTTCTGTGGCTCTTTGTTTTCCTCCGTTGGCTGTAGCTTGAGAAAGCAGAGCTGGGGCAGCGGGTGAAAGAGAAATGTGGCCCCAAGTAGGCGAGACCTGGCAGGGTTACCTTGTTTGGGCTTTCTGGAGCTGCTTGCTCTCAGAGTGTGTGGCCTCTCTCCTGGATCCCTGACCCACATCCAGAGGCCACGTGCAGGCCAAAGTCAATTCAGCTGCAGCCTTGGGCATGGAGAAGGGTTCTTACTGCAGCACCTGAGCCTTTGGAGACATCTGCTGTCTATTTCTTTTGGCATGGCCAGAAGAAAAGAGAACCCTTCTACTCCAGATGCTGCCAAATCCCATCATCCTCCTTCAAGAGGAAAAGAGGAAAACTTTTGTGGGTTGGAGAGACTTACCCTAAAAGGATGGGGAAACATGTTCCATATCTATGTCAACTCTGTGTTTGCAATTCTTGCCGTTGGCTTCCACGAATGACTTTTCATGAACTGCAGATGAAAGAATTATTATATAAAACGTGACCAAAGCAATCGTGTATCTAAATATAAAACTGGATCTAGATTACAAACAAATAGAAACTCAAGATCAGCCTACATCAAAGACTGGTTCTTTATGAGCATGTATCCATCAATGCTTACTGAGAATGAACCATACCAGATGATCTGCTCAGAGCAGTTAGTGTGTTAAAAGGTTTCTCGGAAGCTTGGCTAAAGTTGTCCATGCTTTCTGGTTCCTGTCACATGTGGAGCATAAGCAGAGTCACCTTTTGAGTCTGTCAGGCTTAGAGTCAGAGTCCTCTGAGATGCTGCCCTGCAGGATTGGGTCTGATTTTAAGACCCCAATCTTGACTCGGTTTTAAGTAATTTTATTATGATGTGTCTTGGTATAGTTTAACTTTTTATGCTTGATGTCCATTGAGCTTGGGAGTGTCTCCATGGTTACTAAGATTTTCTTCTGCAATGCTTAATTTCTTCTGCAATCCCATCTACTGTATTTTCCATCTCAGACCATTTAGTTTTCAGCTCTAGAATTTTGATTTTCTGAAATTATTTTCCCTGTCCCCACTGAACATATTGTATCTTTCCTCAGGCTTTTGAACATATGGAATACAGTTATAATAATTGTTTTAATGAATTTTCTGCTCATTCACACATCTGTGTCAGTTCTGAGTCAGTTTTGATTGATTGATTTCTTTTTCCCTCATCATGGGTTATATTTTTCTACTGCTTTGCATATCTAGTCATGTTATTAGCTGCCAGACACTGCATATTTTAACTCACTCAGTGCTGGATATTTTTGAATTCCTGTGAATATCCTTGAGCTCTGTTTTGAGGGGCAGTTTAGTTAATTGGAAACAGTTTGACTCTTTTGTTCTTGCTTATGAGACTTGTTAGGAGGATGAGAACATCGTTTATCCTAGGGTTCATTATTTACCACTGTTGAGGCAAGACCCTTTGAAGAACTCTATCCAGTGCTCTGTGAATTATGAGATTTTTCAGCCTAGCTGGCTAGAGAGGGCACTCACTCCTGCCCCTGAGTGCTCTGGGAACTGTTCCCTCAAGTCCTTTTGGGTAGCCTCAGGTGTTTCCCTCAAACACATATACTGACCAGTCCTCTTGTGGAATACTGGAGGGGGCACTGCTACACATCTCTGAATTCTGCTGTGTACCTTTCTTTTCCCAGATCCTCTGCCCTGGGAACTCTAGCTTCCTTGATCTCCCTGGGATCTCATTTCTGCCTCCTCCACTCAGTGTAAATGTGGGTTCCACTGGGTTTTCCCTACTCTGCTATAGCCTGGGAACTCTAGCAAGGGAGTACAAGGCTAAGTGTCCTTGATGATGTCCAATGTCTTGAAAAACCTGATGGCCAAAGTTTTGAAAACTGTTATGTCATATATCAGTCCAGGTTTTTCATTGTTTTAAGTGGGAGGGTAACTCTAGTCCTTGTTACTCCATCCTAGCTGGAATCGCAGGTCTGCATCATTAACTTTTAAGGGCTTTTTAAGTATTAAAAGCAGTAGCCTCTTTTTCTTATCCCCTATGCTGGAATTTTCCCTCTGGATTTTATTAATATTCTGTTTTGTGGTCCTTTTTGGTATATAGAAAATTTGCATTATAATTTTTTATATAGTCAAAACTAGTAGTTTTTAATATTTCTGACATTGACACCATACTTTTAAGTATTTCTGCAACTCAAGACTGTAATGTCCACTGTCTTTGTTTTAATCATATACTAAATTCTTACAAACTCTTGAGATTTATATTTCGAGCTACGTATTTTCTATCTAATTCTACAGTAGGTATAATTTAATAATTGCAGCTATTTAGTGTATAGAAGGCAAATGATATGATAGACATTGCTAGTAGTCTTTCAAAATCATTCTCACCTTCTTTTGTATGGGTAAAACCCTTTTATACTAATAAAATCTTTTTACACTAATAAAGCTCACCTTTTTAGGTGAGTAGTTGCTTCCAAGGATAATGACTACAGTTCCAAACCTCCACGGAAGTTACATGTGGAAGTATGATTGCTTTCTGGCCAGTGGATTTTTAGTAGCAGTGGTGTGTTCGGCTAAGGAGAGGAACAAGCCCTGTCATTCTTCCCTTTTCTCCTTGCAGACACCACTGTTGGCATTTGAGCTGCCATCTTGGACCTGAGGGAAAGCCATGTGCTGGGAATGGCAAAGTAACAGGATAAAAAGAGCCAAGTTCCCAGACCCAAGAAGGGCTAGGTCAGCCCTATACTCTCTACCTTGGGGCTCTGATTACTTGAGTGAGAAATAGGCTTTAGTTTTGGTTTTGCCACTGTTTATCTGGGCTTTTCCATTACTCAGAACTCAATTTAATCATGACTGATATGAACTTTTGAATTATTTTGAAAAAAAAATCCTACTGAGATTTCAATGAAAATTATATTAAATTTATATATTAATTGAATGAGAATTGACTTCTTAACAATATTGTGTTCCTGTCCATGAACATGGAGAAGGGAATGGTAATCTACTCCGGTATTCTTGCCTGGAGAATCCCATAGATAGAGAAGTGTGGCAAGCTAGAGTCTGCGGGGTCACAAACAGTTGGACATGACTGAGCGACTAACACACACACACATCGTTGAACATGCTTTGTGCTTTCCTTTATTCATGCCTTCTTTTGTGTTATTATAAGCATTTAAGCAATCAAAAGACTATTTTCTTCATTTTTTACATTATATATTTCAAGCATACATTACTCTTTGAATTATGAAATGGAAACAAAACCAAATGAATTACAGAGCAAATGTATTACAGACAGAACAATGCAGAAATGTAAACCTAAGGTAAACCTAAATCAAGGAAAACAATCTCTCTTTAAGTATAATGTTTTTTGTTTGGAAATTTCATGAAATTTCTCCCTTTACATACAGTTTCCAGAAAGCAAGTTGATGGCTGCTGAACACCCCAGTGTTCCTCAAAGCAGTCCCTTTAAGCATAATAGCTTATGAAAAGAGCTTGGAAAGTCATTTGTGTTGCTTACTTCTGTTCCAGTGTGTTATTTCTTAATAGGATCTCATCCTCTACCGGGGTCCAGCCCCAGTTGGATCCAGGGTATCCAAAGCATGGATGGCGAGGTGAGAGAGATATATAGATATAGAAAGAGATGAGGAAAGAATTTGCAGTTAAGAGAATAGAGGAGAGAAAAGAGGCTGATGTTCCTTGGTTTATGCAGAAAGCCAGTAAGGTCTCAGACAAGAGACTTGCTCTGTTAACATAGGCCACAGGCACCCTCTTGAATAGTGGAAGGTGCCCCGCCTTGGGCTCCCTCTTGCATGGGTCTTAGAAGCCTGGGCAGGAAAGTGAACTCAGAGGGCCCCTATGCCCCAGGGAGTCAGCCTGAAAAGAAAATAAAGAAAGAAACAAAGAAAGCGATGATGAGGCGAGGCCCAAAACTTTATTTTCCAGGGGAGCTTATATACCTTGAGCTGTAATAGAGAATAATGGAAGATGCAGAGTCATGCAGGGTCAGCAGTCCTGACCCTTATCGAGACCAGGATTTCTTTCTGCATACCTTTCCATATGCAAAAGCTTTATGTGATTTACATCATCTTCTGGCCAGGAGGCCCGCCAACATTTTACGACCCTTCTTTCTGATAAAGGTTAGTTAACCAGAAAACTTATTTTCTCTAAAGGTGATTCTTCTAAAGTCTAGCACCACTCCCTGAAAGCACTAGATAAAGTTGTATTCCTACAGGGCAAAGGTGCGATGGGCTATAACAAGGAAGGAATTTATTAACTCAAGGTTTAATGTTGTAAATATCAAGGCCACTTACTTATATTTCTATATATCAACTATATTAATTAATGCGCTCCCAGGTACACAATGAAAGATATGAAAACGTGGTGGCAAGTATTGGCTCAACAATGAAACCCTTAACCAGTTCTATTCTAATTATTTTTAACTCCTTGAAAGGCTTTACATTCCTAGAATGTTTTAAGCTTCCCATGCTTCTCGTGGTTGGGAGGCTGTAAACAATCACATGCTTAGTTGTAAGCATCCGGATAAACCTATCAGGCAAGTTAGAAAGCTATCAGAGGGGTTTGAATTGAAACACTCTTATCATGCCCAGGAGACTTATTAACTAGAGTTCTAAGTTGATTTCCTTCAGAGAAAGGTGGTCGGGGACAGCCCTTATTAATATCAGAGAGTTTGGCTAAAAGCATAAGATAGTAAGATGGACAAATTCTGGTTTTGGGGTAGATGCTTGAGCAGGTCCAGGAGATCCCTCGAGTCCTGATCTGCCTTGCCTGTAAGATCTCTCCACATGACCTTGTCATGGGTGGGATCGATCCAGGGAGTCCCTTGAGTCCTGATTCCGCCTTGCCCGTCAGGCCTCTCCCGTATGACCTTGTCATGGGCGGGATCTCCCGTGCTGGCTCCTGGTAATCCTCGTTACCTAAAATTGGTGGGTGGCTTTTCTGGCCAATAATAACAGGGGATGGAATGCATAAGGTTTCACTAGCTACCAGGCTTCACTGCTAAGAAGATGACTTGGTACTTGTAATCAGAGGAGCTAGCTTTGAGACTCAGAATAAGTCCCTCATTGATGTAAGACTATGAACAGATCACTTGCTATTTTGGAACCCCACTTTTTCTCATGTGTATATATGTCTATAATTTTGGGGATGACAAAAAATACTAGCTTAAACTTCTTTACAACTTTTCTGTAAAAGCAATGAGAGTATGGGCATAAACATTCTTTATAAGTGATAAAGTCTATATAAATGTTAAGAATGGGTTAGTCTTTCACAATCATAAAATAGCATATTTCTTATTATTTTCAGCCACAGATTTTTATTTTTTCAAGTATAATGATCCTTCTTTAACATAAAAAAAATTTATATAAACCACTGACTTCCTTTTCAACTTGGTGCCAAAATGGCTGCAGCAGCTCCGGCACTTACCTCCAGACAAGGCAACGTCCCTGGAGAAAGAGAGAT
Source organism: Ovis canadensis (assembly GCF_042477335.2). Lineage (NCBI taxonomy): Eukaryota > Metazoa > Chordata > Mammalia > Artiodactyla > Bovidae > Ovis > Ovis canadensis. The sequence continues at coordinate 84,371,826 of NC_091250.1, forward strand.
AATGTATTTTTAACAGTCTGTTTTAGGAGAAAGAAGCTTGCCCCCAAAACCTCCTTCTATCCCGATGACCTCTATTGTTGTTGTTGTTTAGTGGTGAAGTTGCGTCTGACTCTTTTATGACTCCATGGACTGTAGCCCTCCAGGCTCCTCTGTCCATGGGATTTCCCAGCCAAGAATACTGGACCTCGGTCCATGGGATTTCCCAGCCAAGGACCTCTGTCCATGAGATTTCCCAGCCAAGAAGACTGGAGTGGGTTGCCATTTCCTTCTCCAGGGGATATTCCTGACCCAGAGATTGAACTCACAGCTCCTGCATAGGCAGACAGATTCTTTACCGCTGCACCACCAGGGAGGCCCTGATGACTTCTGCTGCTGCTGCTGCTAAGTCGCTTCAGTCGTGTCCAACTCTGCGATCCCATAGACGGATGACCTCTAACCATACCTTAATTGCCATAAGTCTCAGATCCATTTCTGAAATCACTGTTAATATAAATGAGATTATTTTATGTCAGTCTCGGTCATCCTTAAGGCTACAGATGCCTCATCCCTGGAGGCAATAGTGTTTTGAGGAGAAACTGATACTTGGACAAAACTAGTATTTGTTTAGTGTGGCAGAATCGATTAGGAGCTAACCTCATCTTGTCAGGCACCATTTTCAATGCACACTGATAGCTTCCTAGGCAAGTGTCTGTTACTCCCTTTTTCTCCCTGAGGGATTTCTCTGGGATTTGCTTCATCTGAGGGATTTCACAAGAACTTGTTTGGTTTGCATGTGGGGCAGACTGAAAAGTGCCGAGGAACTGATGCTCCTGAACGCAGCCCTCAGCCACTGATGGATGAGAATTGATGGTGCCCCTTGGTGGGAAAACTCTGTACTATGTTCCGCCATCTCCTTTAGGTCCCCGGGGCTACTAAGCTCCTATGGCCCACAGTGATAATCTGCTCATCAACACGCTTGGTATTGACTTCCTTCCCCTCCTTTGTCACTTCCATATGCTCTTACCAATGTTTCCTCCTATCAGCTCTCAAACAAACTCCTAGTCCCCAGATCCTTACGTTAGGGTCTGCCACTGTGGGAGCCCAAACTCAGTTGGTAGGAAGACGGAGGAAAGGATTCTGTGTAGTAAGCCTCGTGTCCACTCCAATAACATAGAGAACCTGTAACAACCCCAGGGTCCGTATCCATTGGTCTCCAACAATAGCCTCCCCAAATGACACCAAAACTAAGAGTGAGACTCAGTATTCCCAAGAACAGGTACAAACCTGAAAACTTCTGACAAAATGCAACATTGTATACCTTCTGGAAACCTGATTGCTATACTTAGTAGATAAAAAGTTTTCTGAATAAGCCTCTGAGACTTTACTAGACAGAGGCTTCAGATTGAAGTTTTGTGAATACAGATTCGCTTTCCAGTTTATCTATCTTTCCTTCCCTGAGAAAAAGGTATAACAAGGTGCTTCTTTCTGGAGATTTGGGATTATTTGAAATTTGGATTGTTTACCTAAATCTGCTTCATGGGGATTTGGGGGATTATTTTTATGTGTGGAATGATAATTTTGTAAAGAATTTTATTTCTTCAAATAAATTCTTTGGCTCATTGGTTTGCAATATTCCTGGAGTTTTTAACTTTAAAATCTAAATTGCAAAAAGGATATAACCACTAGATGGAGAGGAAAACTTGAAAATTTGATTTTTTTTTCAGATAAAATTGGAAAGCAAAACTTTATCACTCATATTTTCACAGATACCCTGTGTCTGGAAGCATGGACATCTGGGACGTGGGTGCCTCAGCCTTCCTTCAGCTTCTTACTGGAAACAGAGGACTTTTCTTGACAGCAGTAATAAATCAAACATCCACAGGAAGCAAGGAGACAATTGAAGTGAAACACAAGCTGTGAAAGGTCTTCCCTAAGATTATTACAGCCCTTTCCTCAGTGGTTTCTCCCCTGGGATCTGCTACAGTCATGATTTTTCCAGGAGAATGCATGAATCAGAGACGTTAAAATTACTTGCTTTTATGGACATTTTAATTGTGCATAGATCGAAGTTAACCGACAGAGCACATCCCATGAACTCTAGGTAGCGGAACTTGTTTCAGGCTACTACAAATCCAGGGTATTTTTTGACTTTCTGGATTTAAAATTTTCACCCGTTTTAGTGTAAATGTCTTTCAACAGGTATATACACAAGCATTCTAAAGGGATTCATTACAGTTCAAAGGAAATGAATGAGTATTTTGGGAATTTCGTTCTGGCAAACTGAATAACACAGTGGGAGTGAGATATAGCTGTTGAACCATGGATGTTTTCTGTAGAAGGATGCTGAAGTTACTATCTTCAGTGGTATCATATTCATAACCAATTTCGGTTCAGCTGGATGCTTCAAATATATTCTAATCTGAGTGTTTTTTGTTAACAGTGGAACACTGGCTTGGCTATATTGGGAGACAATAATTTAAAAGTATTTTAGATTGATAGAATAATATTTAAAAATAAAAATAATTAATAGATATATTATGAATTTCCCCCCAAATTTCAGAACCAGCAATAGTTTTGTGAAGAGAAAAAATTGTTGCCATTACTCACATAAGATTATTTGGTTTCAGTATGACTTCTCTAGAAAGAACTGTAAAAATGGGTGATCTGTCTTCCTTTTTCATACTGAAACGAGTAGCCTTTGCGTTTTCCTCCCTGCTTTCAGGGCAGTCTTAACCAGCTTCTCGAAGTCAGAATGTACTTGAGAAGGCTGCACATTCCGTAAAATGGTGGCTTAACCAAGATAAACTAACTGTTTTAAAAATTAAATGGGCAGAATGATCCCTTAGTTGTAACACTGTGAAGCATGGTCAAATGAGACAACCAACAGAATCCAGTTTTGAAAAATAATGCAATTTTTCAAAATAATTTTTGAAAAATAATGACAAATTCATTATTATTCACAGTCCCCACAAATTTATTTGTTACCATCATCATACACCTGCATATTGAGTTAAACAAAGCATTGTTTCTCAGGTTTGAGGCATAAACATCATTGTTAGTTGGAGTTCAGAGTTTTGGAGCTTCTTTGATCTGTTTAGAGATTCCTTAATATTTACATATAAGCCATTGCTACTGTGAAATAAAATCTCTTTTGATTCCATAGCATTATATTGCTTCCACAATATCCCCAGCCTTGCTCCAGCTAAAGAGAAAAATCTGTTATTTTTCACACACTCTTACCCTATTTTCAAGGATCAGAGGTAGAAATCTAGGGGACACTACAGGTCGCCTACTTAGTATCCATTTTACCTGCTTCCCTCACATAGGATTCCAGTTTTGACTAGCCAATGGTTAAACAGGCTGACCATGTATAACTTGGGATATGGGCTATACCAAATATTTCCATTTGGTAATGAATATCCTGGGATTTGGATGCTTCTTTGAGGGTTTTCTGCTACCAAAAGGTGGTTTGGAAAGAGATCTGTGTTTAGGGCAGCACACTAACTAGGGGTATTTGGAGATGCAAAGTTAGACTCAGAGAATAGTTTAGAGTATGTGTTTTGTGTCTGTCTGTGTGTAAAGTGGGAGGTGAGTAATGACACAGTGTCAGAAAGTAAGCTGTTTAGGAGGGTTGAACCTGGGAACTTCATTTGAAAGGAAGAAGTTCTCAGGATTGCAGAGGAAGGCAAGACATGGGTAACAAACTACAGTCTAGGGGATAGAGCATGGCAGTGGGAATAAGACCCCAGCCCAGAGAGCAACCAAGGGACGCTTTATTTGTCGTCTTTCACCTTACTGTGTTAGCAATCCCCACTTAGGTTTTCCCAGCTTTTAGTCAAAACGGAATGCACTACAACCCTGGGTTCGTGAATCTTTGGGGATAAAGTGGATTGGGTGGCGGTCATCATGGCACGAGACAGGCCGGTGACAGAGGGTAACATCTGTAAAGCTAAACTGGAGGGCCAGAAAGCAGGGTCAACCCGGATGGGTCAAGAGAATGAGAATCTTCCCCCGCACCCCCAGCAATCCCTGGCAGGGGTTGGAGTCTTCCACACTGCACATGAATTGGGGGTTCCAGCCACTTCATTCGGATATTAAAGGGTAACACCAGAAACTGACTCAATGGAGATGAATTTGTGCAAACTCCAGGAGATGGTGGAGGACAGAGGAGCCTGGCGTGATATAGTCCATGGGGTTGAAAAGAGTCAGACACAACTTAGTGTGTCCACCTTAACAACAAAGGCAACTTAGTGACTGAAAAACACCACCACCACCAGAAACCTAGGAATTGGGGGATACGACTGAAGCGACTTAGCAGCAGCAGCAGCAGCAGCAAAGTTACAAATGGAATCAAACTCCTTATGTGCATTCAAGCATAATTTTGTGGCTTTGCTGGAGTCATTCTTTTTGTTTTAGTCCTTTGCCATTTTCTTCCCTAGCAGATAAACTGTTATGGAAAAGATCTTCAGACTGATAATTTACTGCAGTCACACGCAAAGTTTGCTGCCATATGTTGCTTATCATAGGAAGCGCAAGCGATCAAAGTCAAACAAAGCATTTTTGTACTAAGCGTGTTCCACAAAGCTGTCTCATAGCTTTTTTTTTTTTTTTTTTAACAATGGAGAGGAAAATACACTGAAGTCAGCTGTGGTCATTGCCAAAGTAGACATTTGCTTTCTGTTAGCCTCAATCCTCCTTATTCAGGCTCACTGCATCTCCTGATGGGCTCCCAGGGCTATATCTGCTTTATGCAGGGCTCCAGAGATAAGGATGGGAGAACCTCCCGTTCAGAGCTCAGCTGTCCCATCGGAGCTCTTCTCTTCCTCTTCTTGTGGAACATCTGGAAACCTCAGTCCGAGGTCGCTGAGCCTGTGGCATCCTGAGATACATATTCCAGGCATGGCAGTGTAGCTAACGTGTGCAGCAACAGCAGCAGGGTTTAGCTTACAACCTCTGCATTTTGGAAGAAGCAGCAGTGTGTTCATCTCTAGATGAGGCTCATCTGTTCTCTGATAAGGAAACGGTGCCCTTCAGTGAATGCCAGTGGAGGAGGGATATGTCACTTATATCCCTGGTCACTTCCATGGAGTGAGAATGGTCCACCAAGACCTCTTGGAGTCATCTCAGAAGTGTGTCCCAAGTGGCCAAGCAAAGGCGGGTCCAGGCAGTTCTAGGAAGATTTTGAGGAGAAGAGAATGGGATGTCATCTGAGTAGAGAGAAACTGACAATTAAAACATGGTTACAATGGTGCTAAAGACCTGAGATCAGTAGGCTTCTGGTACAGAAGAGAGTAATTGTGCATTAAGCTCTGGGAAGGCAGAAGGACCCACCACTAAGGAAGCTCTAGGTCATGTGCATCATTCCTGTATGCACGTATGTGTACCAAGTGGGCGTACATGTGTGTGCATGTGTGGGGTCATTGCAAGTTCTTGGAATCTATTCTTCCTTTGCCATTTTTTTCTTTATTGAGTTAAAATTTATATAATCTAAAATTAACCACTTAGTACATTCACAGTGGTGTGCAACCACCACTCCTATCGAGTTCCCAAATGTTTATCACTCTGAAAGGAAACCGTGAACCCCTTAAACAGTCCCTCCCCATCACTCATCCTCCAAGACCCTGACAACCATCAGTCTGCTTTCTGCCTCTATAGCTTTACCTACTTTAAACATACTTATACAAACAGAATCGTACAATAGGTGACCTTTTGTGTCTAGCTTCTTTTTCTTTAGTATAGTATTTTTGAGGCTCATCCATCAATGTTATAGCATGTATCAGTATTTTATTCCTTTTTTAATCAGAGATGTCTAGGGATCTACCCAGCATTGAGAGTGTGCTAAGTCGCTTAGTCGTGTCTGACTCTTTAGGACCACATGGACTGTAGCCTTCCAGGCTCCTCTGTCCATGGGATTCTCCAGGCAAGAATACTAGAGTGGGTTGCCCATGCCCTCCTCCAGGGGATCTTCCCGAACCAGGGACTGAACCTGTGTCTCCTGAAGTTTCTGCATTGTAGGCAAATTCTTTACCCCAAAGCCACGGGGGAAGCCCTCGTTCCTTTTTTATTATTTTTTTAAATATTCATTTTTGACTGTGCTAGATCTGTTGCGTGGGCTTTTCTCTAGTTGTGACAAGCTGGTCTACTCTCTAGTTCCGATGCTCGGGCTTCTCACTGCAGTGGTTTTTCTTGTTGTGATGTGCAGGCTTTAGGGTGCATGGGCTTCAGAGCTATGGCATGTGGCTCAGGAGTTTCAGCTCCCAGGCTCTGAGATCACAGGCTCAGTAGCTGTGGCCTATGGACTCAGTTGCTCCAGGGCATGTGGGGTTTTCCCAGGCCAGGGATCAGACCCACATCTCTTGTATCTCCTGCACTAGCAGGTGGATTCTTTCCCACTAAGTACCAGGGAAGCCCATGTCATTCCTTTTTATGGTTGAATAACATTTCTTCATGTGGCCATGAAGTGAAGTGAAAGTTGCTCAGTCGTGTCCAACTCTTTGCTATGCTATGGACTATGGCCTTCCCGTATTTTGCTTATCCATTCACCAGTGGAAGGTAATTTAGGTAGTTTGCACCTTTTGGCTATTTATTCTATGACCACTTATGTAGACTTCACAAAATAATCATTGCCCCAGACTAAAGATAACCTATAGCTACATGTGTTCAACAGGGCTGGGAAAAAGTAATAGAAATTCAAAATTTTTATTCTCCAGTTGATAGTGGAAATGTCTTTAAATTTTTGTTCATCTTTGAAAAGTTGAAGTTGGAAATAGTTGGCAAAGCATTATGGGTATGGTTGATGTCAGAAATATTTTATGGATCACCAAACATAATAATCTCACACTGAAAGAAAAGACCTTGGCCATAGACACTGATTTAAAAAATTGTATATTTATGTATTTTTATATTTATATGTTTGTATATTTACATATATTTAATATATAATAATATTGTATGTGTGTGTTATGTGCTAAGTCACTTTGGTCATTCCAACTCTTTGCAACCCTAAAAACTATAGCCCACCAGGCTCCCCTGTCCACCTCTGTCCATGGGATTCTCCAGGCAGGAATACCGAGTGGGTTGCCATTTCCTTCTCCAGGGAATGTTCCCAATTTTAGGATCGAACCCTCGTCTCTTGTGTCTCCTGCATTGGCAGGCAGGTGTTTACCACTAGCTCCACCTGGGAAGTATATATATCATATGATATAACTTAAATGGTACATTTGTATATTTTAAAAATTGAAATGAAGGGTTTTAAGATTTAGAAAACAGATAGGTCATGACGGTCATTAGATTGTACCTACCCCTCCTTCCTTCCCAGTTATAGACTGGTTGATTAGAGATTTGATTCTCTAACAAGATTCTATGGAGGAAGGAAGAGAGGTCAAAGTGGAAAGGTGAGAGTAGAGCCAGAATGCATACTCTGATGTGTCTAGGATCTGGAAGACTGGACACCCGGCTTTCCAGCTCCTCATCACATAACCGGTAAACTACCATCAGACACACTCAGAGACATGATCCTTCTCAGAGAGGTCTTGAGACTCTGAGCCTCAAGGTCCGTTCAGCCCCTATGACAGTCAGTGCTGGCTGAGAGTTAGGGTTAGGGTTAGCACAGTCCCCTCCCCTTCTCCTTCAATCACGGGGCCACCAACACTTCCATCCAAATGGTGTTTTGAGTACAAAGGGAGAGAGGAAATGCTTCCCTGAAATGGATGACAGCCTATGTCCCTCTTGGTAGGTAACTTTCCTATCTGAGAAGGGGTCACCAGCAGGGAAGACCAGAGTGGAATGGTAAGATCTCATTTTATTTTGCCCACAGCATCTGTGGGTGTTACTGGAACACCCCTTATTCAATGGCAGCAGAGCCCTGCTTTTCGCTCGGGAGCTGGGAAAATGATGAATGTCTAGTTCCTTGTGAGTGGGAGTCTTAGCTCACAGCCAGCGCTGAATGCCAGCTACTGATGTATGGAGAGTAAGTGACCATCCCTGACTAGACTGCTGTGCAAGAAATGGGATTCTTGTGCCCTTTGACCTTTCCCAGACAGTCCTATTTCTTACTCCAACAAATTTATCATTCCAATGACATCTTTAAGAAAAGATGAGATATCTGGCAAAATGGTAAGACATTTAATTCTAGAGCAGAATTGAGGGAAATCCTTGCTTCCCAGGCCAAACACAATTCGAGCCAAATAAAACTTTTACATCCAATCTTTTAGTAGAACGTCCACAATTTTTCCTTTCCCTTCCCTAAATCTTTTTTTTTTTTTCTTTTTGGACAAGCCTCATCTGGGAGTTGCTAAAGTCAAAAGATTGCCAGTGAGAAGTATTTACTAAACCATCTGAAATTCTCAAAACCTGAGAACACCTCTGAGCAATTATAATGGCATTATATGTAAAGGTAAGTTCTTTGGATTGGTCAAAAGTTTTCACTGTTTTAGACAAAATGAATGGTTGATATCATATAGTTTGATATTACAGAAAGCATCCCAATTACTGGCCAGGGAGGGTTGTACACAATTTGTTAGAAGCTTAAGGGCCTAAAGGTTTGCTTTCTAACTCGAAGACTGAAAAAGCACAGTCCATAAGGGGTGTGTGTGTGTGTGTGTGTGTGTGACATTTCCCCTTCTTAGACTAGCTCAAAGAAGGGTGCAGCAATCTTTCCACAAAATCCCAACCTATGGACAGCCAGTTGCTTATGGTTGCAAATGCCGTTGGATTTGCAGTCATTCCATATGTGGTTCACGGCAGTAGCACAGAAGCTCCAGTCAAAAGATCTGACTCAGCATCCTGTCTCTGCCACTTGTACCTGAATGACCCTGAAGAAGGCACTTACGCATCTCTACACTGGATGCCTCATCTGTGAGAAGAGTATCTGTACTTGATACTCTCTGGGGTCCCTGCTGGCTTTAACAGCCATAGCCATTTGTTTAAGTCAAGCTTTGGCTTAGCTACAGACAGCTGGCTCTAGAGATCCAGTTTATCAACAGCATCTGCGTAATTTACCACTTCCTTAAGTCCCAATATTTCTCAGATGCTCGCCGTTCTGTGAAATCCACAGTGCTTTCCAGCTGAATGGGTGGGCAGAGAGGGAAAGGGGCAGAAAGTCTGGTTCAGATATTGAAAGTGAGAACTGATGGTGTGAGACAACTATGTATATGGATCTTAGACAGTTTTCTCTGTCCTTAGCCACAGAAGAACCTACTCCATTGCTTCCCTCTGGCTCATGTTTAAGACACATTTGACCCAGAGTGAAGCCATAAAAATAACACTGCATTTTCTGGCTTCATGCTGGTTGAAATGAGTAAAAAGCAGTTTCTTTCACAACACATTTCCTTGCACCGCCTGACAGTATCTCTTTCAGCTACTGAAATGGAAAGCCACAAACCAAAGGCCATCTCAGGAACTGGAATTGAGAGAAGTTGGACAGGGACCCCAATGGGGAGTCATCCTGAAGGGAGGGTAATGGGCCCTTGAGCCAGAGTCAGCCAGGGAGCCAATAGCACCTGTGATAACACCAGGCACAAGCAGAAACAATCCTTCAGGGTCTCTGAGGTCACGGTCATGGGGCTCTCTCGATGAGGGTCTGACTGTTCTCCAAGCAGAGGCTAGGATGAGAGCGCACTCGCTAAATGTATGGCTGCCTTCCCAGTGAGGCAGTGAGACTCGGTCAGAGATGCTGTTTTTCTTCTCTGAATACCTGCTGGGTTTATCTGTGGTTCATTCAAGTCTGAGGAATCCTTTTGCCCTTCCTGTTTTGGCCCTATTTTCTGTATCTTTCTTCCTGTATCCTTCTCTCAGTTTGGCTCCTGAACAGCACTTGACTTTTACAACTGGAGAACAGAAGTACTCCATTTTCCTCCCGTCTCAGGGGGCAAGCTCACTGAGATGCCTTTGTGAAGTCAGAGATGCCACACAAGGCCAGCAGAAACTGCTCTGTTCAGCCTGTAAGAAGAGTATCTCGAGGAGAATGTAGCTTCATGAAATGTTTGTGGACAGGAGTTTTTAGGTTTGGGCCTTTTTTTCCTGTGAGTTACTAATGTGCCCCGTAGCTTGTAGCTCTTCTATAGTTAATTTTTTTTTTATGCTAGTAAGAATTTTAATAAATTCGATTTAATATTTCTGATTCAATATTTAGTACCATGCATGTGTGCACTTTCAGTCATGTCTGACTCTTCCAGCTCTTTGCAACCCCATGGACCTCTGGGTCCTCTGCCCACCAGGGTCCTCTGTCCATGGGATTTCCCAGACAAGAATACTGGAGTGGCTTGCCATTTCCTACTCCAGGGGATCTTCCCCACCCAGGAATTAAGCCCATGTCTCTTGTGTCTCTTGCATTGGCAGGAGGATTCTTTACCACTGAGCCACCTGGGAATTCCAAGTTTTTTAGCACATATATCTTTAACAATATTGATATTTGAAACAGAAAGATCTAATTAAACTAATGGTTAGTAAGTTGGCTTTTGTCCCAAGCTAGATATTTCTGAATATTTTTCCAATACTCATTTATGAAATCCTTCAAGCTTTTCCGAGGATATACACATTTTTGGAGAAACTTGCTCACCAATGATTTCAATCTTAGGTCAAATCCAAGCAACATTTTATTAAATTAATATTATTTGGGAGTTTTAAGCTAGGTTTTCATGAGTAAAATTTGAGCCCTTGGGAAGTTTTGGTAGATCACCACTTTTCAGGAGTAAAACAGTACATAAAGGTACATCTTGTTTGAAAAAATTCTGCTTATGAAAGCCACCACCAAGTCAGAAAACCAAAGATAAACTATATTTACCACTCATATTATTTCTTTAGTATGGAGTTTTACTACAAGTCACTGCAAGAAAGATTAATCACCACTAGAAAATTGGGCAAGCATGTTAACAGATAATTCACAGAAAAGAAAACTCTTTTAAAAAAAAAAAGCAATCTTTACTCATGATAAGAGAAATGCCACCTAAAACTAAAATGAGCTATATCTTTTACCAGATAGATGAAGACAAAATTTTTGATAGCACAATGTTGTTAGTGTAGGGAAACAGAAAACTGGATGGTGGGAGTAAAACCTGATTTAATCTCTGACAAAATTAGATTAGCAATGTCTATAAACAGCATACTAATCCTTTGACTCAACAATTTCCTTTCCTGGGAATTTAACCTAAGATGTAATCATGCATATGTGAAATAATGCTTGCAATCTGTTCATTGCAGCATATTTTTAATAAGGAAAAATGGCAACCATGTAATTGTACAGGTTAAAATTTATTATACTTTTTGCACATCTATACAACTGACTATCATGGAGTCATTAAAAAAGTGAAAGTGAAAGTTGCTTAGACGTGTCCAACTCTTTGCGACCCCATGGACTGTAGCCCACCAGGCTCCTCTCTCCATGGAATTCTCCAGGCCAGAAAACTGGAGTGGTTAGCCATTCCCTTCTCCAGGGGCTTATCCCAACCCAGGGATCAAACCCAAGTCTCATGCATTGTAGTCGATTCTTTACCATCTGAGCTACCAGGGAAGCCCAAGTGATATTTGTACTGAAATGAAGTTCCAAAGTATGTTTTGAAGTATAAATTGCAAAATAGAGAAAAATACATAGAATAAACTACATGACAATAAAATACATGAAACAAATATTATATAATTATATAAGCATATATATGTATATACATGAAGCGAAGTGCTAGTCACTCAGCTGTGTCTGACTCTTTGTGACCCCATGGAATGGAGCCCACCAGGCTCCTCTGTCCATGTGATTCTCCGGTGACAGATGATTGGATAAAGAAGCTGTGGTACATATTTACAGTGGAATACTACTCAGCCATAAAAAGGAACACATTTGAATCAGTTCTAATGAGGTGGACAAACCTAGAGCCTATTATACAGAATGAAGTAAGTCAAAATGAGAAATATAAACATCATATACTAACATATATATATGGAATCTAAAAAGATGGTACTGATGAATTTATTTTCAGGGCAGCAATGGAGAAACAGACATAGAGAACAGACCTATGGACATGGGGGGAGGAGAGGAGGGAGAAAGGGAGATATATGCAGAGAGTAACGTGGAAATTTATAATACCATGTGTAAAATAGACAGTCAATGGGAATTTGATGTATGACTCAGGGAGCTCAAACAGGGGCTCTGTGTCAGGCTGGCTGAAGGGTAGGATGGGGAGGGAGATGGGAAGGAGGCTCTGGAGGGAGGGAACACGGGTGTACCAATGGCTGACTCTTGTTGATGTATGACAGAAAACCACAAAATTCTGTAAAGCAATTATCCTTCAATTAAAAAATTAAAAAAAAGAAAAAGAGTACTGGAGCAGTTGCCATGCTTTTCTCCAGGGGGTCGTGCTGACCCAGGGATTGAACCTAGTTCTCCTATATTGCAGGCAGATTCTTTACCATCTGAGCCACCAGGAAGCCTATATACTTGACCTATATTCTACTGATGGATATGCATGTGTATTTATGTGTGCATAGACTATCTCTGAATAGATATATAAGAAATGGGTAATAAAGGAAAGGAAAAATGGGGGCAGGCAGATTGCTTTTCACTATGTATTTTTGGTACATCTTAAATTTTGTATGATAAGCAATTGTTGCCATTTTAAACTATCCATACAATTAATTGCAAAATTAATTATAAAAGGATAAAATACTATCCTTTTCAATATTCTGAAGTTTTCACATTTTTCTTGTGGCCTCTAGAAGCAGATGCCCTTGTCTCTTAAGCACAATTACTCAACAAGCTAAAGTCTTCATTTGATTTTTCCTTTTTAAAATAAAAGTCTTTTCAAAGTTTAGTTAGCCAAGACCCAAGAGTGAATCTGGAAAAGTTCCTGAGCCTTTCTTTGTATATGTGTCTGATCTTTTGATTCCAAGATCCCTTCTAGATGTGTTTCTCTTTTCTTCAGGCAAAACTGCTTTCTCTCCTTTTGTTTCTAGTGGAATAATGATTCTGCACAGGATACTGTAAAAACCTCTCCACTGTTATCATTTTTAATTAACACCACAATCCTATTATAACTCTATTTTATAGCTGAAGAAATGGAATCCAAAGAGTTGAAAAATTACTTGCTCAAAATTGCACAGCTAACAGGGGGCTTTTCCTTACATGGAGAGATTAAAAACAACAACAAAAATCCAGATAGTTTGGAAATAATTAACTTTTTCCACTTGGAAGGAGACAGATGTTTAATATAAATTGTCAACTCAGAGATATTTGAGAAAATGCTTAGGAGTAGCTGGGCTCTGGTGTTTCCATTTCTCCTGACAGGAAAGCATAGATAATGGTTTGCTGGTGACAATCTGGTTGGGAATTCATGTGACCTTGAAAACACTGAGCAACATGTCCTGGGGGAGCATGTGGACCTCTCCTTTGAGTACTGAATCAGTCAGGGTTCAGTCAAAGAAGCTTATGCATATATCTTATTAGTGTATAAGATGCACTTTTGTGTCTAATCATTAGCTTGGTGGCTCAGATGGTAAAAAATCCACCTGCAATGCAGGAGCTTCAGGAGACTCGAGTTCAATCCCCGGGTGGGGAAGATCCCCTGGAGAAGGGAATGGCAACCCACTGCTATTCTTGCCTGGAGAATTCCATGGATAGAGGAGCCTTGTGGGCTATAGTCCTTGGGGTTGCAAAGACTTGGACACAACTGAGTAACTAACACACACATCATGAGCTTGAAGTTTACAGGTAGCTGGGAAGGGGAGATGGATGTCAAGCAAGAGAGAGAAAGGACAAGCGGGAACCCGTGAAGACTGATCAGAACCCATGTCAGTTTTCATTGCTTCCAATTCAGATGGGGTGGTATCTTGCAGCAGAAAACTAGCAGCCTGCATCAAGGAGCTAAACACACACCTGGACCAGGAGAGGAAAAGCTGAAGCAAGACCCAGGGGAGAGGGAGACAGTCACAGAGCTGGCGGCCTCCTAACAAGGAGGCGGGTTGCCAGACAGAATGATAAATAAGCGCAGACGCCCACCTTGCTAGCACAGGAACCAATATGACTGCCTCTTCGCTTCTGCTCTCCAAAATTTTTACTTCTGCTCTCCAAATCTCACACCAACACATGCCTCTTATGGCCCACCCTACCCAGAAGCATACAGGAATGGGAATTCTGGGACGCATTGCAGAGCCACCACGAGTGTGTTGAAGGCAAGCAGACCGCCACCTTTCTGGCTCAGGTCTCTCCTGACACACAGCTTGAGAGGCAGCCTCTGCTCCCAGCCTCCTCTAGACCCCGGGTTCATTCTCAACTTCTCTCCTTGCCTCTAGCTAGAAAAGAAGGAAAGGGGAAATTCAGAAGCATCTACGTGTCCACCTCTGTCTCTGTCCAGTCACTATTTGTGAAGATAAGACATAAACACAAGGTGATATTTTCACAATAAAATTTTTTTAAAAAGCATTTTTTTTTTTATGGAAGGGTAGATGACTATGGGAAGTTGTTCTTCTCCAGCGATAACCTCTGAAAAGTTGTTAGTATCTCTGCACTATGCCCCTTCTGAACACTGAAGAATTGATGCCTTTGAGCTGTGGTGTTGGAGAAGACTCTTGAGAGTCACTTTCACAGCAAGAAGATCAAACCAGGCAATCTTCAGGGAAATCAACCCTGAATACTCATTGGATGGACTGATGCTGAAGCAGAAACTCCAGTATTTTGGTCATCTGAGGTGAACAGCTGACTCATTGGAAAAGTCCCTGGTTCTGGGAAAGATTGAGGGCGGAAGGAGAAGAGGGCATCAGAGAAGGAGATGGCTGGATGGCATCACCGATGCAATGGACATGAACTTGGGCAAACTTTGGGAGATGGTGAGGGACAGGGAGGCCTGGCGTGCTGCAGTCTATGGGGTCACAAAGAGTCAGACACGACTGGGCAACTGAACAGCAACAATGATGCCTCTTGTCACAAGAGACTGGTAATGTCATTTATAACACAGTGGTCTTCTTGTTATTGGTCAAGCCTACATTTGCAATCCTGAGAATGTTCAATTCATTCTTTACCCTCAATATAAGACTTATCATCATGTTCACAGCAGGATGGGAATTGAGCCCGGTTTTGCTGGCCTGTCAGCCTCCCCTGTGTTCTGTCAGACCCTAGATTTTTTTTTGTTTTTCCTTTAATAGGCAGACAGCACCTCTTCTGAAATTTCTCTTTCCACATTTTCCCTTCCTCTCCTAACAGTGTCTTTGTCTTTTTAAAAAAATTTAATCCCATTGTTTCCTCCTCCACTGATATTTAGCCTCTGGCTCAAAGTTTTCAGTTATTTCTTCTAGCTGGCTTGGTGGCTTCAGATTAGAAGGTAGGGACAGGAAAGACAGAGTCCCTCTGAGTGGGCTGGGCTCTGGGTAGAGCATCTTGAAATTAATCAGACTCCCTAGATTAGAAGATTGAATTCCTGTTTCCCTAGCTCTTGTACCTCTTTTTGCAACTTGGGCTTCATTGCAACCACTCTCTTCTGTTCTGTTGCCTCCTGACTCATCTGGGGGTGTGGAAACTTATCAGGAATGCCCTGCTAACAGCTTAGCCTCTCTCACAAGGCTCTACCTCCAACCGTCCTGTCTTAACCTCTGGAATCCTAGGTTTCTCTGATTGTTAATGTTATGTGTCACCTTGATTGCACCAAGGGGTGGCAAGTGACTGGTTAAACCTTATTTCTGGGTGTATCTCTGAGGGTGTTTCTGGAAGAGATCAGCATTTGAATTGGTGTGTTGAGTAAAGCAGACAGCCCTCCCCAACAGGACTTTATGCGATCCAATAGCTTCCTGGCTGGAGGAGAGCGAGAC
This sequence comes from Ovis canadensis, assembly GCF_042477335.2. Classification (NCBI taxonomy): domain Eukaryota; kingdom Metazoa; phylum Chordata; class Mammalia; order Artiodactyla; family Bovidae; genus Ovis; species Ovis canadensis. The sequence continues at coordinate 84,387,591 of NC_091250.1, forward strand.
ACCAGACATCTGCTAAGGACAAGTTTGGTCCTTCATTTTGATTGCCTCTTTCTGAAGGTTTAAGAACTCCAGATCCAGAATATAGCACTGGCCTTAGAAAAAAACAAAGAGCTCCCTCAAACTAAAGATAAAGGCAGGAGGAAGAAATATTTTTGCATGTTTCCTAGAAGACAAAGACAATTAACTTCAGCCTGATCCACCTGATAAAACCCAAGGAATGAGAGTGCGATTCATATTTGCTTTCTCAAGTTCCCATATTTTACCGATTATTATAAAATCATGACTTTTCAGAAGAAACAGATAAAAGTAAAATTAATGTGAGTCAAGGCATATCTAACTAAGTTGGGTGCAGATAAGGGAATGTTTAAGAGAAAAGTATTTCATTTTGCAAAACATTGTCATTTTGAGAAGTATTCACAGTTTGAAGATGAAATACCTTAAATCACTGATTACATGAGCAATAAAACATGCTTGAACTTCATGTTGTTTCATGGTTTTTTAATGCTCCCATTTTTTTTTTTTGGTCTCTCTAAAGGAGCTAAGTGAGTGAGATCAAATAATTTTAATAGAAAGAGGATTAAACAGTCCCTTGAAATACAGTAGAATGCTGGTATAAAATTCAGTTGGCCAAAAATTCATTCAGGGCTTTTCATAAGATGTAATGGAAAACCTAAATGAACTTTTTGGCCAACCCAATAGATTCCCATCTGCAGCAATGATAAAGCAAAAAGGAGTTGGAGCAGGCGCAAGCAGTGGGGAAAGGCGTTCCAGAATCCCAGGTTAAGATGTCATTCACACTGGCTCTTTGTCAAGCGTGCTTGGTTGGTGGTTGTTTCCATTCTCGTGTGCCTTCTGCAGTTGGTGAGCGCTTCCTTTGAGTATGTCTTCCTACATTTAAAAGCATTTAAGTCCTGTTGAGTTCTCCAGAATTTTTTCTTAAAATTAAAATATTTGAACTGACATAGTAGCAGTTGCAATAAACATCCTGGGCATACGGGTACACATTAACTTGTTATGGGTTTCATTCTTTAAGGAAAATAGATGGTGTACATTTCTCAATCCTCTTTCTCCCAAGATGCTAACACATTCTTACAGCTGAATTTCCAGAAAAGACATTTGTTCTAAATCAAAGTTCAGATAATCGGAAATTTCAGAGAACTCGTATATACATAGATCAATTCTATAGCTGTTTAGTTTAGGAAGAGCTAGTGCCTGCCGGCTATTTTTATAGTTTTCTATCTTTACCTGTTTCCTTTGAAAGTATCAGCTTTAGGAACAATTTGTAAAAGCAGTTTAGATTATGGGAGGTCATCATCTGTGGATCTTGTGTTTTATGTGGTTGAATATTCAGGAAAAAGGAGTCACAGTACACTGCTATGATTCTCATTCTTATCAAATTAGAAAGAACATAGCTTTCACATAGAAACAGTTATTTCTTGGTAAGCTGAAACGCTTTATCTTATCCTTCACTTCCTGTTTGTGTACTGTGAATATTTTCAGCATTTGGGTGGTGGAGTCATGAAGCCACAAAAGTTTAAGAAGTAGGATACAGTAAGGAGTCTATTCCGCACCCAAGAACGTTAAAGTTTCATATATACAAGTTGGTGGGAAATGAACATTCTCCGTTATGAGCCATTGTGACAGTGACTACAAGCCAGATTTCATAGCAACATCTAGAGAATCCTGTTCCTTGAAAGAATGAATGAAAATGTAGTTCAGGTATTGTTGTCATCCCATTTTATTCACTCAACAAAAATTATTGGCCATTCTCTGAGTCCCATGCACTTTTGGGGGAAGATTTTATTCCTTTATGTTTTTGCACAGCCTGCTGTTTCTCTTCTTTGCCTCTGTAACCCCTGCTCATTCTGAAGGCCCTGCCTCTTCAGTGACCCTCCCCTGACTCTTCCTATGTGAGCTGCATGGTCTTTCCTATGCTTCCCCTGAGCTCCATGCAGCCCTCTAACGTGAACACTTCTGTATCATACTTGTTGATTTCCTTGTAGCTGCACCCCAAGCTCCCAACAGACTGCAGGATCCATGAGGCAGGCTCTGTGTTACATTCCGATTTGTGCCTCCAGTGCTTGGCAGAGGGTCTGACACAGAGGAGAAGGCCCGCCAATGGTTGGTGAGTGAACGCAAGCGTGCGTCCTGCCTTGCCTACCCTGGGGTAAGTCCGAATAAACATAAACTAGATTTGAGATCTTATTGCATAATTAAATTACCCTGTCCAAATACTTTTTAAAGCTGAAAGGAAATTCAGAGATCAACTACAGGAAATTGAGGACTAGAGAGGTGAAGAGAGTTGGCCAAGGTCATGCAGCTGTTTAGTGGCAAACTGGGACTGGAGCCCAGGTCTCCTGCTGGCCAGGCCGATCCCAAATATGGGGAAGGTTAGTTGCTATTTCCTCTTAAAAATTACCCTGGAATTCAGGCAAAATGATTTAGCAACCTAAACATACTAACAGGGAGACAGCAAATTAAAACTGTTTACAGAATGAATCTAACAACAATTATTCAAAACTCTCTGGGAATGCCAAGAGGAGGTTGTTGAGATGGGCTTATAGCTGACTTCTTTTGACAGGGCCGTGGGTGTCTGCCAATGTTTCCTGGTCAAACTCTTAATGAGGATGGATGTCTGAATAGTCCAAATTTAGCATCTATCTTTGACAGAGATTTGGGCTGAAAGGCATATGTCAAGTTCATAAAAACTAATTGATGTGTTTGTATCCCTAAATGTATCAAACAAGGGATTTGAAATATTACTCATTTCTGCTGTTGAACATTGATATACCTAAAGAACAAGATGATTTTTATTTTCCACCTTGAAATTTTGAAATCAATTTAGCCTATTTTCAGAACAAGGCCCATAAAGAAAAACAAACAAATAAACTCATTTCTGGATATGACTGAAGACAAAGTTGACGAGTGAGTGGTTAAGCAATGGGAAAGCTTTGTGAATATTTTGCAGAAAGATGGCAACCTTGTACCAGTCTTCCAGAATTAACCTGCACATGTGTTTTGCTTGATGCTTCAGTGTTTTAACATGGAAAACATTTAAAATAATAAGATTTAAAAATAATAACATGGAAAACATTTTAAAATAATAAGATTTCACATGTAAAAAATTCTGGCAGGATTTCCCTGGTGGTCCAGTGGCTAATATTACACACTCCCAATGTGGGGAGGGGGGCGGTGGTGGTGGCCTGGTTTCAATCCTTGGTCCAGGAACTAGATCCCACATGCTGTAAATAAGACACAGCACAGCTAAATAAACAAAAAAAATATTTTTAAGTTCTGGATTTCTATCTAATTTTAGAAAGTGAGAGAATCCAGTAATACTGGATGCACTTGTCTATTAGTTTCCTAATATACAAACTAGGCAGCTTAAAACAAGTATCTATTCTTTCATAGTTCTGAAGGTCAGAAGTCCAAATCAAGGTGTTGGCAGCTCCCATCCCTCTGAAGTTTCTAGGGGAGAATGCTTCTTGGTCTCCTTCAGTTTCTGGTGGTTGTAGGTATTCCCTGGCTTGAAAATGAAAGTGTTAGTTACTCAGTCGTATCCATCTCTTTGTGACCCCATGGACCCATGTGACCCATGGAGTGGGTTGCCATTCCCTTCTCCAGGGGATCTTCCTGACCCAAGGATCGAACCCCCCGGGTTTCCTGCTTTGCAGACAGACACCTTACCATGTGAGCCACCAGGGAAGCAATTTTTGGATGCTTCCCTGGAGCCTCCAAAAAGAATATAGCTCTGAGCAAACCTCGATTTTAGCTCAGAGAAAGTCCTGGCAGACATCTGACCTCCAGAGAGGCAAATAATAGATTGTATTGTCTAAACAACTTATTTGTGGTACTTTATTACATCAGTGATAGAAAAGAAATTCGGTGATCAGGGAAATGGCTTGCTCCATGCCTAACTGGAGGCTTTTAGCTAAGACAGTGCCTTGTCCTCACCATTTCTTTTTCTTCTTCCTCCCGTAGAAAGCTGCACAGTTTGCTTCCTTATTCGTTCAGGTCTCTAGGCCAAGTGTCACTTAATCAGAGAATCCCCAAGGGACCCCTGCCGTGGTCTGTGCGAGCGTTGGAAAAGAATTTCCAGACATGAGACAGAATGAGAGGGAAATAGAGTGTCTTAGAGTGGGAGACACTGTTAGAACAGCGGGCCAGCTCAAGGGAGAGCCTACACTGAACACAGGTCCTTAGTCTATTTTTATACCCAGGGTGCAAGGAGTGGGACAGGGGTTTTCCAGGACATTTGCTGGATTGGATGAGACAGATATACTGGGTGGGGAAGAGTAAGGCAAATACTTTCTCCCTGTAGGAGGGGAGACAGGTAATACTGCTCAGGAGGACCTGAAATCTGTTAATAGTGACAACATAGGGGAGGGAAGGACGATAAGGGTCTGTTTTTTCCCATTCCTGCATTCCAAGACCGTCCTTGGTTTTTTCTGTCCTTTCATCCTTGGGACATCACAACCCCTCACCTTAGAACAAAACAGAAACAAAGCTAAACAAACCCCACCATTCTTTTTTTCTCACCTTTATTTTTCATCATAGCACTTAACCATCTACTGGCATAGTGTACATTTAATTTTGTTCATTGTCTGTCTTCCCCTGCTAGAATCAGAGTTCTATGAGGAAAGGGTCTTGCTGGTTTGTTCCTAGCTGTATCCTCAAAACCCCAATTGATGCCCGGCAAGCAGCAGGCCATCAATAAATATTTGAGTAAATGAGCAGATGAACAAGCGCAGACCTCCCATGTCCCCTGAGTCCCTATTCAGGAACTTCCCTTTCATAAGATTTCCTCCTGGAATTCTTCCCATCAGTTCTCTTCTAAACTGAGTGGATGAGGATGGCCCTCCTAGCCACTGTCCACATAGGGGATGTCCCCTTGGAGTCCTGGCCCCTCTGTTCTCCTGCTGTCTCTCTTTTCAGTCCTTGATATGAACTTTGGGTGAGAATGAGCCTGTGATCTCTGCACCGCCTCCTCATTTCCTGGGTATTTTCTCTGCCTCTGATCATTCCCTGTTGGCGCTTTTGTTTTTAACTTTTGAAACACTGTCTTAATTGGAGTTTTCCCAAAAGCAGACCCAGAAGCAAAGTAGGTAGGTTATTTGGGAAGGTGATTCCAAGGGGCAGAGTAAGGAAGCAGAGAAGTGAGGGAAGATACGTAGCTGGTACCTGGAGCAATGATGAGGACTTCTTCACTGTGGGTGACTGAGTTCATCTCCCTGGGGAGCCCCTGGAGAAACCATGTGAAATGTGTCATGGAACAGACTGCCATCAGAGGTGAGGAAGCTGTGATATTTGTCCATTGACTTCTGTCCTTCATGAGCTGAGAGTTACCACTGGGTGTATAATATCCCTGGCATTCGTGGTTGCCCTGCAGGCAGGCTGCACAAGTTCCCTCGAGAGGCAGGAGAGAACCATCCCAGCAGATAGGAAAAGAGAGGCAAGCAGTTAAGAAGGCAGCTGACAACCTATCTCAAACTGTCTACTGGTTGAGCGATGGAATGGCCACCATTTGCCTCACTCAGATCCATGAATCCACTCTGTTGTGCTTTGCAGTGGTGGCCAGCCACCGTCTCTAAGAAGAGTAAAAGACTAAAACTGGGAGCACTCACACAACAAGCTGCAGCTCCTACGTGGCAGCTGGATCTGAGGTCATTCTTGAAACTCACCACACATACACACATGCACGCCCTTCTATTCATTTGAGATTCCTCTCACTCTGAGCTATCATTTCAGGCCTCGGCTACTTTCCTGATAGGATGGATGACCTGGACCAACATCCCTGTGGTGTCAGAGCCCTGGTTAGTTACCTTGTCTTTGTCAGGCTGTGGTTGCTGCAATTAGCTCCTTGGATGTGGAAGGACCAAGACCTGAATCCCACGCTGCCCCTTCTACCATAGTGAATTCACCCACTGCTGTCCACTTTGCTGCCTGCACTATGAATACACAACTTTAGCTTCTGGTGGGTTGGCTCTGCCAATGGTAAAGTAGCTCCTTGTTTGCCTACTGGCTTGTGGTCATCAAAGCTATGGCTTTTCCAGTAGGCATGTATGGATGTGAGAGTTGGACCATAAAGAAAGCTGAGAGCTGAAGAATCGATGCTTTTGAACTGTGGTGTTGGAGAAGACTCTTGAGAGTCCCTTGGACTTCAAGGAGATCAAACCAGTCAATCCTAAAGGAAATGAGTCCTGAATATTCATAGGAAGGACTGATGCTGAAGGTGAAGCTCCAATACTTTGGCCACATGATGTGAAGAACTGACTCATTGGAAAAGACTGATTCTGGGAAGGATTGAAGGCAGGAGGAAAAGAGGATGACAGAGGATGAGATGGTTGGATGGTGTCACCAATGTGATGGACATGAGTTTGAACAAGCTCTGGGAGTTGGTGATGGGCATGGAAGCCTGGTGTGCTGCAGTCCATGGGGTTGCAGAGTCAGACATGACTGAGCGACTGAATTGAACTTCCTATTATCAGGATAACATGACCAGCTGACAACCATCAACTTAGTTTAAATGATAGCTCTTGGTGGAAACATCTCCTACTTCCTCCCAGGAATTACGATTCTGTAGAACCTAAAATTGTGATGATGGAAGTACAAAGCCCTGAGGTAGGGACTGGGAGTGCAGATGACACTGCCATCCCCTTGGTTCCCAGCATTTGTCTGCTAGTTGTTAGGGACATAGGATCAGTAATGGCTGTTGGTTCCACATCTAGACTGCACTCAGGGAGAAACTGCCCCAGCTCCACAGTGTGTCCCTCCATCTGGAGCCTTAGCTGAGCCTTTGAGAGACCATTTCAAAGTTCTACCAGGGCAATCAAGAGACTCTGCATGATGGTGCTATATGGCAGGAGCAATGAATGCCATGATTATGTGTCCACTATCAAACCTCTGGTGCCATAAATCTCTGCCCCTTCCAGAGTAGAAGGGGTCCCCTGTGATCAACTTGACATCAAATGTTTGGTTGGTCTCCTCAAAGAGAGCTCAGATTCAGTTGGATACCCATCAGTGGCAATAACTTTATCACCTTTGGTGAAAAGGAGCTCATGTGATTGGGCATATGCATAGCCTTCAGCCCTACCACTGTGGCTACTGCATGGTGCTGGACAAGCCCTCTGTCAGAAAGGCAGAGCAAGGTGGTGTTGATTTGTGCAGCTGTCTGTGTGCTAGGCATTAGACCAGTGTAGCTGAAGGTGAGCTCAGGGCTGGGCCAAGGGAATGTGGGGTTAGCTACTAGGAGTGGCTAATGCTTATACCTTAGGGTCCATAGCTAAGGGCTGCCCTCCTCAGGATATTTGTCTGGTTAGGGCTCCCCCTTCTTTGCACTGTTCCTTTTCCAAGAATACCAATGTACACTTACATTTTAGAGATAGTTTTCTTTCAGTCTCTCTCTACATATATATATATATATATATATATATATATAAAACATAAGGAGTCAGCCCTCCATATCTGCATGTCCCACATCTGTGGATTCAATCAACTGCAGATTAAAAATATTTTTTTTTAAATTCCAGAAAGCACCAAAAAAGCAAAACTTGAATTTTACATGCACTGGCAGTTTTGTCCATAGCGCTAACATTATATTTATACCTATTTACATAGCATTGACATTAAGTATTACCACCTACTCTGGAGAGAATTTAAAGTATACAATGTATTTGAAAGGATTTATGTAGGTTATACTCAAATATTACAACATTTTATGTAAGAGACTTGAGCATCCTTGGATTTCAGTATTTGTGGTGGTGATGGAACAAATTCTCCACAGATATTAAAAGACAACTGTCAAGAGACAGAGAGGGAGAGAAGAAAATATCTATTTTAAATATACATATTAATAATACTTTATATATCTGTGTGAGTAGAAAATAAAAACACAATAATATTAAGAACAACCATTATCTGCATAATCAAAGTATAGGTGATTTTTTCCCTTTTTAATTTTTTTACACTTTTATAATTTTAACCATAAAATGTATCATTTCTATAATCAAAAGTGAACAGTTACCTTAGATATTTAGAAGAATCCACCTTTGTATTTCAGACATAGATTTTGGACCCTTTTGTCCTCAGTTTGCCCAATATTTTCAGTTGCTTGGAAAAGGGGAATTTACTGCCATGAAACTGAGATTTTCAAGTAGACATGAGAAATGAATGAAGAGTTCAGTGTGGTTGGAAGACAGATACGAGATCACATTATTCCTTACAGTCTAACTCTGTTAATACATTAGAATTTAATATCACAAAATTAATAACTCTCTGCTTAAAAGAATATCTAATTTAACAACCCGATTTTATAAAGTTGTAAGTGACATATTTTGTACATGTAAATAGATCATGCTATTTTGACTTCAATAATGCTTAGAGACAGTATTTAGAGTCAATTTGAAAAATCTGCCAGTTTGCATCATTAATTTACTTAGTGGGAAAAGAAAACACCAAGTTGTCATAGAAACAAAGTGCTAGGATGGACTTGAGAGGTCAGTAAATCCTTGCATTTTATAGCTGATATAGATGCCTGGAAGTAATCTGTCCAGGCTGACCTTTAAGAGATAGCAGATTTTTTTTTTTTTTTTTTTACTATATCTGCAACCTGAGTGGACTGCTAGTATCATTTCACTTCAGGCCAACTTGGGGAAAAAAAATCGTGTGCATCTATATTGCGCTCTTGGGCTTTCCTGTTGGCTCAGTGGTAAAGAATCCTCCTGCCAATGCTGGAGATGTGGGTTTGATCCCTGAGTCAGGAAGATCTCCTGGAGAAGGAAATGGTAACCCACTCCAGTGTTCTGCCTGGGAAATCCCATGGACAGAGGAGCCTGGCAGGCTACAGTCCTTGGGGTTGCAAGAGAGTTAGACATGACTTAGCAACTAAACAACAACATTCTGGACTCTTACATAGATTTTTCAAGAAATCTTCTAAAGCAAAAACTACTTGGTTCAGGAGGGCCCTGCATGTACAAGGTCACATGGCTATCTAAAATTAGAACTGTGATCCCATACCAGGACTGTCTCAATCAATGATGCTTGAGAAATTAATATTTGGGAGAAAGTACTTCCAGAAGACGGAGTAAGGACCTTCAAAAATCCACTCTTTTATAAAAGCCACAAAAACACGGGTAAAAAAACTTTCAAAATTAACTTTTTGGTACTCTGAAAATTAATCAAAAGTTTGCACAAATCTAAAGAGTGTTTGTTCAAGAAATATGGCTGTATTTTGATAAGGACAGCATATTTTGTGGCATTTTAATGGTCCCTAACTCATTCTCCTTTCCCCATTTTTGTGGTAGCCGTGAATACAAACAACCCTGCAACCATAGCAGCTATGAAAACCAACAGACTCACAGCCCTGAAGAGGGCAGGTGGTTGGAGCTTACTCAAAGTCCCATCTCCAGAGATTTATTATGATATGACCTGCCTGGCAGCTCTATGAAAACCTTCTTTGCAGACCTTGTCTTTGTTTAACTTGACTCAGGCCTAGCTCAGTGGGAAATCCCTTTTCCCAGGTTGTTTGTTGAAAATAATCAATGGCAATTGTTTAGAATCACAACTGTTAGAGGCAGTAACACCAGGTGGGGATTTCCAAAGGGAAAATTGGAATAAGGGACTTTGAAAAGCTCCGAACTGTTACTGGAGCTTAGAAGTACACAGCATAGGTACACAGCCAACAAAGAGAAGGCAACAGAGCCTCTGGCTGTCACTGAGGCTCTGTATAAGCAGTAGTAAAGGCTGAAGCAGAATTGTAAACTGCCACAACAAATACACAGAAACTCTCGGGAAAGAGTTGGAAACTTACAGGTTCAGGGCATTTAAGGAAACCTCTGTGCAATCACTGGGGCTTCCCTGATGGCTCAGCGGTAAGAAATCTGCCTGCAATGCAAGAGACACACGTTTGATCCCTGGGTTGGGAAGATTCTCTGGAGTAGAAATGACAACCTACTCCAGTGTTCTTGCCTGGGAAATCCCATGGACAGAGGAGCTTGGCAGGCTACAGTCCAAAGGGTCACAAAGAATCAGACGTGACTGAGCACAGCACAGCACAAGCTAACCAATAAGGTTCTTCAATGGCTGCAGACAAACAATGATGTAGATTTTATAGGATTAGTAAGTAAATGAACAGGCAAACAAGTAGTAACAACAATGAACAGCAACAGCAACACTCCCTAGAGAGGAGAACAACTTAATTTGGGGATTATCATATTATACTGTTTAAAATATCCAGATTCCAATCTGCAAAGAAACAGAGAAGTATAGTCCATACAGAGGAGAAAAAAGAAGTCAGTAGAAACTGTTCTTTTAAGTCAACTGTTACAACTATCAGCAAAGAACTAAAGGAAACAATGAGGCTTCTCTGGTGGCTCAGTGGTAAAGAATCCACCTGCCAATGCTGGAGACGCAGATTCCATCCCTGGGTCAGGAAGAGCCCCTGGAGAAGGAAATGGCAACCCATCCCAATATTCTTGCCTGGGAAATCCCATGGACAAAGAAGCCACACACACACACATACTCATTAATACAAAGATCATATATTGTGTGACTCCTTTTATAGCAAATGTCAAAGACAGATTCATAAAGATAGAAATTAGATTAGTGGTTACTAGGGCTTGAGGTAAGAAGGGTATGGGAAGTGACTCCTAATGGATATGGTATTCTTTGTAGGGTGATGAAAATGTATTTATAATTGGGTAGTTATTACAGTGAATATACTAACTCTGTGAATGTACTAAAAGTCACTGAACTGTACACTTAAGAAACGGTGGCTTTTATCTGGGCATGGTTTTACATGCTGAGATCATGTAATTTGTCATCTAATTATTGAACTGCTAAGTTGAATATTTGAGTAAACTGTGGGAGTTGGTGATGGACAGGAAGGCCTGGCGTGCTGCAGTCCATGGGCTCGCAAAGAGTTGGACATGACTGAGCAACTGAACTGAACAGAACTGATGTTGAATATATAAAATCATTGAAGCACATAAGTGCTATCAAGGAATCAAAGTACCCCAATGTATGTTTTTAAAAATACATCAGTGTTCAATGTTATGTGGCAGCCTGGATGGGAATGGAGTTTGGGGGAGAATGGATACGAGTATATGTATGACTGAATCCCTTCACTATTCACCTGAAACTATCGTAACACTGTTAATCAGCTATGCCCCAATAAAAAATTAAAGGTTAAAAAACATTTACCAGCATTTTTCCGATTCTCCCCCATCTTGCTTTATATCTAATCTCTTCACTTTCTAAACATATTTTCTTATATTTTTGAAATTTATGAGAATTCTTTTCTGTTTCCTACCTACAGAGCTAACATTTATTGGAGTCTTTGCAGGCAAATTCTTCAGCAAAGTGACCTCTACACTGCCCCTTCCCCATCCTTACAATCCTATAGCCTCTTAGAAACCTGCACCATCTCCCAGAAGTATCTGTACAAATGAGTTTATAAGTGGACATTTGAGCTTAGAGTAAACCTGAAGAGATGCCAAAGGCTCTTGGTTGAATTAAAATCATAGCGTCAGCAAGAAGTGATTTTCCTAAAGACTTCAGACTTTCTTGACAAGGCTTCCAGACTTATAAGGGAGTTGTTTTTTTTTTTTTTTTTTTGTCTCTAGGAAATGGCTGTGTGGTGATGAGCCAACATAAGACCTGCATATTAAGGAAACTTATGGAAACGTTTAGGTTGGAAAAAACCTACAGTTTTTTTCTCCTCCCTTTCTCATCCTAGCAAATTTTACAGAAATTAAATGAGGTCTAGTAAACAATATACATTTTATAAGGAAAACAGATTTTTCATGTGAACAGGCATCCTACAGATTTATAAAAATGTGTCACTTGAATCCTACTATTTGTTTTGGTTCAAAGAAAGTTTCAAAATGTCCCACTAGATTTAAATAGAATTATGTTAGTAGAATACGGAATAACAAATTTAGGGGACTGAATTTTTATAAATATCTGCTGAGGTCTTTTGAAAAAGAAAAGGAATGTATTCTTCTATGATCATACATGTTAAAGGGATGAATAACAATGGAAAGGAGCCAACTGACTTGAGGATTCTAAAATGCTAAGAACGCAAGATAATGATCACTACTGTGAGATGCACACCTGGGAGAGAAAGAATAACGCTGGGGTCACATCCATCCATCCTGGGCCACAGCCGGACTCTCCAACACAACCAAGCTGGAGACTGTTGACCAAGGAAATGCACGTCCTCAGCATGGCTTGTTTAAAAATTATTATTATATTTTACAAATTCATCAAGTTTAAAGAAAAAGCCTTTTCCCACTACTTTGAGCTATCAGTCTTGTTGCCGAGTATCGTGTGTCTTGTTTAACTTGAGAGATAATGGGTTACAGACCTCGAGTAGCATCTCAAGAAAATCTTCAATATCAAATGCACTTCTGTGTGGACTTTAAAATGTGACCTGAAGAAGAATATTCAGCACTGTAAAGCAGATTTATGTGTTACTAATGGTAATATGTTAACACATTTCCTTTCACATGTTGATGATGGTGATATCTACATAAGGTGATTTAGAATTTACAAAGAATTTTTGCAAACATAATTTTACTTAGTTCACACAAAAGCCTGTGAGATCTTTAGGGTCAATTTTCTTTAGGGGAGATATTTCTGTCTTCATTTCACACATGGGATAACTGTGCCTCAGAGGAGTTGAACTCTGCATCATTAGTAGAATTGAAGTCTGGGTCCAGGGCACTTGATTTTAATTTCAGAACATTTTGCAAACCCATGTTCTCAATCTGGACTGCATATAAGAATCATCTGGATGATATTTAAAAAAAAATCCTCATGTTCTGGATGAACCCCAGACCAATGAAATCAGAATGACTTGTCATGAGACCCAGGCCACAGTATTTGTTACAGTTCTTCAGATAACACCAGTGTTCATCCAAGTTTGAGAACTTTGTTCTACAATGTCGTATTTCTTCCTTAAAGGAAGAGTGGCATTTAAAAACTGTTCTCGTTGGAAGGACCGATGCTGAAGCTGAAGATCCAATACTTTGGCCACTTGATGTGAAGAGCTAACTCATTGGAAAAGACCCTGATGCCGGGAAATGTTGAAGGCAGAAGGAGAAGAGGGTGAGAGAGGATGAGATGGTTGGATGGCACCACCCATACAACGGATATGAACTTGGGAAAACTCCCAGAGATGGTGACGGACAGGGAAGCCTCGTGTGCTGCAGTCCATGGTGTCTTGAGGAGTCGGATACAATTTGGTGACTGAACAACAGCAACATTTAAGAGACCGAGATGTGAACCTTCAAAGATTTCTTGAGAATCTATTATTTCTTGAGAATCTTCTGTGCGTCTAGTGGCACTTTTCTAGAAGATACCACAAAGTTCCTGGCAGTCTAGTTACCTCACAGGCATTATTATCATTTTGGCCAGATGTAGTGATCTTCTTCCATGTTGCTCATGAGCAATATTCTCATGAGGAATATTCATTCCTCACTCTTGCTCCTCTTCTTAATTTGACCCCAATGTCAATCACTTTTATGCAATGAAATGTCTGCTGCTCTATGCTCACCAGTAAACATGCACGCATGCCACATTGCTTCAGTTGTGTCTGACTCTTTGAGACCCTATGGACTGTAGCCTGCCAGGGCCAGGCTCCTCTGTCCATGGGATTCTCCACGCAAAAGTACTGGAGTGATTTGCCATACCCTACGACTGCAGTGACTTAACAGCAGTAGCAGCAGCAGCCTTTTCCAAACGCAAATTTCTGAGCCCAGGTGAAACAAAGCCAGTTATTTGGAAACCATCAGCTATGTCCTCCCCAGTAAGCACCGAGGAGCTAAGGGGATGTGAGAGGCAGCCATCCACCACACTCCCCATCCCTTACGGTAAACAGGAATTAGTATATGAACAATAAAGAAAGCAGGATTGGCCCCAGACAGCTGGATGCATATGAAAGAAATTATTTCAGCAAGCCCTGTGGCTTGCATTTAGATCACTAAATCTCTTCACATGAGAGATTTAGTTTCCTTTTAATTAACAGTAATCTTTGAATATTCAGATTACCTGTCCCTTGCTGCAAGCTTGTATATAGCCTGGCTCCTCCCCTGCCTCCTGAAAGTCTGTGCTTTTGGGGTTATCTGAGATGCTGTCTCCTGGCTCAAGTCCTAAAATTCCCACCAGATAAAACCTAACTCTTAACTTTTAGGTTGTGCATATTTTTTTTAGTTGACACTTTCTTCCTAAATGAAGAGTTAGAACACCATAATAGAGGTGGGATGTATGGACACTTTTACTGTGTAAAGACCTGTTAGGTAGTTAGAATAGGAAAAAGGAGTCCAAAGTGGCTGTGGCCAGATGACAAAGAAAGGGGAAAGCCTGTGAAAATGGAACAAAAGAAAATCCTTGGACGGGAGTGAGAACTTCAGGTGAAACAAACGCACCCCCTTCTTGGCTAGACCAATTTGCATAGGGCAGGCTCAGGGGGAGGAGACGAAAAGAGAAGCCAGGATGGACTGAGGCCTCTCATTTGGGGCTGGCCCGCCCTCATGCCTTGAGGCACGCCTTCCTCTGCTTGCCGAATAAGGCTCTGAGCTGTAACGGAGCTGTAACACTGCTCCACCATTTCGAATCTTTGCTGCAGCAAGACAGAACCAAAGAAATTACACACTACCCAGACATATCTGGTGCAGTGATTCAGATGTAAACTGGCTGAAACAACCTTGGCTTGACTACCTAGAGACCCAGGTGAAAAATTTTACTTGGAGCTCAGTGTAAAGAAAAGAATAGAAAAAACATTTTTTTTTCAATTTTTGGTACATTTTGTTGGAGTATAGTTGATTTACAATGTCGTGTTAGTTTCAAGTGTACAGCAAAGTAAGTCAGTTGCACATAGACATATATCCATTATTTTTCAGATTCTTTTCCCATATAGATCATTATAAAGTATTAAGTAGAGTAAAAAAAAAAATTTTCTGCTGCTTCCCAATATGCTTCCTTTTGTCAGATAAGGAGAGCCAAGTACTCCATCATGCTCTTCTTTCTGACTTGGCTGCTAGGAGGCTTGGAACTATGTACTGTGTACAAGTCCGATTGGTTTCTTTCACTGCAACTCTTCTGGCACATTTCCCTACATATCAGGGTCTTGGCCCTCCTGATGCTTAAACAAGGTCATTGTCAAGAGTTTGATGAAGGTCTGGGGAAGGTTAAGGGAAGCCAGTGAGTTATGGTGGGACATTCTATGGCTTGCTGCAGCTGGAAGGAAGCCACTGCAGCCAGAGTCTGGAGGAGAGGTGGGAAGCAGTTGCTGGAATGTGGAAAGTGTCTGCAGCTCTAGGAGAGGGCTGCCTGATGGGAGCCGTAGCTGTTGGTGGAGGACCACCACTACTGCCAACCCAGGATCCTGCAGGGAAGGACCCTAGGCCAAATTTCCCAACATCTTTCTCCTCTTGACCTTGAGTCCCTTGCCAGCAATGGCCATTATCCAAAGCAGATGGAAACCAGAGGGCAAAGAAACCCAACTGATAGAGTCCATAGTGGTCAGTGACCCAGGACACAGAGCAGGGTGAAGGGTGGGTTAGGAAGGACAAGAGAGACAACTCAGTGCCCATCTCAACTAGGTGATGAGTCTTACACTTTACAAGGGTTTTACTAAAACAAAGCCTTCCCTGGTAGCTCAGCTGGTAAAGAATCTGCCTGCAATGCAGGAGACCCTGGTTTGATTCCTGGGATCAGACTGGAGAAAGATCCCCTGGAGAAAGGAAAGGCTACCCACTCCAGTATTCTGGCCTGGAGAATTCCCTGGTCTGCATAGCCCATGGGGTCGCAAAGAGTTGGAAACAATTGAGTGACTTTCATTCCACAACAAGGTCATTGTCAAGAGTTTAATGAAGATCTGGTGCCTTTTATTGTTTCCTACTTTGTTACTTTTACTTTAAAATTAGGCTGAGTTTGGGAAAGAATGGGTAAAAGTTAAAGAATGGCAGTAAAAGCCTAAAATAACATGATTTATTGTGGTTGAAACATGTAAAGGTTATAGAAGACCATCACCACCTTCCTACATGACCATGTTCAGATTTTAGAAACCCTTGAGGGAAATAAGCCAACACTGTCATCTTTATGATTGAATCATCTCTCTTTGTGTCTCTCACAGTTGTCTGTTCCAGCTATATATCTCCAGATAAACCAGGGGCTGATGTTTTTCTGACAGATCTGTATATTGCTCTTTAGGGATTTGACTGGAGTAAATTCTCCTGTCATGTTATTCAAACTCAGTTACACAAGCCCAGGACTCCATAGGCCATTTCTTTTTTCCTTTCTTTTTTTAAAAACATGCTCTTTGTTTAAGATTTTGAAAGCACAGAAAGTGTGAGAAGAAAATATAAATTCCCTGACTCTGCTCTGAGAGATGACCACTAAAAACACTTGGGCATATTTTCTTTATATTTCTTTGTTTACCTGTTTCCTTTTACCATCACCAGTATGATAGCTGCTGCTGCTGCTGCTAAGTCGCTTCAGTTGTGTCCGACTCTGTGCAACCCCATAGACGACAGCCCACCAGGCTCTGCCATCCCTGGGATTCTCCAGGCAAGAACACTGGAGCGGGTTGCCATTGCCTTCTCCAATGCATGAAAACGAAAAGTAAAAGTGAGGTCACTCAGTCATGTCCGACTCTTTGCGACCCCATAGACTGTAGCCTACCAGGCTTTTCAATCCATGGGATTTTCCAGGCAAGAGTACTGGAGCACTTACTATTAAAAGCTCGACACTATTCTAAGACCTTTACCATATAAAGTAAAAACTCTTATGATCTTCATTTTACAGATGAGGAAACTGAGGCCCACAAAGGTTATACAATTTGCTCAAAATCACATAAAAATTAAGTGGCAAGACTTGAATTTGAACCAGAACAATGTGTTCAGGTGCTCACACTTCAAGTCACAAAATAGAGTGATACGACATCAGTTAAAAACATGAGCAGCAGAAGGAAAAAACAAAGGTAAGATCATAAACTGGAATCATAAATTGACGGAAAACTCCAAACCATAAAAACCTTTATCCTTGCTTCTAGCATTCCACAGAGTTTGCTCTAACTTTGTAGTATCCTTTTGTAATTTTAGAAGGGGAGTCTTGTCAATTACAAAAGGCTCATAGAGGCTTCATTGATGGCTCAGATGGTAAAAAATTCACCTGGAATGCAAGAGACCTGGGTTTGATCCCTGGGTTGGGAAGATCCCCTGGAGAAGGGAATGGCAATCCATTCCTGTATTCTTGCCTGGAGAGTTCCTTAGACAGAAGAGCCTGGCAGAGCTACAGTCCATGGGGTCACAAAGAGTCAGACACAACTGAGTGACTAACACTTTCACACTTTCACACTGGGGTTCATAAGATTAAAAACAGGTCAAATGATCAACAGAAATATTGCTATTGTTGGTATTGTGATCAGACAGAAGTCATAAATACTTGGTTATCATGTAATGTGACTAATAATATGATTTATTCTTTTCATTTATTGTTTCACTATTATTAAGCACCTGGGCTTCCCTTGTGGCTCAGCTGGTAAAGAATCTGCCTGTAATGCAGGAGACCTGGGTTTGATCCCTGGGTTGGGAAGATCCCCTGAAGAAGGAAAAGGCTGTCCACTCCAGTATTCTGGCCTGGAGAATTCTATGGACTGTGTAGTCCATGGGGCCACAGAGTTGGACATGGCTGTGTAACTGTCACACTTGAAGCACCTACTCTGGATCAGGTATGGTTCTAGGTATTAGCAATACAGTATGCAATAAGTCTTTGTGTTAGGGATCTTACATTGTAGTGAAAGAGACAGACAATAAGCAAGCAAATAAATTAAAAATATATCATTTCAAGTAGGGGGAGAGTGCCAGAGTGGAGAAGAGAAGGCGTACTTCAGGAATATTCCAACTGGGGCAAAAGACAGATTTTGTGGTCTATGGTTTGTAACATCCCTCAATAAAGACCAAGTCAAATTCAGGGATGGTGATTCACATAGGGTAGCAGCATAGTCTGGAGAAGGCAATGGCACCCCACTCTAGTACTCTTGCCTGGAAAATCCCATGGATGGAGGAGCCTGGTGGGCTGCAGTCCATGGTGTCACAAAGAGTCGAACACGACTGAGCGACTTCACTTTCACTTTTCACTCATGCATTGGAGAAGGAAATGGTAACCCATTCCAGTGTTCTTGCCTGGAGAATCCCAGGGACGGCAGAGCCTGGTGGGCTGCCATCTATGGGGTCGCACAGAGTCGGACACGACTGAAGTGACTTAGCAGCAGCAGCAGCAGCAGCAGCAGCAGCATAGTCTATAGAAGTAGATTTTAGATTCTAAAGGAAAATAGATGGACTTCATATCCTGTAACTAATCATCTGTGCTCTGTGAGCTCAGTTACTCAGTGGTGTCTGACTCTTTGTGGCCTCATGGACTGTAACCCACCAGGCTCCTCTGTCCATGGGATTTCCCAGGCCAAGAGTACTGGAGTGAGTTGCCATTTCCTCCTCTAGGGGATCTTCCCAACCCAGAGATTGAACCCACATCTCTTGCATCTCCTCCATTGGCAGGCAGATTGTTTACCACCAGTGCCACCTGGGAACCCCCAAATCATCAGTAACTATGATTGAAAATGTTTTTCATCCAAGGATTGGTAAGTATAGGAGAGTACAATAGTGAGGTCTAACCCCATTGAGCGCCTAGAGTTAAATACAGAAAGGTGGTTCTCACACTTGTCCTTATAGTAGCTTCCCTAAGGTTTAAAACCTAGATTATCAGCTTGCCCGAAGAAGTTTTGCTTTAGAAGGTCTAGGGTGGAGTCCAATAACGTGCATTCCTAATAAGTTATGATGTGCTGCTGTGGCTTCAGTGATCACTCCTTGAGAACCAGCGGTATTGACCCATGAGTTCTAAGACTCAGTTTGGGTGGTGACCACAGTGGGGGTTCCAAGAGTTGGGGCTGAAATCCTCTTGGAGAAATGCAGTGGCCTAACCTAATCTATCTTTTCAGATGACCATCCCATTATTTATTTAGAAGGGAGCTAAAGAAGCGCTTGTTCCCAATTGGCGGAGCCAGGCTTTTTCCCTGGGGAAATTGTTATCAAAGGGCTACAAAGCACAGACAAATGGGTACTTGAAGTCCTGTTCCATTAGTCTGGCCAAAACTGTTTTAGCTTGGAAGACTTTCAGGAAGATACAAGCAAAACATCTGTGTCAAGCATGTATTTTTTACTGGTAAAAAATAATCACAATCATGAAATTATATTTCATACTGATAAAAAATAACCTTTAAACACACAAGACTTTTCCAAATTAATAAGTCTCTTTGAAAGCATCATTTTAATAGATATATAACATTCCATCATGTGATTATGTGTAATTTATGAGCCATTTCTCTTCTGTAGATTTCCACTATTTTTTAATGGTAATGAATACCTGTGCACATAGATCTTTGCCCACATTTCTAATTACTTCAGCTTACTTCAAGTGGAATAGCTGAGTCAAAATAAACATTTCTATATGTGCATGAAATATATTTCCATTTGTTATTTCTAACCAAGAAGTATTTAAATGTGAACACTGTTGCAAGGACAGCATGATCTTGGCTTTCTTCTTTGCCATTTGAATAAGACTAAGCCTTCTTGTTCTCAAAATAATAAGCATGTGATTCATCTAGAAGGAAAAGAAATTTCATATCAAAATGTCTCTAAAGAAAATTTGTGAAAGTCTCTTTGAAGAGGGAGCTAACAGAAAAAACTTTGCCACACAGTACACAGAAAAAATTCCTAATTAAATCTCTCTCTCTCTCACCAGAGTTGCCTCATTACAGCTTCCCCTGACAATCTCTAGTCTGTCTTTCTCTCCAGCCTCAGCTGATCTCTCTCACCTTCCAGACCTAGGTCCATGCCTCTCTCTTATAAACAAACGTAAGCTCTTCATTTTTAAAAATGTCCAGCTGTAGCCTTGAATAGTGAAATTAAGGCCCAGAAATGGATTGAGCAAATAATTTTCTTGAAGAGGCTTTGGAGGGAAGCTTGTGGACATTGCAGAAATGCATCACAGGTTGACTTTGGCCAAAACTTGCCCCTTAACTTAGACATTTGTGTCCCACCACTGGAAGACTGAACAGCAAAATCTTCTTTGGTGTCATTTCTGATCTTCCTGAACTTAAGTGTGCCCAATGATTGTGTGACAGGGTAAGTTTCAGTCACATCTATGGTGTCTAATCATTGTAACAAAGTCTACAATATGAACAAAGCATGTCAATCAAATTTATTAATATTTGAATACTCACTTTTAAATGCAGATAAGCTTCACTGATGTAACTTGGATTAGTAATCTCTTTATGGGTGTTATATGTTGAAATTTTCCAGTAGTCTTGTATGGATGTGACAATTGGACTATAAAGAAAGCTGAGTGGTGAAGAATTGTGCTTTTGAATGGTGGTGTTGGAGAAGACTCTTAAGAGTCCCTTGGACTGCAAGAAGATCCAACCAGTCCATCCTAAAGGAGATCAGTCCTGAATATTCATGAAAGGACTGATGTTGAAGCTGAAACTCCAAAACTTTGGCCACCTGATGCAAAGAGCTGACTCATTTTAAAAGACCCTGATGCTGGGAAAGATTGAAGGCAGGAGGAGAAGGGGATAATAGAGGATGAGATGGTTGGATGGCATCACCGACTCAATGGACACGAGTTTGGGTAAACTCTGGGAGTTGGTGATGGACAGGGAAGCCTGGTGTGCCGCAGTCCACGGGGTCACAAAGAGTTGGACACGACTGAGCGACTAAACTGAACTGATGTTGAAATTCTATTATTTCTGTAAGTAGGTGCATAGTTACTAATTTTAAGAGTACAATGTATTACTAATTATTGTAAAAGTTGTTAACTTTACATATAAAGACAAAAAGAATATTCAAACAGTTACATAGATAAATTGATTCATTGTATGAAGATTAAAAGAATGTATTAGCTAGACAACTTTTTGGAAGAAGTTTATATCCTTTTTTTAGCCAATAAATGCTTTTAAAACTTAAAATAATAACACAAGTATGAATAATAAAGCTCAGCTTTATTAATAATCAGATTCTTTGTGGAATCATTTGGTGGACTAGCATTCCTAACAATAAACAAAATAATCTTACAGGAATCATTTAATTTTGAGTGATTTAACCCCCATTTGGGTTATGCTTCTTGGAAGACAAAGACCTTTTTCAAGAGTTTTAATGAATGAATTAAAAGCAGAAGGCCAGCTTTTTCAACTCAAAATTATATAAGATGGAAAAATCTTCATAATTAGGTACAGCAGCACCCATGGTAAATTACCATTGATCCAGAGGAAAAATATACACTATGAGGGAAATAAGATAGTACTAGAGAAAAAGGAAGTGTCTAAAAATCTCCTTCCTTAAAAAAAAAAAAAAATTCTCCTTCCTCCTTTCCTGCTGTCAGTTTAAAGTGAGTGACTATTCATGCAGCAAACATGAAGTAAGCAACCCCAGGAGCAATCCAGCAACTGACGGAGCTCAGAAACTATTGCTCTAAATCCTAATGGTAAATGTGTACAATTTAGCTAATAAAAGGCTAAACAATAAAAGTTTGATAATAATAATTATTGTTATTTAGATTTATTGTGGTTATCCCAGAAACAAGTTCTTTGATTAGGATATTTGGCTTTAGGTGAATTTTTTTTTCAAATCCAGACATTTGTAACTCAGTTAAAATGTGTATTTGCCACACGTCTAATTTACTTTAATATTTCTAATCCTGTCAAAGCTCATTAGCAAAAACTGCTATTGACTGCAGCAGCAGGAGATTGGGCCAAAACTGCCTTATTAAAACATTCCCATCTGGATATGTTTTTCAGCTTTCCTCAATGAGGCATTCAACTGGCAAAAGTAGAGATCTGCTATGATCAGGAAAGTTTTCTCTTCTCGAGCATTCTTTTCTTCCAAGTCTTCAAGTGCCTGACATGTTGTTTCTATAATAGTTTGGAATGATGTTTTCTTACTAGACACCAAGAGGATTCAAGTCCCTATTTTCTGCTTAAAAATGCTTTCTGATGTTCACCATGCCAGGAGAACTTAGGGAATATTTTATCCAGAAGCCTCACTTTCCAGGTGAAGAAACAGGCTCGAGCAGGTGAAAGAACCCATCCAAAGTTCAGCAGCTAACCAGGGAGGAACTGGAACAGGATCCCACCTCCCTCCCAAGGTGCACTCCAGCACTCAGTCCAGAGCTGCAAGTAGTCACCCTTTCAACCTATCTTTTTTTCTCTTTCTTAATGCCATATTCCTGACCAGACTTAAGAACGATCTTTCTTTTTCTTCTCAAATCTAGTCTTATTTCAACTTTAAGAACTGATGGGATCGAGCCTCTTTGATCTCTTTCTGTTTCCTGAGTATTTCAACCTGCCGCCTCATGGGTCTAATGAGCATCACAGATGATCCATTGATGTTTCTGGCTCAATGAACCATTCATTATTACACTGATTATTATGAATTGCATTTTGGCGTGTGCTCCTTCCCCTTAATTTTGAAACCCATGTGTATTGGACAGGAAATCGAGTCCATGTGTTTTTAACTCATTTGCACCCAGGTCATTAGAATGTGACTGGTCAGAGCTAACTGGACTCTAAGTAGTGCTCTGGGTCTTTTCATAATGTATTGATGTCTTAGCTTCTGCAAGATGTCACCAGCCAGATTGTAGGCACTAGAGTTCCAATTCTAGCTCTTCAAAGCCGACTCTGACGTACTCCCAGTCACCTTTTCTTGATTAACTCCATATTTGTGATATTTTCTTTGGATGAATGACTATGTGAAACTGAGACAAGTCTGAGCATACTATCCTCCTTCTAGGAACATCTAGAAATACTCATGTAAATAACAATACTGAGCATTCATTGTGCATTTACTATGTGCCAGGCACTCTGCTGTTTCTGCTGCTGCTGCTAAGTCACTTCAGTCGTGTCTGACTCTGTGCGACCCCATAGACAGCAGCCCACCAGGCTCTCCCATCCCTGGGATTCTCCAGGCAAGAACACGGGAGTGGGTTGCCATTTCCTTCTCCAATGCATGAAGGTGAAAAGTGAAAATGAAGTAGCTGAGTCATGTCCGACTCTTAGCGACCCCATGGACTGCAGCCCACCAGGCTCCTCCATCAATGGGATTTTCCAGGCAAGAGTACTGGAGTGGGGTGCCATTGCTTTCTCTGTTTAGGCACTCTGCTGCTGCTGCTAAGTCGCTTCAGTCGTGTCCAACTCTGTGCGACCCTGTAGACAGCAGCCCACTAGGCTCTTCTGTCCCTGGGATTCTCCAGGCAAGAATACTGGAGTGGGTTGCCATTTCCTTCTCCAATGCATGAAAGTAAAAAGTGAAAGTGTCGCTCAGTCGTGTCCGACTCTTCTTGACCCCATGGACTGCAGCCTACCGGGCTCCTCCGTCCATGGGATTTTCCAGGCAAGAGTACTGGAGTGGGTTGCCATTGCCTTCTCCCGTTAGGCACTCTACCTGTGTTTAATTCTCACAATAACCCAGTGACTTGGGTAGGATTACTATTTCCATTTTAAAGACTAGAAAATAGAGATCCCAGGTCACAGCTAATAGGCACTGTAGCCACAGATCTATGTATCCTTCTTGGATAATCTCATGAGATCTCTCCTACCTCTGCTCTTCCTCTCAAGTCTGGCCCATAGCCCACACCTCTTTGCTGTGTTTAGGAAACGCACATCCGTTTGCCTGTTGCACATCTCTATTTGGAGATCCCAGAGGATCACAAACTCGGGATCCATAACTGAACTCATTCACTCTTGAGAGTCCCTTGGACAGCAAGGAGATAAACCAGTCAATCCTAAAGAGAATCAACCCTGAATATTCATTGGAGGGACTGATGCTGAAGCTGAAACTCTGATACTTTGGCCACCTGATGAGAACAACTGACTCATTGGAAAAGACACTGATGCTGGGAAAGATTAAGGGCAGGAGGAGAAGAGGCTGGCAGAGGATGAGACGGTTGGATGGCATTACCGACTCAATGGACATGAGTGCAGGGAAGTCTGGTTTGTACCAGTCCATGGGGTCGCAAAGAGTCAAACACGACTGAGTGACTGAACAACTCTTCTTTCTAGCTTCCAAACAGGCCCCTTCTGTTGTACTCTTATCTCATAAAAAATGCTAAGATTCCTCTCCTTTATGTTTCATCTATGCAGTTCTGTCCTGCATTACTGTCCACTGCAACCCCTTCCATCAGACTGCAAATGCCTCTTGCAGGCATGGCCATCACTTTGCTCTGCCTCCAATCCATTCTCTACACTCTATCCGCACATGATTATCTCTTCAATAGCTGTCCATTATCCCTGGGGATAAAATCTTAACTCCTTATGGATGTGTCTTTCTCTCTAGACTGTGAGTTCTTCGGGAGAAGGGACGTAGTCCAATTCATCATTAGCTATTCATTGACTGGTATTTGTTGAGTGATTGAAAGTGCCTACACTGGTTCTATTCAATGGTCAAAAGTCTCCTTTTTCTTCCAAAGGTTGGGGGAGGGAGCTGAGTGGGAGGGCAATTAGGGATGATGACCTCTGCCTCTCTTGACCCAAGTTTTTCAAAGAGGAAAGAAGGAGAGTAACACTCAGCTTGCAATGTTTGGTTATGTGCCTCTAGATATTTTAAAGGGATAAGCTTACCCTATCCCAGCAGACACCCTATGAATAGTACTGTCTTCATTTTTGAGATGATAAAACTAAGGTCCAGTAAAGAATATGCCCAAGCTCAAAAACTTAGTAATTAACCAAGCTTAGTCATTAACCAAACCATCATTCAAACCTTAATCTGGCTAGTTCCAAAGCTGGGCCTCCTTATATCCATCAACCATGTAAAATTCATTCTAAAACTAAGCCCAATAACCTTATACATGAACCATATCTGATCCGGGCATCCTGCCCGCCCTCCATCAAGTGTCCTTTGCCAATACACTCACTCATTCCTCTATTCCAACCACCACAGCCTCCCAACCACAGACCACGGGCTCCAGCAGAGCTTGGAGTTTGCCAATCTGACTTAGAGATAAGGAGTATCTTACGGAACCTTCCCAATCTAATAATACCCATTGTGTTTTCCTAGATCAGATAGGGAGTTTTAATTAAAGTTAAAATCTTGTAAAGTAACCTCCGATCAAAATAAATAAATTTATATTAAAAAAAAAACAGAAAAAAATCTTATCTGCAACTGCTTAGTTAGAAGAAATATTTTCCTCTTTCACAAGTTCTGATTTTGGGGAGGCATTAAGGAAGCTAAGTAAAAATAGTCAGGGTGCAAAGAGGGAAGTGTATTTCCTGGCATCGGAGTCTGAAGCTTTCAGAATTTTGGACCCAGGTGCTGAAGCAAATGAGGCAACTTGGACTTTATGAGATTGAACACAATTCTTTGAGGAATACAAGTCTGTGAGTCAGGGAACCAATAACATGGGGTCATAAGCTCAGGGAAAGCCAGTATAAGGTGGGAGCTATCGTCTAACTCAGTTCATTTTAAAATTCGACCATTCTTAAGTACTTATTGTATATCCAGCACTGAATACACAGGAAGTAAGACACAGTTCCTGCTGGTGAGCTTACAGTCCAGTCAGGGAGACAGACATGAAAGCAAACGTGTAACAATTAATCGTGATAATTATGCTAAGTACCTGCATGGCACAGGCGAGAAAGCAATTTTTTTTTTTTATCTGAAGCGTGGTTGATTCACAGTATCATGTTAGTTTCAGGTGAATAGCATAGCGATTCAGTTGCTGTACTCCTGTTCAGTCCCTCAGCCATGCCCGACTCTTTGCAACCCCGCGGATTATAGCCCGAAAGGCTGCTCTGTCCATGGGATTTTCCAGGCAAGAATACTGGAGTGGGTTGCCATTTTCTTCTCCACGGGCTCTTCCTGACCCAGAGATCAAACGCATGTCCCATGTTTCCTGGGTCTCCCTGCATTGAAAGCAAATTTGTTACTGCTGAGGCACTGGGGAAACCCATGTGTATATCTATATGTATAACTGATATACATATAAAACTGAATCTGAATTCTTTTCAGATTCTTTTCCCTTATAGGTTATTATAAAATATTAAGTTTAGTTTTCTGTTCTATACGGAATGTTCTTATTGGTAATGAATTTCTTTTGAGAATCCTGAGGAATTTAGAATTATCAGAAAGGGTGAGTTCTAGGTGGAGTTTTGAAGGACAAATAGGTAGAGAGTAGTGCTTTAAAGCAGAGGGAAAAACCCATGCAATGTCACAGAAACCAAAATGAACAAGCAAATAAGCAAAACCCACGAGGTGTGAAGGGTCAGCCGAGGGCTGCTTAAAGACCATGTGAACGTGTGCATAGGCTGTGTGCACACCTGTGAAGAATCAGTGGCTTCTTCCATCTTCTAATGACAGAGAGACATGTAGGGTTAATTACCAGCAATGCCCTCCCTCTTGCATTCTTGATATATTTCCTCAAGAATGAGTCAAGTCTAACTAACGATATTTGTATGAATATATATCAATGAAAGAATAACACGGGAGAGAAAGGGTCTTATAAATGTCACAGTGCGGTCCATTTTTATATGATATATGAAATAATATAAATTCATTGCTCTCATAAGTTTACAAAGAAATTCAGCTTCAGGGCCTGTTTACAAGGACTGTTGGACTTTGTGAACAAAGCATTCTCATTTGCTCTAGGGGCTTTTTGATAACTGCATTATGGGGTTCTTGCGAAATGGATTTGGTGGTCTAAGTCCTTGGTGAGTTGGGATATGCAAGAGAATTTCAAAGCCAGCTCATGTGATTTGCCTGGGATGTCAGTCAGCACTGTCTCTGGCAGTCACTGAAGAAAACTGCCATTGTCCTGCTGCATATATCATTTCCAACAAGCTAGTTCTCCTGCATGCATCTTTCTACAAGCCCCAAGATACATGCAGAGATGCTGGTGGATTCTGTTCAATTTTGCCAGCTTTTCCTGGGCTTCAAAGGCTGCCAAATTCAACACTGGCTGCTGCTTTTAGGAGGTGAGCTCTTTGTGTGGTGATAAATTCCCTGAGCTGGAGCAGAGATGAGGAAAATCTTTTCCCAGTCTTGCAAATATGAGCTAGTGAGCTGGACATGGAAATGTCCAGGTTTGCTCATATTTGCAAAACTTGCTTGGTCATTAGTGTCCTGTTAGGACATATCTGTGTTTGTGGCAGACACTGAAAACTGCTGGCTCTTCTATCTTCCTTTCTTGGAAATATCACTTTGAAGACTGTATTCCCAGTTCCCTTCAGTCCAGAGTGCCCAGTGAGATTTAAGCAAGTTTTCAGATGGGGCTTTAAGAGTTGGCTCTGTTGATAGAACCACCATTTGCCCTCTTCCCTCACGCTTCCTATTTCCTGCCTGGAATCATAACCTGATGGCTAGTGCTCCAGCAGCCACCTTGGATGATGAGGCAAACTTGATGATGGAAACCATTCACCAAGAATGGGAAAGAAGAAAGAGACTGCATCCCTGATGACATAGAAAATCTGACATTCCACTACAGACTGCCTACTTCTGCACTTCATATTGTATGAGAGAAAAGTAACCAACCCCCTATTTAAGCATCTGGCATTTGGGTTTTCTATTATATGCAACTGAAAACAATTCCTAATGGGAAACAATTTTGTTTTCTCTTCTACCGTATATTAGTTTCCCTCAGTCAGCGGGCAACACAGCTGCCAGCAATTCCAGAGAAAGTAGACAATAATTATTCAGAAGAGTTCAGGAGTCAGATTGCCTCAAGCAATATCCTGGCCCAGCCACTCACAAGGTTGTGACCTTGAGCAAATTCCTTAAATACCTTGTGCCTCAATTTCCTCTTTTTATACTAGGAATAATAGCAGTATTTTATCTTCATAGTGTGGTTGTGATGATCAAGCCAAAACAAATAACCTATGTAGAGTGCTTTGAGTACATCTAGCACCTAATACGGAGAAGGCGATAGCACCCCACTCCAGTACTCTTGCCTGGAGAGTCCCATGGATGGAGGAGCCTGGTAGGCTGCAATCTATGGGGTCGCGAAAGGTTGGACACAACTGAGCGACTTCACTTTCACTTTTCACTTTTATACATTGGAGAAGGCAATGGCACCCCACTCCAGTACTCTTGCCTGGAAAATCCCATGGATGGAGGAGCCTGGTGGGCTGTAGTCCATGGGGCCGCAAAGAGTCGGACACAACTGAGTGACTTCACTTTCACTTTTCACTTTCATGCATTGGAGAAGGAAATGGCAACCCACTCCAATGTTCTTGCCTGGAGAATCCCAGGGACGGGAGAGCCTGGTGGGCTGCCGTCTATGGGGTCACACAGGGTCGGACATGACTGAAGTGACTTAGCAGCAGCAGCAGCAGCACCTAATAAGGACTTCCCAGGTGGCTCAGCAATAAAGAACCTGCCTGTCAATGCAGGAGACTTGGGTTGGATCTTTGGGCTGGGAAGATCCCTTGGAGGAGGAAATGGCAATGCACTCCAGTACTCTTGCCTGGGAAATCCCATGGACAGAGGAGCCTGGCAGGCTACAGTCCATCCATGGGGTCATTAAGAGTCAGACACGACAGCTAATAGAAAGCAGGAAAACCTAATAATCATTCAGCACATATTAGTTATTATTCTTTATTTTTTTTTAAAGCATTTCTTTTATTCTGGCTCTGTGAACCTAGAAGACACCAGCAGAGAAATCCCAGAGAAGGGCTGGGCTTGTTCCAGTGTGGGTGAAGGTCCTGGCGGCTGGGAAGATGGGAACTAGGATTGGCCTAGCTGGGTCACATGCCCACCTTGATGGTGGTATTGATGGGAGAAGGGGTCAATCGAGTGTGGTATCAGAAAGGGGCAAGGAGGTGAGTGCTGGAAAACAAAGACCAAGACTTGCATATGCCCCTTATTTGCCTATTGAGGCTATTAAAAAAAATACACGTTTGCCAAAATCCTTGAAACTTTTTGTGCCAATGATATAAGGAGTTGCTATCATCAGCATTCTCTAATGAGGCCTTTCTTCTTTCCCATCAGACTGAAACCGAATTGAGGTCTCACCTTTCTTTCAGTGATGAGGCAGCCCCTAGAAGACCCTGCAGAACTAAGACCCCAACCCCTACTGGTGATAAAAACATGTGATGGCACAGACAGGGCAGTGACATTCACTACCAAGCCAGTCACCTGCAAAGGGAGAAAAAGCATCCACGGCTAGCAAAGGGTCCAGGGAAGAAACCCAAACCAACTCTGAAACCAAACAGCTGCCTGAGGTATGGTATTGTGCTGTAGAACTTTCCAGCTCTGTGTGTGTGTACTTGTGTGTATATTAATCATGTGTTCCTATTTTCCGTATTCTGATGATTTGACATCTTGGGGCCTTGCTGGCCCTGGAGGGACTACCCTCTCAGGATTAGCTCATTCCTAGAGACAGCACCCACTTGCCCAGGAACGTGCCTTTAAATGCAAACCAATCATTGCAAAATACACTCTCTCCTCCAGATTCCTTCACTATTGGATTCTCACGCTCTGGGCCACTCTCCACCCTTCCCAGTCACTTCAAGCCTGGGTACATTGCTAGGGACAAGGTACAGGGACAACCCCTGTGCTTTAGAACCTCAGATTACCCCTCCTCACTTGTTCCTTCCCACAGAAACCACAACAAAGGCCACTGCCCACGTTTGCCTCTCATTTCTTCTGCCTCCTTACCAACCCTGGCAGCCCCAGGTGGTGTGGCATGCCTCCTGTTTCTAGGATGTGTGGACATAGGAAACTTCTTCCTTTGTGGCGGTCGTTTCCATGTTATCATGGCTTACCATGTATGATCAACGTAAATTCTGAGACCCTTTCTGAAAGTGTGTACATGCATGTATGTGTGTGTGCAAGCACACCCAAGACTGCAATGTGTAAGAAATAGGGACTCAGACTTACCGTTTTTTAAGCTCCAATTTTCTCACAGGCTTGCATAACAGACACCAGGCTTCCCTGATGTTCATTGCCATGCTTGCCCAGTATTTATCGGCTCTTACTCCAGGGCCTGGATAGTACTTCTCCAAGAATTATCTCTTTAACGAATCCTGACATTCGTTTCTCGTTTTATTTTATCAGATTAACTCTCCTAAGTGAGTGAAGTGAAGTCGCTCAGTCATGTCTGACTCTTTGCAACCCCATGGACTATAGCCTACTAGGCTCCTCCATCCATGGGATTTTCCAAGCAAGAGTACTGCTGGGAATATATTTTGCGTCCAAAGGAGATAATATTGAAAATGTTCAGTAAGTCAGTTTTGTTGTTAAATTGAAACAACTAAAAAATTTCTTGGAGTTCATGGCTCTTCCTGGGGATTTCAGCATCTTAAAAGAGAAATCTCCCAGGCATGTCTGAGAGTGCGACCTGAGGGTTATGATCAGTGGGTAAAGCTGCCTTGCGGATGAGGAGAATGGCAGAGGGGTGGACTCCTGGGGAAAATGAAGCTAGTCTTTCACCAGATCTAAAAGACCCTGGCACTGGTTTTGTTTCAAGGACATGAATGAGAGAAAAATGTTTGAAATGAGACAATACTTACCCTTTAAAGAACAAAAATATGTTTATTAAACTCTCATGTCTCCAAGCTATTTTCTCAGTCCTCACAAACAAACCAGGTTTTTGAAGCCTTATCGTCCCCACTGCTATTACCAGAAAATCTGGGAGAAGAAGCGTTGGTTTCAGTAAGGATCTCCTAGGATGAAACTGCTTCCCAGGTTTCTGGGAGGCCTGATTCCATGATCACATCAGATTCTATGGTGAAATTTTTCACATGATTGTTGATGGGAAAGGTCAAAGCTCCACATAGGTGACGTGCTGAAAGAACGAGGGAGCTGTGGTTTCTTTCCGCCACAGCCATGGCTCAAAGCTTTAGATCTCACTAGGCTCTCATGGAGTCAGAAGCATCTAGATTTTAACCAGTCTTCCAGCTGATTCTCATGCACACTGAAGTTTGAGAACCACTGCATTGCACCATGCTTTATCTTCTTGTTTTTCCTCTTCCCAAGCACAGGGTTTGACACTAGACAAACTGGAACACCACTTTCTTTTATCAATGTACGTATTTATTCTTGCACCAATTCTGGCCTTAACCCTGCTCTCACAGCATGAGTTCCTCTTTCCCTATCTTATACAGTAATTAATATAAATGTAGGCATACAACTTTTTTTTTTTAATTTTAAAATCTTTAATTCTTACATGCGTTCCCAAACATGACCCCCCCTCCCACCTCCCTCCCCACAATATCTCTCTGGGTCATCCCCATGCACCAGCCCCAAACATGCTGCACCCTACGTCAGACATGGACTGGCGATTCAATTCTTACATGATAGTATACATGTTAGAACTCCCATTCTCCCAAATCATCCCACCCTCTCCCTCTCCCTCTGAGTCCAAAAGTCCGTTATACACATCTGTGTCTTTTTTCCTGTCTTGCATACAGGGTCGTCATTGCCATCTTTCTAAATTCCACATATATGTGTTAGTATACTGTATTGGTGTTTTTCTTTCTGGCTTACTTCACTCTGTATGATCGGCTCCAGTTTCATCCATCTCATCAGAACTGATTCAAATGAATTCTTTTTAACCGCTGAGTAATACTCCATTGTGTATATGTACCACAGATTTCTTATCCATTCATCTGCTGATGGACATCTAGGTTGCTTCCATGTCCTGGCTATTATAAACAGTGCTGCGATGAACATTGGGGTACATGTGTCTCTTTCAATTCTGGTTTCCTCAGTGTGTATGCCCAGCAGTGGGATTGCTGGGTCATAAGGTAGTTCTATTTGCAATTTTTTAAGGAATCTCCACACTGTTCTCCATAGTGGCTGTACTAGTTTGCATTCCCACCAACAGTGTAGGAGGGTTCCCTTTTCTCCACACCCTCTCCAGCATTTATTGCTTGCAGATTTTTGGATTGCAGCCATTCTGACTGGTGTGAAGTGGTACCTCATTGTGGTTTTGATTTGCATTTCTCTAATAATGAGTGATGTTGAGCATCTTTTGAGTGTAGTTGCTTTACAATGTTGCATTAGTTTCTGCTGAACAGCAAAGTGAATATATGTATACAGATATGTCCTTCCTTTTGGACCTCCCTCTCATCCTCTCATCCCACCTCTCTAGGTCTCCACAGAGCACCAAGCTGAGCTCCCTACGTTATACAGCAGGTAGAACATTATTTTCTGATTAGGTACCTATGGTCAAGTTGATGTCTTTGAGTTTCTATGTATTTATTAGTACAGTGGATATAATAATTACATCTCAGGAGTGTTCTGGGATTAAGTTGGATAATGTATGTAGTACACATAAAAAGCACCTGGAAAAGAGAAAACATTCAATAAAAAGTAGCTGTGACTATTACTACTATTATTACCATTTTCTGCCTGTCTTTTTGCCAAATCAGTGACAGACACAGTCACCACAAGGGGGAATAGAGAGAGTATTTTCTAGCTCTGTGAACCTGGGCAAGTTACTTTGGGGCTCAGTTTCCTCCCTTCTCTACTAGAGAGACTAGCATTTATATCACCGGATCATCGTGAGGATTCAATGAGTTGGTGTAAGTAAAGTATCTTAGGAGAGTACCTGGTACTCAGTAAGTGCTCCATTAAACACTAGTAATGATGACGACGATCCACTAGCCCATTTGTCTACTTACTTTTGCAGCTCTGACATGATTGTCAGGGAAGTGGTGGAAGTAAGTGACATTCTTGGATAAAGACCTTGTTCCATGTGAGGGCTTCCTTGTCCCACCGAGTCAAAGAGCCATTTCTTTTTCTTTGCAGAGGCCTCCATCCTGTTACTTCTCTCACTGCCTTCTCTCTTTGTGTCTGTTTACATGTCTGGTGCAAATTAGTGTTCAGTAAATGTCTGTTAATAAAAGACTATTTGATCTCCAATTGTAGTATATACATGTCATATGCGAGAGGCAGAATAATGACCTTCCAAAGATGTCTACCTCCCAGTCCTTGAGACCCATGAAGATGCTAGGTTACATGTTGGGAGGAAGGTGGGAGTTAAGATTGCAGATGGAATTAAGCTTGCTAATCATCTGCCTTTAAAATAGGGAGATTATGGTATTTTCATAGAATATAGATATATAGATAAGAGAATAGATGTTTGAAATTCTCAACACATGGAAAAAAGTTTGTAAGTGTGAGATGATGGATGTTAACTAAACTTATCAGGATGATCATTTCACAGTGTCTATATATATATATATACACATCATTATGCTGTACAACTTAAACTAATACCATTTTCTATGTTAATTGTATCTTGATAAAACTAAGAAAAATAAAGAAAAATTACCAAGAAAAAAGTTTAAAAATAAAATGAAGAAATTAACTCGAGTTATGTGGGTGGGGCTGATGTACTCACAAGGTAAATGTGGAAGAGGGAATCAGAAGCCAGAACCAGAGAGATGCTATGTGGGCAGGACTCATCTTAATGTTGTTGGCTTTGAAAATGGAGGAAGGGTCCACCAGCCAAGGATGTGTGTCTGCTGCTGCGGCTGCTGCTAAGTCGCTTCAGTCGTGTCCGACTCTTTGCGACCCCATAGGTGGCAGCCCACCAGGCTCCCCTATCCCTGGGATTCTCCAGGCAAGAACACTGGAGTGGGTTGCCATTTCCTTCTCTTAGAAACTGGGAAAGGCAAGAAAATAGATTCTCCCCTAGGGCCTCATAAGGAATGAAATCCTGCTGACACCTCTATTTTAGCCTAGGGAGACCTATTTTGGCCTAGGGAGACCTCTTTTGGAATTCTGATCTTTAGGACTATAAGATATTAAGTTCATGTTGTTTTAAGCCACTAAGTGTGTGGTAATTACAGCTGGAGTAGAAAACTACAATAGCATCCTTGGCTCCGTTATTACAGCTCGTTCAGAAGTGGCTATTTTTTCATTATTATTTAGCCTAATCATGTATTCCCCCATTCCTGTTAGCAATAGCACCTCTAACCATGGTGCTGGGGTATTGAGAAGAATTTTCATCATCTGAGAAAATCGATAAACATAAGTTTAAAAGTCTTCAAGGTCTAGGGCACATCTAGCTTCTCAGCATACGGCACTGGAGTACTCCCCAGTGGGGCTAAGGGTCCTTCTTGTGTGTCCTTTGAACTCAGCCTCTGCTTGCTCACCAGACAAGGTGTGAAACATCAGCCCGCCAATAGAGATTTAACCTGGCAGGCCTCTGTGCTGGCGGCGCCTCCTCCTCCAGCATCTGCGTGCATTCTGTTGAGCAGGAACCATTCAAAGGGGATCCGGTCTCTCCTTTATGCCAGCTTGAGGGAGAGCTAAATGTGGCTCTGTCAGCACACGGGAGATCAAAGGGCTGCCAGCCCCAGCCCCAGCTGAGCTTCAGAGAACAGAGCCACATGGAGCACCTCGCTCGCGCTGGAAGGGTTCCCCTGACTGTCTCCTGATGCACACCTCTTTACCCTGGCCGCTCAGAATGTGAGAGAGACCTTGACCACTTCCATAGTTTGGGGATCATTTAAAAAAGATAGACATATCACAACATGTGTTTTTTAAATTGTAATATATTATAAATGTTTAATTTAATACATTAACATTTTTAAAACATGAAGAAATAATTAATGTAATGATGCTATCCATAAGAAACTCAGAATTTATGAAAATATTAATTCAGGGACTTCCCTAGCAATCTGGTGGCTAAGGCTCTGTACTCCCAATGCAGGTGGCCCAGGTTGTCAGGAACTAGATCCTATATGCCACAACTAAGAGTTTTCATGCCACAGCTAAAGAAGATCCTGTGTGCCATGACTAAGATCTGGTGCAGCCAAATAAATAAGTACTTTAAAAAATTAGTACTTCATAGTATATTAGAAGCACCATAGATAGCTAATGGGGTACAATTAAACAGATGCATTGAATATCTCCTTTGACTCTTCCCATTCATCTTGGTGCCTATTTATTCCCTGTTTTGAGATAAAGTTGAGTGTACAGCCAAGGCCTACTGCCCCACATCTTCTCTGCATTTGCTCTGCCATCCACCTCTCTTCATTGCCAGAAATGGTACCAAACATTCCCGTCTCCACTGGGAGTGACAGGACGTAATTTTCCACATCCTTTCATGATGAGCTATCAGGTGCTGTGAGAAGCATACAACTCCCAGGCAAAGGGATCTAGGCCTGAGATGGATACACAGCCAGCATAGATGCAGACTCCAAACATGTATTCTCTCCAGCTGGTCATTCATTTCAGGGAAACAGCTTGTACTAGCAACCTAGGCTTGGAAAAACATAACTCTCAAGCAGGAATTTATGAAGTTTTGAAGGGGAGTTTTCAATCCTGCAGAGAGGCTAACTGCCAGAGAACTCTCCAGTATCAGGGTGGAAGAATGTTCATCCTGCGTCTTTATGTCCCATGGTTTTAGGAAAATCTAACCTCTAGGAAGGAAAAGGCGATGGCACCCTACTCCAGTACTCTTGCCTGGAAAATCCTAAGGACGGAGGAGCCTGGTAGGCTGCGGTCCATGGGGTCGCTAAGAGTCAGATACAACTGAGCGACTTCACTTTCATTTTTCACTTTCATGCATTGGAGAAGGACATGGCAACCCACTCCAGTGTTCTTGCCTGGAGAATCCCAGGGACAGGGGAGCCTGGTGGGCTGCCGTCTATGCGGTTGCACAGAGTCAGAAGTGACTGAAGTGACTTAGCTTGGCATAGCAAGCTTTAGGAGGTGGGTGGCATCTCTTGGCTTTAATGACCCAAGAGAACCCAAGAATCCATAAGAGAGCTGCGATCTCTTGTTAAGGCTAATACAAACACATAGAAGTCATCTGTTCTCCCCTAAATTGGCTGGAATAAGATTGAGAAGTCCCTCCACATCCCCTACCACCATGCAGTTGCCTGTCACTGAATATTTTTGTCCACATGGACAAACAAGTAGTAATACCAGAAAATGATCTATCTCGGGGTTGGCCACACTATCTGGTCTGAAATGTTTATGATTTCCTTTTCCGATTGCATAAACTGTAGGAAACACTTTGGTGTTTCAGAATTATTGCTGCACAAGAGAATTGAACAGCTACTTTTTTCTTGTTAATGAGACGAAGTTATCTTTACGTGACACCCACATTCCAAGTATAATGAACCTATGGCAATGGTCTGAACTGAATTTCCTCCCTCCCTTCCTCCCCTTCTTCCTTCCTTCTTACTTTCCTTTGTTAGTGATAAGGCCCAGGTTATGCTGCTAGTCTATGCCTCCTAAGTCATTCCTGATCACCAGATCACAAAGTGGAAAGTACACACATGTAGGTAGGGGTACTTTAGAATCACCAGAAGAGCTTTAAAAATATCTGATTTCCACCTCCATAGATTCTCAGGGCAGAGAAGGCGATGGCACCCCACTCCAGTACCCTTGCCTGGAAAATCCCATGGATGGAGCAGCCTGGTAGGCTGCAGTCCATGGAGTCAAGAAGGGTCGGACACGACTGAGCGACTTCTCTTTCACTTTTCACTTTCATGCATTGGAGAAGGAAATGGCAACCCACTCCCGTGTTCTTGCCTGGAGAATCCCAGGGACAGGGGAGTCTGGTGGGCTGCCATCTATGTGGCCGCACAGAGTCGGACACGACTGAAGCGACTTAGCAGCAGCAGCAGAAGCAGATTCTTAGGGAGTGGTTTGGGTATTAGGACTTACAAAAGTTCCATAAGTAGTGCCACTGTATGTCAAGATCAAGAACTACTGATTTAAGTAAAGTGAAGTGAAAGTGAAGTCGCTCAGTCGTGTCTGACTCTGCGACCCGTGGACTGTAGCCCACCAAGCTCCTCCATCCATGGGATTCTCCAGGCAAGAATACTGGAGTGGGTTGCCATTTCCTTCTCCAATAAAATCAGTGCTAAATTAGTCAAACAGTTGATTTGTTTGCCTGTTGAGTTTAAGCAAGCTCCAGGAGTTGGTGATAGACAGGGAAGTCTGGCGTGCTGCAGTCCATGGGGTCACAAAGAGTCAGACACGATTGAGTGACTGAACTGTTGACAAAACTGAATAATTAAATGATTGTGTTGGGGGTTTTGACTAAACCCCAGCTTGGTCTAAAGTGATGATCTTTGCCTACTTATGGATTAGTTTATTATGGCAGGATTTTGAAAATTCAGAATGAGGCAGAAAGGCAGAAGGAGGGGATGTTGGTTTGAAATAATATAGTTTCAGCCTTTTTTTTTTCATGTTCCATCGTTCACTCTGCCAGTCTGTTTCAGACTTGCTAAAGTAACAGTATAGACAGAGTTCCATTGTAAGCTGATGAAGTTTGTGGACTGTGAGGTCTGGCTGTGCAGCACAAATTCAATAAGAATGCTTATATGACCACTGGCCAACTCTAGCCCACTGCAAAGAGTGTGAAGTCAATTCCTTGGAGTGCTGCCAGCAAATATTTTTGGCACGATTCCTGGATCATCAACAGGATTCTGTCCTTGACATCTGGAACACCCATCCAAGAGGCAAGCAAATAGTTTTGAAATGAAGTTAGGTCTCCTGACCAATTAAAGACGTGTGTTTGACAGCAACCCTGTGCAATTCATTAGCTGTCTGGCAAGTTTCCAGCAGGTATGAATTCCTAGTGACTCTTGAGTTACTGATTGTTGGGTGATCAGTCTGGAAGCTAGAAGGTAATGTGGCATGCATTCCAGCTGGGGATGGTTTCATTGGAATGAGACAGTAGGTGACCAACCACCTGTGAGCAATTACTAGCAGTGCCTCTGCATGAAGCAAAACCCAGGCCTGGTTCGCCACCCTTTGTTCCAACTTGAATGTGGCATGCCTCTCCCAGTTTAGAGCTATGCTATAGTGCCATCAGTTATTAGAGTGCCATAGAGGTTTACCTGTGATGGAGAAGTTTCTGGGCATTGCAAATGCATGTTTATGTGTTTTTCCACCACAAGAGCGCTTCTCAACCCAGTGCTACTGGCATTTAGGGCTGGATATTTTTGTTTTCAGGACTTATCCTGTGTATCCTAGGAAGTGTAGCAGCACCCTAGCCTCCTCCCACCAGATGCCAGGAACATTCCTCTGCTTGTGACAACCAAAGATGTTTCCAGACACTGTCAAACTTCCCCCAGAAGGTGGGGGCTGGACAGTAAAACTGCCTTGTCTAAGAACCAGTGAGAAGGTCCTCAGATTTCAAAACAGTAGAAAAATAAGATTCCCTACACTGAGGCAGAATGATGACTACAGCCTGCTTCCTAAATGTCTTTCAGTACAAATGAGCCACCCTTGTCTTTAGTTGTTGTATACAACAGCTTTAAGTTTTTTAGTCACCTGTAGCATGCTCAGTGGTGCTCAGCACAGGGCCCTATTCATATAATAGGTACTAAATAATGCTCAGCTTTTTCAAGTTGAAATATGGTTGATCCACAATGTTTCATGTGTACAGCCAAGTGATTCAGTAATATATAAATGTATATATGTATATATATGCACACATATATACAGATTAAAGGCAGGAGGAGAAGGGGATGACAGAGGATGAGATGGTTGGATGGCATCACCAACTCGATGGACATGAGTTTGAGTAACCTCTGGGAGTTGGCAGTGAATAGGAGGCCTGGTGTGTGGCAGTCCATGGGGTCGCAAAGAGTCAGACACGACTGAGTGACTGAACTGAACACACAAATTTAAGACTCTTTTCCATTATAGGTTATTGCAGGATATTGAGTATCACTCCCTGTGTTATCCAGTAGGTCCTTGTTCGCCTATTTTATATATAGAAGTACATGCCTGTTAATCCCAAATTTTCAATTTATCCCTCCCCCACTTTCCCCTTTGGAGCTTCACTGGTGGCTCAGTGGTAAAAAATCTGCCTGACAATACAGGAGATGTGGGTTCAGTCTCTGGGTCTGGAAGACCCCCTGCAGAAGAAAATGGCAATTCAGTCCAGTATTCTTGCCTGAAAAATCCCATGGAGAGAGGAGCCTGGCAGGCTACAGTCCATGGGGTTGCAAAAGAGTTGGACACGACTTAGCGACTAAACAACAATCTTTCCCCTTT